>NC_089655.1:8415000-8724166 GCF_037042795.1 Molothrus aeneus | reverse complement strand
CCCTCCCTTCATCCTGCCTTCTACTGATGTTAAAAAAGCCCTTATCACCTTGAACAGAGAGCCAGCATGCAGGATTTGAAGTGTAGATCCAGCAGGCTGAAAGGCTGCTGTTCAATGTCTTTCTGTTATTCCATGGCATGTCAAAGGAGAGGATGCAAGGCCATTAGTCCATTACATTTTAGCTACTGACAGCTTGACTGAAGAAACCAGGCTCTATTGGAATGGAATGCTACCTGCTTCTGTTCAGTACAATACCAGGTTTGATATACATTGGAATCATTTTCCTTTATAAGAGAAGGATTCCTTCATAAAGGACAAAAAAAAAAAAAAAAAAAACAAACCCAAAACCCTCACTTCTAATTTGAAGTGTCTGAGTGTTTTGGGTTTTTTTTAAGTCTTTTATAAAACGAAAGCTGGGGAGGAAAGGTCTCTAGTGCTCATAGGACGTGAAGGTAACCTTCAAAATGTGAGTCAAATATAACCTGTGCAGTAACGCCTACTTGAGTTGCAAAGAGCTCAAAGCAACAACACATTAACTGTCCAGTTCTGCTTCTAGAATAATTATCCACACCAGCTATTTCACTGCTCAGCCAAGACAGGTAAAAGGAACATGGTCATTACTCCAGGGATCTGTAAAATACAGTGTTGTCAACCTCAAATACTGAAAACTCCCACATCAATTCCCCTTCCCCAAAAAGACAAAGGACCAAGTAAAAGAATTTAAATTAAATTCTTGTGGGTATTGTTTTATGCCTTTATAATTTCATATCTCTTGTGTACACTGAGGCCAAAGTTTCAGGCTTTTATCCACATTCATAAATGTAAGAAAAAAAATTAAAGTCATAATGTAGCCATTTGGCTTTTAAGGGCAGAGAGAAATGCATCATTCTTAAGCTCACAGTTAACCCATGAGAGAGCTGACAAGGTCAGCAGCCACATGTGACCAGTCTCTCTTTTCTGGTGCTGAAGACAGCAGATTCTGATGGATCAGCCTTACATCAGCATATGATAAACTGGTCCTGAAAGGTTAAAGCCTTCTGAAGAAAGGTGAGCATGTTTTCATGGCTCCATTTATACATCACATTTATTCACTTACTCTGGTAAAGACTCACCCCTTTAGCCCAGTCTGTTAAAGATGAAATCATTACTGTAAGTCATCACCTCCTCCTTCACACCAAAGGACCTCATTCTTGTCACCATATATTTATGTTGCTGAAAACCAATGACAAATGTGTGCTGTGTGAATAAATCTAAAATGCAGTCCTGATAACAGTGTAGGAAGAAATATAATCACCTCAACACAAAAGAGAACCACCCAACTAGTCCATGAGACAATGCAATGAAGAAGCCCATTTCCAAGATCACTTCAATGAGAAATAAAAACCAAGCCTGTCAAAACACAGATTGCACCTCTCAGCCTTTCAGCCCAAGGGAATGAATGCCAGAAATAAATAGCAAAAGCAGAAGTGCCAGCAACCACAGGCATATTACAGGCTGCTTTTAAAGACAAGCTTTGATCCTGTGGTGGTGTGGGGAGAGGAGGACGGGGTGGGCTCCCATTTCTGAAGCACCACATGGTGCAAGCTTCCTTTGCTCTAAGCAAGCTCCAGATTTGTGTCCAGCACAACCCACTGCATTGCTCAGGAGAAGGAAGAGAATTGTACAGGTTTCCCCCAATTCTCCCCCAAAGTGCCTTTTGCCTTAGAGAGATCCTTGAATCCACAAACACAAGCAAGGGCAAGGCAGTCTTTTTGGTTCCTCTGCAAGATTTCCTCCAAGTCAGAGCCTGTTTTAATTTCCTTCACAATAAAACAATATATGTCTGTCCCTAGTTACTAGGAGTTTAGGAAAGGGAGAGGCAGAAGTGCAAGACTCCTTACAAGCAATGCTCTGAGCAATGTTCCTTACTATCCTTCTGTAGCATCAGACATTCATTAAAAAAGTCTTGGCTGTTCTCTCTTCCTTGTTAATAAAGCTGTGTGGAGCTGCAGAGTCCTGCTCCAGGCACAATCCCTACTACAGATCATCTTTATTGAATTCAGTTCCATTGTACTTATATTTTCTTTGCACAAGGACGCCTGCAACTTCCAACCCAAAACTTGTTGTAGCATTTGTAACATTGTGGGTCTCTTTTCCCTTTCCTGAGTTATCCAAGTTCAAGTTGGACAGACTTGAGACACTTCCTATCTGGTTGCAAATTGTCATGTGTTCTCCATTGGAACAGATCCCAGTGGAAAAATTTTAGCTGGGATTCAACAGCCTGTTGCAATTTCCCCTTGATTTTATGGCCAAAAAGATGAAGGAACCAAGCTCTTCTATTTTTCCACAAAGGCTTCTTACCATTGGGACTGTGCTCATCATTAAAACAACAGCAGTGCAGTAAAGGCCTTTGAGGCTCACAGAAGTTCATTTTAAACTAACCAGGAGTGGAGAAGACTGCTGCAGAAAAGCTGCCACCACTGCCCTCCTGTCCCTGTCCTTACTGGCACTGTGCATTCCTTCTGCCAAACCTTTGCACAATCCTTGAAGAGAAGGGAGCCATAGGCCAGGCTGGTCACCATCCTGGCAGAGCCCTCCTGCCCACCCTCTCCACAGCAATGGGAGCTGTTGGCTTCCTCTCAGACCCCAGACACCAAAGCTGTGCTCACAGCAAGAGCTGGATTCTGCCTCAAGCACCAGCTCTAACTAAAAAGGAAAGTAAAGAGCACATTACCCTGCTGTTTCACAGAGAACCAAGGCTAGCACAATATATCATCTCTAGATGAAATGTTTGCAACCAGCAGATCCATCCATCTTCCCTGGGTGCAGTCATTTTTGCCAGTCTTACTTGTGTTGGTAAAAAGGGGCAGCAAAGAGCCTTTTATCTGAAAGCACATTTCCCAGGAGATCAAAAGTATATTCTTTAGTTTTCAAATCTTCCCTCTTTATCCTCACAGTTCCCATATAGGGGAAAAAAATGGCAAAATGTTAGTGAGAGTATATATAAATCACACCAACCCCTGATCCTCTTATCCAGTAACCATAACACATCATACATTGAAAGTCTTTCTCTGAGAGAGTAAAATAAATTACATTTTCCTTGCCAGCATACTGAACCTTATGTTGGTTATTGTAAATTACTGAAAGCACAAAGGTATAGTCTTTGTGTGCTCTTCTTGGAATATGGAATATGAACATCAAAGGCAAAGGCAGCAGTTATCAGAAACTGCTCTTTCTCTGCCTCTGCTTTTGACAATGGGCTGAGCTTCTTCTAGCCATTACCAAGTTAAAAGAAACAGAATTAGACAAAGCATTAGAAAAAACAATTGTTACCAAAAATAACAAATTATCTGTGGTATAAATATCACCATAACCAAATAGTCAGCATTCAAACAATTAATTATAGCATAAAAGCATAGACTATCAAAAAAAAGAGGTGAAAAAAAGATATATTCCTTATAATTTTTTTCAACATTCAAGTTTTTTAAAATGCTACCATCTCTACAGCTGTTGAAAGGAATCATTGCTATCACCAAAATTTCATTTTTAAACAGTAGAAGATCATCCTTTTGCATGTGACAACTTTAGCCAATGTGCCATAATCATCCTAGCCTAATTTTTTTGCCAGTCTGTTTTCAGAGTCAAGGTGAGCTTGGCTCTTACTCTGAAAAAGGACACAGCAAGACACAGAGCTTTTATCTAGGCATTCTAGAACAAAATTGCACTTTTTTTGCATTCTTTACCACAAATAACTTAAGAATTTGTCTCTTTTTAATAAGAAAAATATCACAAGCATCACCACCACATGCATTTGTCCCATTCAAACTCACAAATCTATTTTAATTCCAGGGGTAATACAAAGCTGTCCACAGCTGTACCCCACCTATAGCTCTAGGGTGGTCTCAGAAATGATGCTCCTGACTTGTACCACTTGGACTCAGGTAAGAAAACAAAGCAACCTGAAGTTACTTCATGAATTAACTTGTATGGATTTTCTGTAACAGAACAGAGGATGCTTGCAGGTTTCCTGAGCAGCTGTACTTTCACTTGCAGGTCTCAATCTTCCCAACAGATTAATTAGAGCCAGTGATAGCCGAGATTCTCCATCATATTAAAACCTTGCCTTCTTTCAAGCAACCTACATGACTCATCATCAGCTCAATAATTACAACAAACAAACCAAATTTCCCATCTGTCTCACTCTAGGTAGAGCCCACTTAACATCAGTGCCTGCAGATGCTGCTTTGGACACGCTGCAGATGCTGGAGGAATGAGGAGCCACAGCCACCCTGATCTCGTGGTGCAGAGTAGGACTGGTCCCTTCACTCCCTGTGCACTCCACAGGGAGGGAGCAGATAGGAAAGTCAGTCAAATGGGAAGAGAATGTCTTTTCTCCTTGTCAAGAAGGCATTTTAATTATGTTTCTCAGTTTTAAAATGCACCATGATGACTTTGTTTTATAAACGCTATGGAGCCTGAGGCACACATTTGTATTACAGTTGAGTGCTTTTATTGCATATTGTATTTTTAATTGTTCCTTAGAAGATCAAGCATCTTTCCACTGAGAAATCTAATACATTATTATTATTTCTGATTCCACAATTATTTGGATCACTGTGGTTCATGTCAGCCACATGACTCCTGTGTATCTTTCTTTTTCTTCCTCTCTCAAAGGATTCAGTTGTTTGGATTATGCAATCATTTTGTTAATACCAGGACAGATGGCCACAATGAAAACACACAGGGTACTCTCTCTGATAGATACTTGCCAATATCAACAGGAAAGAACAGAATTAATTTCATGAACTTAAGAGAGAAAACACAAACTTGTTCTTGAGCAGCAAATGGCATAATGCTTTAATGTACAGAGAAACAGCTACTGCCTGTCCACAGATATGCAGGTTGAGAAACTTGAATAATTCAAAACAGGCTCTGAAGTGACCTGCAGAGGTCATATCACAGAGTGCAAATGCCCTGTTTGTCACAAATGGCACAAGGCCAGGTGTGGAGAGGATGCAGGATAAGAATCCAGTGCTTTGGCACCCACAACCTTTCCTAGCACCAAAGCTAAACTGTCACCTTCCTGCTGCAATTGAAACCCACGTCTCTCACTCTGCCTGCCCACTATTTATTCACCTCATTCTTCAGTCTGGAAAACTCTTCCTTTATCTGCCTGCTGCCACCTCTAAAGCAGGACAAACCAAGCACCTGTGATTTACCTCCAGCAGCACCGTCAGTAACATTCAATGACTTTGGCACTGAGCCTGTAACTGCTGGGGGACCTGGGGGCACACACAGCTAAACACATGTCCCACCATGTGCTCTGAGCAGGGGAGAAGGTTTCCTACCCAGGAATCCAGATTTCAGCTTGAAAACTTGCAGATTTGGCTGCTAAACTCACCAGACCCCAGTTGCTGAAAGGAAGTCTAAGACATCTGGAAAATTTCCATCCTCCTGCTACTGCCTGTTCCCATGACGTCGTTGCTAGCTCTCAACCAAGGGAGAGGACTCTCAGATGTCACTCAGTAACACCAGGAAATCCATCTCTCTCCACACACAAAGGGCTTTTGCATGTGAGAACCTTAGCCAGAACGTTCCACAGAAAGAGCTTGTGGCACAGAAGGTCACTAAGGAGCAAGGAGATTTAACAAGAGAATGCCCCCAACCAATGAAAAAAATTCCTTTAAAGATTAAAAAAAAGTAAACATTAAAACATCTGACACTTTTTTACCAGCAAAATGATGTTAAATAAGACACTGCTGACACAAGAAAGCTAGATGAAGGAAAAAGACAATTTGCTTTCTTAAGCATATGGTCTCAGACACCTGGTAAAATTTTGTTAGAGCTTGGTAAATCCAGAAGTCTCAAAGTAATTAATTGGAGCAACGTATGAGAGGAGAATTGGGCATCATTGCTAGAGAACCATGTATTTCTTTAAACCAAGTGACAAAGACCAGATCCTGCTCAAGCCAATATTCCTTGTCTTTACAATCAAAATGCAGACTCCTACACTAAGCAGACACTCCACCAAAGCTTACACCTCTATATTCTGTGAGCCTAAACCTCAAGATGAGACATGCTATTTCCAATACCTCCAAAATCTCAATTTAGATGTGTCTGGTTTCCAGCCTAGGGCTCACAGACCCTTGCAAGAGCACTAGGATACAGTATTGGCTCATATGTCTGCATTGCTCTCAGGCAGAAATGGGAAATACATATTTGGACCTAATGGAAGCAAGCCAACATTGTATAAGTTACCATTCAGGGAACTGTCATTGCACTTTAGTCTTCAAAGTTTTTCCTTGTACTCATTAGCAGTTAAAGCAGAAAGATAAAGAGGAAATTCTACCTCAATTTCTTTATTAGCTGGATCAAGATGTGCATACATTCTTCTGCAACCATATTTCAAGGAAAAAATCTTCAGCTGTAAATAGCAAAAGGTAGGTTGGGTATGAGTGAAATGGTGGGATACACAACAAGGACTCCTTTGCAAATGTGATTGTACTGTCCCACATATACATCCAAGACCCAATGTAAAAACTGGTTTTTGTCTGAACCTAAAGTAGGACAAGGGAATAAGTCTGTGTTCATTGAAGTGAAGCACATTAATGAATGTCAGCTTTTCATGAACCTGACCTTCTACTGGAGAAATTTAGACACTGGCTTTTGCTATCCAGAAATAAGGTAGACTTTGGAGAACAAGTGAAACTAACTTCTGGAAATATCTGGGCTGATCAACACCTTTCCTCTGAGAAACTGGGAACAATGAAGGCTGTGTCCATGTCAGCAGACATCTTTCAGAACAGAATTCTAGATAACACTGTGGTAAACTGATACAGAGAAAGGTAAAGTCCTGAATTTACATACCATGCTCTCAAAAGAGCTCAGGCAACTTCCCAACAGATCTGAAGTACTTGTCCTGTGCTGATTTAGTTCCAACCAAGATTATTTTTTCCCATATTGGCATTTTAAAACAGGGAGTTTTATACTAATTTCCATGCCTTTACAGAGAAAATGTCACAAACTAAAACTTAAGTAACCTTGAGAAAGAATCATTCTGAGTCCTCATTTCAGTACTTGCATTCCCTCACTTGTTCTAGCTGTCACCCCATTGTTTGGTTCATTTTTCATTAAAAATGATTTTGACAAATGCACATTTTGTAGTGAAAACAGTTGCAAAAAAGAACACAGCAGTATTTTTACACATAATAGTTCTAAAGACTATTGAATAAAACAGAAGGATGGCACTTCATCTGAGTTTATTTACTCCATCTGACTTAAAAGTATTAACTTAGAGTTCTTTCATGGAAGCACATGAAAAATTAAGACAATGGATGTGACTAGCAGTGATACTTTTCCTAAATGGAGCACTTCATCACAGCTGTTGAGCACTGGCAGAATCCCACTCATTTCATTTGCACAAGCAACTCCAAACTCTTCCATCATACACATGAAAACTGCCATAAGGCTTTACCACACACCCACAACACCACTGCTGGCAGTAGAAGTGCAATTTCCTGCTGATCACACAATGTTTTCTCCCTCAAATCTATCAAGTGAAGCTTCCCATAAAAGTACTTTCTAGCACTGGGTCTCATCTCCCTTCAGCAAGTTATAAGTAGGGCAAAATGAAGATGCATTTCCCACGTAAATTAAAATTGTTCCTATGATTGCAATATTTGTGTCCCCAAGAGAAGAAGAGTGTTTGAGGTGGGTGGATAAACAAATATTCTAATCACATTCTTCTGAATGCTGCAATTTGATTTCAACATCAGTTAAATTTTTCCTTTTTAATTTCTCCTCTTAGCTCAGTGGGAACTATTAAAAAAAAACCAACAGAAACATGTCCTTGTAACTTACTGCTTTTCGATCTGTTATGATTTATTTGCATGTTTATTTTCCTTGTTATAACGATTGGCTTAATGTATTTTCCTTTTTTTATTCCTGTTTTCACAGTGCATTTCAGGGATCAGCTCCACTTGATTTCTAGCTGCTGAGTGATTAACCCAGGGGGAGCCCATCTGCAAACCCTAGGAGCCCGCTGGGTTACATTCCCTTATGCTTCCAGCTCCACTGGCTGTATTTGCACCATGCTGCCAGGCTGGGTTCCAGCTGCTCACCCCAGAGCTCTGGTGGTGAGGAAGATGGGCTCAGGTTCATGTGGCTCTGTGCTGGCAGAACACCGAGCACAGGTCACAGCTGCTCTGGACATGGGTCAGGCCCCACACCCTCCCTGAATCTGCCTCTGGGCCAGCTTCATGCAGCCAGTGAAGGACAGAATAGTCAGCTTTCCAGAAGATACCAAGATCTGGAGTGTGGGAAGGGTGAGGAGGCTGTCCATGGGACACGGCATGCAGGCTAAAATCCACCTCAGCAGCTGCTTGGTGGAAATGCCTCAAGGATGCTGCAACAAACCACCTGCTTTTCTGGTTTACCAAGCTATCTTCATTGATTCCAGGGGACTAAATGCAAAGGGACTAAGGAAAAAAAGCCTTTAGGAAAATTAAAGAAAAAGTCTTAAAGCAGTGTTGTCACTGTCATATTTTCTGAAAAATCCTCTTTGCCCAGGATTTCTCTTCTGGGAAGCTGAGAAGCCTCAGAGAAAAAGGAAAACAATATTATTCCATTTGCTTCTCCTGTGCTTGCTGCTTTGGAATGTGGTTGGAGATTGTTTATCCAAAAGGTGCTTGTTTCATTGTAATTGTGAATTGTTTTAACTTAAAGACCAATCACAGTCAGGCTGTGTCTGGACTCTAGAAGGAGTCACGAGTTTCTCATTATCATTCTTTTAGCATTCTGTCTCTATCCTTTCTCTATTCTTTAGTATAGTTTAGTATAGCAATCTTTAATATAATATAATGTATTAGCCTTCTAAGAACATGGAGTCAGATTCAATCATTTCCTCCCTTCATCCAGGGGACCCTGAAAGTACCACACTGTCAACATGCATCCATTGTGCATGCTGCACTTACATGAGGGAAGTGCTAAGGGGTTAATTTGTGAATATTAAAGTCATTAAAACAGCAGCTCTGGAATTATCTTCCTATGCAGTGGAGTACTTTAAATAACATCCCTTTTGCATGGGCAATTGTCACTTCCTGCAGTGACATGTTAATAGCTTTTAGTGGCAGCAGAGGCAATCTCTGAAGTCTTTAACTAACAGGACTCTATTCATTTATTGGATTCATGGCTTAGCCATGCAATTGTTTACATTCTACAAAAAAAACCATTACATTTTGCCATCTACAGAATCCAAGTGTCTGATGTCTTCCTAGTGTTTCCCTCTATCAGTCAGTGATAGAAAAAACTCAAGAGAATTTGAGTGGAGCAGGGTCCTGGATCAGAGCTGGAGAGAAGGCAGCCAAGGGAGAGAAGTAAAGGAGCAGTGGGACATGGGGGGACTGTGTGACACTACTGCTTGCAGCAAGGTTTGCAAGGTTTGGAAGAGAAGAACTCCTAAAAAAACTACTATGGGGACCATGGGAATGCCAGTAAGAGCAGCATTCCAAGGAGAGCAAGACCAAAACTACAGAAATTAACTGAGACAAAAGCACTCAAATCATCAGAGGTAAATGCACAGTAAGTAAGCAATAAGTAATGCTAAGGTGACAGTTCACTCTGCATATTTATATTTCTCTTCACTTCGTATTCACAGAGCTCTTTGAAATGCAGGAGTAAGTTTCTGGGAGGCTTAAAGGATTTAGCCATCTAGCTAAAATAAACAAAACACTCCTGTCTACTGGAGAAGCAGTAGATAAGCCTAGTTACAAGAAATGCTTTAACTAGTTGTTACAAAAAGAAAAACAATCTAATAGAAACAATAAAAAAACCTCAAACCCCAAGCCCAATTAAAAAAACAAACAGCAACAACAACAACAACAAAAAACCCAACCCAAACCCTAACATTCATCTGTGCCTTCCTTGTTAATTTTAAGTATGTGACTGTTGCTGCCACTCCACCTGTTCTGTGGGGCTCGGTGTCCCAACAGCAGAAAAGAAACACTTGAAAGATGGAAACACAAGAAGGACTTGGGAGAAACCATTCAAAAGGGTATTTCTGATTATTCAAGCTGTCCCTTCCAGTCACTTTCTTTGTGCTCTTGCTCCTGGGAATGATCAGCTGCAGCTTTGAAACACACAGGAGTGCTCAACATCAAACAACCAGACCACATGGACACGTCCCAGATATTACCACATCGCTATATTACACAAAAAGTCAAAAAAGTTTATTGCCCCTCCTCACTTAGACCATTATCTCTGCCCTCCATGTTTCCAAAAAAGGGTTGGTGGAAAAGATTAGCAGTGCCAAAAATATTCCTCATCCAGAAAATACAGAAGAGAGCTTGAACTCAGACAATCCCCACTTGATATTTTTGCTTGCTATGAGCTTGCAAGTATCTGAAATTTTAGATGGCAAAAACCCAAGAGATATTTGGAAATTAATCAATACAATGAATTCCTCACATGAGAAGGTTGAAGAATGGGGAGAAATAGATGCTATATAAGCAGAGCCAAGAGAATAATGACCTGGATGCAGGTAGAAGTCTCTCCTGTACTTCTGTGAACAGATTATTTGCTGCACTATTGCCTGGTCTCTAACAGAAGGAACACATCTATTCTTCAAAATTGTGCTTAGGAGTATGAAGAAAAACCATAATGGGCAAGGCCCACATGATAGTGATTGGAACTTCCCATTCTGAAGTATGAGGAGGCTCCAAGCACACAGGAAGATTTCATTATTTCATTTCCCCTGCCATATCTGAGCTGTGCCTAGTTCTCTCTTTTGTGTAAAAGAACAAAAAATGTCCATTTGAAACACACTAATATTTGAAGACATTGTCTTGGCAATGTTTAAGGGCACACAGAATGAAATCTGGATGCAAGCCTGTTTTACAGTGGCAAAATTATTCACTAGGAAATGTCCATTCCTCACCTGAGCATTGCCTGGGCTGCTCACCCATGCTCTGACCTGCAGTTCTGTGTGGGCAGCCTTGTGCAGCTGCTCTGCTTTCTCAACATGTCTGAAAGCTCCACTTGCTAACAGACCTTTGACAGCTTTCACACATTCCTTTTTTGAGGACATGGAAGGACAATTTATTTTCAAGACACATAGCTATCCACCTTCCCCCTGGCCATTCTCCCAGGGGTCACCCAATAATTCCACTTCAACACAATGTGTTTGCATGCTGGCCTTATCTAAAAGTTCTCCCTGTGTGTTTTAAAGACCTGTTTTCTGTGGTTACTGAAATTGGGTAAGTGACTGAAGAAAGCAAGCAGTGCACAAAGCCAAGAGTGACATTCAGACTGGTTGTGTACACTCTTTTAAGGTATTCATCCTAAATACACACCCCTGTCAGTTATTTACTAATCTCATCTCCACTAGGATCTGTTTACAAAGCTCTAAACATAAAGAAATGCAGTAAGTTCCCATTTCCCAAGCAGAGGATAAGAACTTGCATTGTTTTCTCCTTGAAATGGAAACACTAGGAATGAATGTTACAGCCCTTCAAAATGTTTTTGACATGACATTTTTCATTAAGTAAAATGTTATTTAATGACATCTGGAGTTCAGTTCAGGTAGGTATCTAGGATCTCAACTGAAGTCACAAAGATCCCAAATTTTAAAAAAGTCTGACTTGAGAATCTGAAAATGGATGTTTCAACAGCTCTACTTCACAGACAGTAAAAGGTTTGATCTGGTTCCAGTGGGGAATTTCAAAACCTTAGAGGCTGTTGCAAGACAGAATTTCTTGTTCCTCAGCCAGCTCTTGTTAGCATAGTCATAATAACCATAATCAGAGATTTATGTAGTCTTTCATCCCTATAGAACTTAAAGCAGTTTGCAAGTGACTGTAATCATAAAAAGCATGTATGAAACAGGCACACTCATACTCCCCACTAAGTTAAAGAGGTTAGTCTGCACTGAAGTATGACAGCTGTTGAAGAAACTGCAGAGTTATGGTTTTAGAATAAGTGTGAGGTAAATACAGCAACTAATTGAACAGCAAGAGGGATTTAAGTAAGCAACCTAAAATTATTATAACCGAATTTAGCTATAAGATGAAAGCAAGCAAGCAGGTTTTACTGAGAGGGTTTGCAAAATGTGCATAATTTTTTGTCTCAATAAAGGCTCCTCCCACCTGTGGTTGCCCCTGAAAGCCCAGTTTTAGTCCCTAAGCTAAGTACCATGAGCCTGCTTTCACCTGATGCAGCAAAACCAGAGTCAGACATGTTTGTGAACAAAGTTTACCAGTGTCTAGAGAAACTACTACATCACTGCAAACAGCTTCTCCAAGACCACCAAACCAGAAGTGGAATGTCATGGGAAATCATTTACATACTACTGGATTAAAAAAAAATTATTCCAATCTGTGCAGTTACATGCACAAAATTTGAGGCATACTTATCACATCTATAAAGTTAAGAAGAGAAGATGAAGACAGTTGACATGATTCCAAATAGGCCAAAAAGGGATTGCTCATTCACACAATTTTAGAAGCTCCACATGCCAATCTCAAACTGCTTGGGGCTTAAATTCATAAAATATTCCTGTGATATGCTTTAAAGGTGATTGTGTCAAAGAGCAAAGCAGAAAGCTCTGACAGGGAAGAAATTTCCAGGAGTTTCCTGAGACAAGCTCAGCAGAACACATGGCTGCTGAAGGAGAGTTTCTGCTGAGGGAAAACCAGCTACCTCTGTTAAAAGCAAAGACAAAAAACTTGTGCAGTTCTGCACTGGAGAAATACTCACCAAAGTGCAAAGAGCTGCAGAGAACACTGACAGAAACTTTGCCATTATCACGGCTGTGGGATGTCATTATCACTGCAGTGAATGCTTGTGCACCAAAGGCAAAAGAGACCAAAAAAAGTAGTGTAAATATTGTAGGATTGTTGAATGAGAGGCTGCTCTTCAAATTCAAACAGATTCAATCAGAAATAAAACTATTTTTTCTTTTTGAAGAATGATTGATCGAATCTTCTCACATCAGGTTTAATTGCAATTATGAAGTCATACGTAAACTAATAAATAAAAGCTACTAAAAAGACTAATTATGTCAACATTTTAGCCTTTTTTTGTTATACATATCTTTTTTGCTAGACCAGAATAAATGGGACAAATCAGTTTGATTTGACCATCTCCTCATGTCCTCAACCAAAGTGGAATTTTTGAGATATTTAAAAGCTTATCAAACAGTGGGGTCATTACAGAGACAAGAAGCCCCTTTTGCTCCCTGAGTCTTCAAGGTATCTCTTGGCAGGCCTGAGCCCCTCCTGGAGGGCTGTTCTCTGTGCCCCTTGCCATGCAGTCTGGATCCAAAGGAAGCCAGTTTGCCATGGTTTCCTCATAGCCTACTTTGCTAAACATAACCAGCAAAGATTGGTGTGATCCAAGTGTGCTTGGACTCACTCAAAATCATCACACACCTGAAATGGAGTGAAAATGAAACAGCTTAACCAAAGCTGAGTCCTGACAGAACTGGTAATCTGTGAACCCAAGCAGGTTCTGGAGAAGGGTTCCTAGGCAAAAAGGGAGCACAGAGTATGGCAAAGGGATTTCAAATTTCTTGATGCAACTCAAAGGAAAGGAGAAATTGAAAGAAGGACCTGAACAAAATTTAAAATGTTTCTTTTTTCAGTGAAAGGCCTCTCAGAGAAAGGAGCACAAGCATGCCTCTGCTCATGAAATGATGCTCTCTCTCTCTCTGTGGTCTCTCTCATATGAAGTTGGGAAGATCCAACATCAGTTGTGGAGCCTGCCTAATGTTCCTCATTAGGTTCTTAAGAAGTCCTTGCTATGAAATCCCCAAGGGAAAATGAATAAGGCTGGGTTTGGGCACACAGAAAAATTGAATTCTGAATGGGTATTTCTGTGGTGGACAATGAGGCATCTTTGACTGCAGTGAAGTTCTGTTCATGGTACACCCTGCAGACTATACCAAACCCTTTCCAGATATCTCAGCAAAGACTGGCTAGCAAAAAATGGCATTGTGCCACTAGGGAGCTGAAGACAGCTGGGCTAGCAAGGTGATGGAGCTGGACTTAACACTGATAACAATTTCTGTTGCTTTGTCTTCCAAAGCACTGTAGCTTGTCTTTTCACATCTGGGGAAAGGTCTCTCTTCTGTTCTTCCTGCAACTCCTGTGGCACTGTCCTTGTCCACAAAAGCAGAGGGATCTCTGTCAGACAACAAAGCTCTTGCTGGTCCCACAGACCAGGTCAAACCCTTGTTCCATGGACACACAGGAATGCCAGAAAGCCAGGAATCCAATGGAACGTGGACTTAAGGCTTCACAGTCTTGGGGGCTTGACTTTTAAACTTGACAAAGTTAAGACAGCACTTAAAAGGACTGACCCCTAGAGAATTTGTTCAAGTTTCATGAACACTTCAGCTTATATGAATTAACTTCTACTGAATATTTTGCCCACAGAAAAACATGTAGTCTAGGCACTGTTAAAGCTCCATCCAAAGCACTTCCAATGTCATTTATTATTCTCTTTCAACTAATGGGTACTAGAGCTACATAGTAACTCTTGAGAACAGGAGAAACTTACCCCTTTGTCTGAGGAATGAGCATCAAAACAAGCTCACTGCCTTTCCCTCACTGACAGACAACTTGCCCCCAATTTCAAATCCCTACTGAAGCTTGAGCTTCAAGTGTGGAAAGAAAATAAAACAAGAAGACCCCTATTAAAGGAAGACTTCAGGGAGAACCTGTGTTGGAGTCCTGGATGCTGAGCATTTTAGACTTTCTGTGCATACAGACTCTAACTGTAACTGGCCTTGGAACAAAAATGGGACATGAGGACATTCACCTACCACGGGCTGCCATAGTGATATTTCTGACTTTACAGCTACTTATTTTCAGAGCAGTTTTTCCAGTTTTGCATCTTAATGTGGGGTGAATGTGGGTTTGGCTTTTGCTTCATTAGAGATTTTGCTCTTCTGTCAAAAGAATTAAAAAAAAGCAGTAAAAAGAAATAACAACCCCCAGTCTAATTTTGATTTCAAGGCTGCCTTCAGACTTGTTTTACATAGGCTTTATGATGCAGCAATAAACTTTGTTTGGACAAGAATGCTATCCTTGCAACAATAAAGAACTCTGCAGTAGACCCTAAGTACTCTTCCCTGTGGAAATGTTAACACCCAAGCAGTTTCCACCCTGATCATTCAGTTTTCTTCCTATTTCTTTCTATTTTCCAATGCACCAGTGCACAGTGAATAGTACACAGGAATCTGCCTCCTTGCCAGTAGATAAGTGAATTATAATCACCCTCAACAAATAAAGCAGCCTAAATTTAGGTGCATAAACACAAACTTGCAGTGAAGTAATTGACTTGCAAGCTACAAGACCAAGATTAAACAAGCTACAAGATTAAACAATAAACAGAAGAGAATGCATGGTTATGAAAATGATTTCTTAAAAAGCTTAAAAAGGATTTGGGCTGAGTTGGAAACAGTGATTCTCATGTGAAAATCTTAATTAGTTTGTAAAAGTGTCCTTATTTAGACTTGCTATATCCTAAGAACTTCTCTTTGTGATTTTTTTTTCTTTTTTAAACTAGAAAACATTAAATGGTACTTTTTTACAATGGTGTGGAAGATTAAGATGGCAGTTCTATAACTGCACTCTCTTTGGCTGGATATGTAGTTTTCCATCTCAGGATTTTTTTTCCCTGCTCACAAAAAGACTTCTTCACAGTTGAAAATAATAAGTCAAATATAATACAAGACAATAAAACATAAGGCAAATATAATACATCTCTTGCAAGGCTACATATTTCAAAAAAATTTTAGGTTGCCTATTTTGATAAAAATGTGTCAGAATTGCAAACCTGTTCCCCTAGAGGAGAAAGTCAGGTATCACTCAACAAAATACATATATATTCAAGACTTCTTCATTGTTTTTTCCATGGTATCTAGATTTAAAACAGATTAAAATCTTAAACTTAAATGAGGCAATTAGGAGAGTCCAGGTGAATCATAGCTGATCTTTAATTTGAAGGTTCAGGTGAGTCATTACTTTTTATATATTTCCTGATTGCTAAGCTCCCCAACATACAGACAAGCACTCTGGATTAATTATGAATAACAGCAGAAGCACAGGAGAAATATCACCCACTTGTGTCTGAGCTGAGGGAAAAAAATAAGGTTCCTGCCAAAACCACCCCCAGCGCAATGCAGACTGGTTGGAGGTTCTTTAATAATACTATTGGGTGTGATTTGAGTTCAGATGAAGGCAGGAGAGGAAAAAAATCAAAAAATTAAATAGAAAACAATTTTCTTTACAGACTTACTCCATCTTGTGTGTGTATATGGGTTTTTCCCTGGCAGTCTTTTAACACAATCCTGTTCTTCACATTGTCTGGTTGGAATTACATTCAAAAGTCTTTAAACCAAACAGTGCATATGAACTAAAATTATTAAACCTTTTCTATTGTTGCTGCTTATACTATAAATTAGTATCCTATGTCTGCTAAAGGAATAAAAATGTCTTTTCTGTGCACACAGTAAGTTCTTTATCCACCCTAACATCTCCATGATTCAGGGACAGGGCTTGGGGTGTCCAAACAATGACAAGCCCTTGATTTCATGCTCCACTTCAGCTGATTTAGGCTGTATCACTGTGTGTCAGACCTGCAGCTCATTCATGTGAATTCCATGAAGCCAAACCACTTTAGGACCTGACAGTCTTGGTCTGGGTTATTTTTCCCTTCACATCAGTGCTACAGTATGGAATTAACTACCAGGGTAGTAGTACTGAATTCTATCATTTTCTGCTTAATATTGCATAGCAAGGGACTGGTCTCTGATTGCAACATTAACCACAATATCACACAATGAGGATGTGCAGAGCTTAAAGACACTGCTTGCTGTTGCTTGAACCTCACATGGCACTGAGGAGATGCAATACCCTTCAATTGCCTTGTGCTAACAAACAATTTAAAAAAAAAAAAAGCTAAAGAAAAGCCCATACCTGGCCTAGCCAAAAGAAGCACAAAGAGCATTATGCTCTTAAGCAGCTGTAAGAAATGTAAATATTCTGTGCAGAAAAGCCCTGCCCTCTGGCTCTGCTGCAGGATGACAGATCCCCAGGAGTGCCCCTGCCAGGATCCTGACAGGCTCTCCTGTGGCTCTCCTGAGTCAGGGGCAGAGATCAGCTGGGCAGGGTGGTGCAGGCTGGGTCACCCTGGGGCCTCTTGCTGCCTCCACTGACTGTGTGTGGGACCAGGAATTCCTGCCTCAAGGCTCAGCACCTCCCTCAAGGCAGCCCAGGCAGTTCTCCTTGCCCACAGGCAGACACTGAAATTATCCTGCTCAGAGCCAGCCCAGAGCTGCTTCACTGCAGCTCTCTTGGTGCTGAGCTCTGTCCCATCTGACTCACTCAGCATTATACAGATCTCAAAGATAGCTGAGAAACCAAAAGATGAGATTTTTAACCCTTTCAACTTTTCTTCCCCAGAACCCTGTACACAGAAACACCCAAGTCTGCAGGGAGCAGTGCAGACAAACAACCATTATCAGCTGGCCACGAGCACAGATCCCCTGCCCTGAGCACAAGCTGGGGTGCAGAGCTCTGACAACAAAGCACCCACAGCACAGGGGAGCAGCACTGAGACCCTCATCTGCTTCCTGACTAAAGGAAATCACAGATAGGGGTGCAGAGAGTACAGAGAATTGTATTACCTTGACAAGACCCCTCTCTAAATATATTAAATGATCTCCTGTTCTTAGAGAAAGCAGCTCTGAATTTCTAAGCCAGCTGCTGTATATACTCCAGGGAGTAGAGCCACATATACATTTGCAGAGCTGAGTCTCAGCTCAGCACTTTTCTGTCTGGGGAGACTCAGCAGTAAAAGGCAATCAAAATGCAGAGTCCCAAAGAGCAGTGTGGAAAGGAGCATTGTCACCTGGCAGGTGTCCTCCTGCAGGACAGCTGATGTACCAAGCAGTGTTCTGTGCATGAACACGTGAGGATGATGGAGATGGAACAGAGGAGGGGAAGAGAAAGCTGCAGCTTGTGATCAAGTCATTGTAAATCACTGCTTCACACTGAGAAAAAAACCACATGGATTAGAACATGCCAATATTTTGTTGTAGGGATCAGACCAGCATAACATCAAAGCTCTACAGCAAAGACTTGGTCCTGTTTCTCTGAAATGCCTGTGCTTTCCTTCCCCCCTTCTCCCTTCCTTCTGATGATCTTCCCAATGCATGCAAAAAACCAGAGGCATCCACAGAGAGCCTGCTTATCTCAAAGCCTGACTGTCTTCTGCCCAGAATGATACCAGAGCCCTAGACAATCTCTGTGGCAGCTGTGGAGCAAAGCATCTAAAGATGTCAGCAGAAGGAGGTGAACTGAGGTTGTATAGACATGGTTATAAGAAATTAAAGTATTCAGCAATCATTGAATTCTGAATCATGAACTCTTGCCTAACTTTCATCTTCTTTCCTACTTGCAAACTTGCCACTCTTCAGAGAAGGTAAATAACATCATTTTATTGTGGGGAAACGGAGAAACAAAGCAAGAAAAAGATTTGTCCATAATAATCCAAAAGACCCAGAACCTGGCCCTTTGGACAAATGTAGACAGGTACCCCAGCAATGCTCTGGGTCCCTGGTGCTTGGCCAGAGAGCCCTGGCTCTGTGCACTGCCAGACCCACTGCCCACAGCAGCCACACCACAGGGCTCCACTGCCACCAGAGAAGGATGAAAGCAGCTCCTCAGGAGCTGCAGGGCAACCACGTGGCCACCTCCAACACAACACACCCCAAGTAAGCAAATATTGCAAATAATACCCAATTAAAGGAGAAGAAAGTTAAAAAGAAAAGAAAAAAGAAGTGACATTTTCCTCCACTTGTTGCCAGCCAAGGGCTGCTGTTCACCCAGGTAAAAGTATTACTTGTGTCTACAGGATGGTAGAAATATACTTTATTATTAGCAGTTGCTGAGAGGCAGCTGTGTAAACTTTCTCCTGATTCCTGCTGGTGGGTTGAGCAACAATTTGATTTACTATATTCAGATTTCTTTTTGGTTGTTCACTCCATTACATATACACATCAGAGGACACCACAGAGAAATTCTGGCCCTTCTTCAGTTTAAACTACTAATGTAATACTTTGACTCATCCATCTCTCACACTATAAATGTTTTGTTAATATGATACAGTACTCAAGATGAGGATAAATCATGGCTGTAAAAAGAATTTGCTTTCCACTTCCAGAACCACCCTTTGAGTACCCACATAGAATATTGACCTATGACACAATGAAAGCCTAATAAAAACTAATTTAATAAATGCAAATCTATTAATACACCCAGCCAAAATATGGAATGAGGACATTCACCTTCTCCTTAGTTTTTGCATTGTGCCAGGGACAGAACAGGGGATTAAGGCTATGATTACTTTTCTTCTGGTCTCTATACCAGCTCATTTCACCAAAGGGACACTGAGACTTTAAACACTCTTGGAATAATAATCATCAACTGATTATTAGTGATTTAAATACAAAATTGAAGCAGTAGCAAACCACTGAAAAGCTCAAGCCACTATTCAAAGCTCAGTCTGTGTCCATTCTGAACTGAATCAAAAAAGACAGCTGGTTCTGGGACCAATTCAAGATAGTTTGGCCTAAAATGGAGCTGGAAGTAGGAGCTGGCTTGCTAACAAAGCAATTTTTTTTTCAAGAATAAATTGTAGAAAATTTTCCAAAACTTCTGCATGCATTGCTAGAATAGCTGAATTGCTCTAAACCATTTCTATTATTAACAAACTTTCATTAGTTTCAGAAAACAACATACTTTCCAAGGTATTTAACAACTATATGTATATATGAGAGAAAAATATTTGTTCCCCCTTAGATACTTATTATCCAAGCATAAGCTAAATTTCCCTCCCCAAGTTCCCTTCCTGAGTAGTGTAATTTTTCTGCAAGAAAGGAGAATACTGGTGCCTGATCACAAGTTGGGATCTTGATAACACCAGAAGTCAGCATTAAATCATCTGAAAGCAGTTCAAGTGACCCAGGTTCAACATATTCATTAAAGATTTATATAAAGCCATCTGCATTAAAACCCCGAGCCAAAGGTTCCATTACACTGGAAAAAACCCAAAATGTGAGTTTGATGAAAGTTACTGCAGAAAAGCAATTTGAATGATTGCTTAGGAGCAGTGAATGTGGGTCCTTTCAGACCCCAGGTAACACCCTGAGCTAGGAATACCTGCAGTATTTGCAGCTTAGAATAAATAAAAATAACCTGGTGGATTACAATTACCTTGGATTAATTTTAAGAACACCTATATTCGTACAAAATTATTACAACATCAATTTGTTACAAAAGTAATTATATATTTAATTTTGCTTATTTAGTATGTTGATTGCTTAAGAACTCTGAAATGTTTTTAGCTCTTTGGGAAAAATCAGCAGTAAACTTTCAGCTCAAGCTTCAACTTAGGCATCAAGGTGCTATAGGCTAACAGAGCATGTCCTGCAAATTACCCAGCCCACTGTGCATATGCTGAATCAGTGCTTTCCAAACCATCAAAATCTTCACAAGATCAGCCTAACAAGCTGATCTCACCCACATCAAAGATTTGGAAAGAACTTTGCACCCCATAGATCAGCTCAAATTGTGCTTTCAGCCAGAAGACAGGCTCCTTTTCAGTCTAAATAGGAGAAAAGTAAACTCAGTCTTAACTCTGGAAATGTTTCCACTAATACTGGGTTCCTTCTGCTCCCTAAAAGGCAAAAGAACTTAATCTGTGTTTAAAGAACGCAGAGTACAGAATTTTTGAGCAGCCTCTTGAGGCAGGTGCACTTTCACAATAAATCTGTAGTGAACCAGCCAAAGAGGAACCCCATCCTCTTGTGGCCCTGTGTTCTTCTGTCACTGCTGTGGCTTGGGACAGCTAAACCCTGCTCCTTTAGCAGGGTGCTCACTTTTAGGGTTGATTGGCACCATAACTCACAGGGAGCTGTCTTTCCAACCAGGATCTCAAGTCACCCAACAGTCACATATTCAACCCAGTGATCTTTTGAGCTCAGCTAAAGCTGAATCAGCTTCTTTGATGAAGTCCATGCTACAAATGCCAAGTCTCTGAGGAAATGGAGTACTGGTTTTGGCACTGAAAGTAAGGTCTTTAAATTATATTCTGTGTGGCTGCTACATAGGGAAAAAGTCAGGTTTAGCTCTCTCAGCATAAAGTCTTCTAAGTAGATGAGTCTCCAATTAGAGAAGGATAGAAATCATTTGTTCTGAATCTAAACATGCTTGGGCTTTGGATCACACTGATTGGAAATTAGTGCCTCAGATTTATTTCCAGTTAAATTAGGCTAACTAAATTCCACAATTCATGATGTTTATTCTTTCCAGATCTACATACAGTCAGCAAACAGCTACTTAAACATTTCCAAGTAGCTCTGCTGTATTTGCGATTGCCTTCTGCAGCTCAGAACCATAAAAGGTACAATACACAATTTTTTCCTCTTTCTAGTTCTCTTTGTTTTCTTCTCTTTTTGGCAGATATCAAATAAAGGGATTTTATCTTTTTGTTGCTTTTCCTCATTTTTCAGCTGTATCTCTGATCTCACCACAATTAGCTAGAGTGTTCCTCTGCCTCCACACAGCACAAACAACAGGGCAGACCCAGCAGGAGGGATCCAGAGGAATCAAACAGCATTAGCAACAAGCTCTTTTAAATGTACAAAGAGATAAGGTCTTACCTGCTACAGAAGTCTCCTCTCAAGGGACTGCTGGTTAGAAGGGGGGTGAAATCCTGCCCCTCCAGAAGTCCTCTCAGCAGACTCAGCCAGCCATTAACTGCACTGCCATTGGAACACAAGATTTGTGAGTGGACACAGATCAGCTCACCCCAGTTCCAGCCCACCTGCAATTCCACACTCCTCAGTCACAAACCATGCCCCCTGCAGGGACATCTCCATTGTAGGGGCAAGATGAGGATTTTTTTCCACAGGAGGATCTCTTTTCACAGGATGACACAACTATCAAGTTGCATTGCCCTCTTTGCCTACAATAAGAATGGCAGAAGCAAAAATTGGTCTCTGAAATGCAACTTAAATGATGAAGTTTTCCCTCCTTTATTTTTTTAATTTATAGCTTTATTCAGAGAGAGGATCTTCAGCTCATCCTTCAACTTCAGCTACTTGAAAAGAGATGCCAGAGGTCACTGAATGACCCTTAACTTGCTCTGTCACCTTTAGGCAGAAGGATTATCTATGGCTTAGCTGAACTCTAGGCGGGGAGCTGAAATGGATTGCAAAAGATCCTGTGCAAATCCTGTAGGGACAGGTGGGTTCAGAAGCATTAACCTGTTAATCCAATGAAAAGGAAGGGTCTATATTCATTACACATGCAATTAAACAATATAATTAAGCTTATTTTAAAGGAATGGCTGATTTGTGAAATGAAGGATATGAATTTGTATGTCAAATGTACAGTTGCCCTCCCACAAATATAAGTCTGAACTAATGGGTTGTTTCACACCTACTGAGTTGTAGAGGACAGGAGAGAAGGGCTATATTTATTGCTGCTCACACCCACACCAATTTATGGCCACAGTTCTTTTCCAACAGCATCAGCTATGTTTTGGTCCAGGATAGATAGCCAGAAGAAACATGAAGTCAAAATCAACCAGAGCTGAATATAAACATGTGTTCACAAGTGTCTGATCAAATTTATGATTTTCAATAATATGTGCCTAGATTCAAGTCTGTTTTACTAGGAGAATGCAAAGTAAATACTGAATTGTTTAAACTATTTTTATTTTCCATGACCTCTAATATTGCTGCACTGCAAAATAGGCTCTCAAAATTAATGATTTCACCACACAGGAATCTGAAAGATTTTTACCTCCTTTCTGAGTTCCTATATTTAAATGTTTATACACTTCACAATCTTTCCAGTGGCAAAAATAGTTATCCTCACTATAAATAACTTTACCTGTGATATTTGCATCTGTATTATTATTTTATTATAATAGAGAGAAACTAAGGAAGAGTAAATTTGCTTGTAAGTACATCTACAGAGAATAAATCCTGTTGTGGAGGGATTTTGCAATGTGCTGGATCCAGGTTTTGTTCTGACTGGAAATTCTCCAAAGGAATGTTTTTCCATAGGAAAATGCTGATTCATCAAAACCCAAGCATTTAGCAGTAGAAAAGGCCAACTGCAGTGGAAATCTATCTTCCAGTGGAAATCTGCCCAGTCTCCTGCCAGCTTGCCTGAGGCACTGTGCTGCACAGATGGGAAACCAAAGCATCCCAAAACTAAAAATAAGAGGTCTGACATAGAGATAAGACCATGGAAGAGTCATTAGCTCCTGTTGCCAGTGTCCTACATTTCCAAGGTTTCTCATACTAATTCAGTTCACCTGGAGGATTGCTGGGCTGGCAGAGGAGGATTCAGAGTCGTGAAAAGGCAGATGCCTCTCATCCCCAGGGCCAGGATGCCCACTGCTCTTCCCTCATTTGTCAGCCAAGATGACAGAGCTTTGTTTTATGAGAACACTTTAAAACCCACAAAGGTCACGTGAAGCACAAAACATATAATTACCACTTCTTCTGGCAAAAAAAAAAAAAAATTATCTAAACTTTCTTTTGTCCCGAAAACCACTTCTAGCTCAGTAAATCCTTACATGGAATTATAATGTCTTCTACAATACTCCTATTAAGGCATTCAGAGCCATTCCCTTCATCATTTAATGCTTAAAAGGGCCAGAGAGGCATCTTCTCCCCAAGCTGAAGAATATTTGGTATTTTTGTCAACTGAGGAAATTTTATTAAATATTAAAGAGTCATTAAAATACATTGAATTGCAAATATAGGCCAGTTTACCCCAAACATTCCCAAAATATATCTGGGAACTGCAGGTGCTAAGACCCGGAAATGGACCACAAACTTGCCACCCACAATTCCCCCACGTGCACAGAGGAACACTTCTGCACCTCACTGCTCCTGGGAATGTTGGTGCACTCACTCTCAACCACAAAAGAAAGAGCAAGACTCCATTCCACATTCCAGCTTGGAGCTCACAGCCTGGGTAACTTGTGGGATGAATCTCCAGGGAAGCTCATGACAAGCCAGCTCCCAAATTCTAGCTGACTCTGCTACTGTGGATACAAGCCCATGGCCAAGGGTTGCACTGAAGGATGATCTCACCTTGCTGATGAGCACAGAAGCATGATGGCCAAAGCTGGGGCTGAGATGTGCCAGGCAGAGCCCAGGTGAGAGCACACCTGGTCAGCACATTGCCACCAGCAGCCTCCCCTGTATCTCATCAGCTCTTCCCAAGCATAAGCACCTCTCAGGGCATCACAGGCTGGGCTGTGGGCATGGCTTCCTGCTCCACAGGGAAGGAATGAACATTTCTCAGGACACCAAGAAATCCAGTTCTGTCTTCCCACTTTATTTAATTTGGACAATTCTATTCAGAGCCAGAGCGAGCAGCAACAAGGGCTTGACTACAGGAGTGCCAAGATGCTCAACATAAACAAGCCAGAGAATGCAAACTCCTTCAGGAGCAGCATTGCTGTTATGGGAGTTCTTAAATCAGTGACAACTTTAGGTATCTGTAAGACAGGTGTTCAGTGCAGATTTTTGGAAGTGGAGTTGACTGCTTGCTGCATAAATCATCTTGCAGGGAGCATGTGACTCTGGTGTCCCAAAATTCAAACCAGCTGCCCACCAGCCCTGGGGGCCACAGGATAAGTTTAAACTTTCAAAATGAAACTTAAATCCAATACCAATGAAGGAAGGCACATTATTGACTTGAATAACAGAGATTTACTACAAAAATTGCTGTTTCTACCTTTGTTTTGTGATTGGATAGTGTTTTATCATTTATGTGCACTAAAAGATGTAACAATGGGAATTACTGTATTGGAGTTGCACGTGGTTAATAATTCACTAGCCTTTACTTGGGAAAGTACCCCCCAAATGCACAACTGAGCATACAGCTGAGATGTTGGCTAGAAAACACGAGCAGGCTCATTATATATCAGAGTTACTACGTGCAGTGTCAAACTTACTCCAGGATCTACAACTTCTAGTGTGGCATTCAAAATATAGGGCCTTAATCAATGGTTCCTCCTTTTCCTTTGCACCTCTGTCTTATGGCAGGCTTTTGTGCCTGCCCTTTTCCAGGGTTCTGATCCTGGTCTTTCCACCCAGACCTCAAAGACATTGTCTTAAAGCTACCTCACAAGGGCTAGAGCAGAGTACTTTGGAGATTTTAAGACACTGAAAGTTCAGACCCACAGGGTGGCCATTCTATGAAGAATCACAGCCTGACTGTAACAAAAAAAATCTACCACTGCAATGGCATGAATCCTTTCAAATGAAATCACACTCCCTCTATGGCCACAAGGGATTCCTCCAGGAAAACCTCCTCCTCTACAATCTTCACCATACTGTCTAAAAAGGAGGTAACCCTTATATTTGCTCAGCTGTAGTGATTCTCTGTGAAACTCCTCAGTGGAAGCCAAAGGATGATGGGGATTATAGAGAAAAGGAACAGTTCAAAGATTCAGGAAATCTTAACATAATTTTGTGCAGCCAGAACTGTGCAGTGAAAACAGACCTCTGCTTTCAGAAAACCATAGGACCTTTCATGAGAGTTACTTGCTACTGATCTCTACTAAGAACACTGCTGAGCACAAAATTCTGGGATATAAAAGGGGCAAGAGTCTAATAAAATCATTATGTAGGATTTCCACTGCTCTCTTCTAAACTGGTCTTATATCAGAAAGTTTGACCTTTGGGGAATTGCTTCTTGGAACAACTCGTCCTGGAGCACACAGGGGAGAGGATGTTCTGACCCTTGTCCTGAAAACACTCGAGCCTGGTCTGGCACAGCTCAAGAAGCAGCTCTAGGGGGGCAGCTAGTGACAATTACCAGCACAGAATCCATGCAATAGCCCTGAGGAACAAATTGCTGGGGACAGGGGCAACGTACCAAAGGAACGGTCAATCTAGTAGAGTGACACCAAACTCTAGAAAGAGGAATTTTTTTCAAACTTGACCTTGTTAAAGGCACCCTAAAATGAAAATCTGCAAATAGAGGTATATAGCAAAGATGTTGCTCTTGCTTTGTTTGAATCAAAAAAAATCTAGCCTGAGAAAAGAGAAATCCAACCCACACCCCTCAGTAGCCTTAAGTAAACTAGGAGCAAGAAACAAATGCACTGAAACGAAGGCCAAAGTATTCCACATGACTCACAGTCAGTGATCAGAAGGATGGGACTATGATAAAATTAAAGAATTAAATTAATTTCCCTCTATTCCCATAAAGTCACAAGTGCTGGTATCTCCTCTGCTTGTTCGGCTAGGTTGTCCAGGATGTGGCAGAGTAGAGCTTGGTCTAACCAGCTAAAGAGTGGCACAGACAAAAAATGGTCTAGCAGATACTTTAAGGCATAAATGAACTTAAAAAGAACATTAAATGAATTGGTTATCAATAAGTTTATGAACCATAAGTGTACAGTTTGAAAATATGTGGTGTTGCGTATAAGAAAACAGTTTGTTTTCTAAACAGTGAAATTTTGTGCAAAAAGTAAAGGACAAGAAAGGAAATTCCTCAGTAAATAAAGCTGTATTATTGCTATCTGTTAGAGGGTTCCTTGTGTCCTCCTTTGGAGACTGAGATGGTCCTACCCTTTGAGACAGGGAGCTTAGGTGTGACTACAACTACCTGTGCAGAGACATGCACCCAGCAGCAGCACCTACCAGCACAGCAGAAGGCAAAAAGCCACACTGGCTTGCAAATTCATGCAGGATGTTATGGGACACGGCTCCAGGCTTCTCAAGGCTCCAAATGTCTCTGCTGAGTACAAGGTACATTGATGTCTTGAGATATCTTCATAATCACCTTCCTCCATAACCTTTTTCTACAGCATCTTCCCTTCTTTAAAGGTTCATTTGCCCACATCCAAAGGCTGCTCTAATACCACACAGCTGTACAACCTTGAATCCAATTTCCATAAAAGCAGGGAAGGTGTGAGAAGCAGGGCTTGTGCTTTCACCTTGCTTTGACTTCACCTGACCTTGGACCTGTCTAGTCCCCAGACTTGTCTGGTGATCACTGGACTCTCCTCTGGACTGGGGTATTCTCACTGGACGTGCTGCTCCCTCTCTCAGGATGAGCCTTGTCAGAGGGGCTGCTGTCTGCCTGCCACCCCAGCTGTCACCCCCAGCTCCCTGGCACACATGACATTGCACCACAGGCATTCCCAGCACCTCCTGAGCAGTACCTGTGTGCAGCTCATGTGAACAGCCCAGCACTGAGCATCTGTTAGATCAGTATTTTAAATTCACTGCTAAAAGTCTCAATGCTGCAGAGTTGCTTCATCTTGGGAAAACTAGGGAGAGCTGGACTGATGTTCATGTTGTGATGGAAAGTTTTTTTGGCTGACTTTGTGGGGGGTGGTTTCCATCCCTTTGTGGAGCCATGGTTTATTTTGTTTCTTGTTTTGTTTCTTGACAGTTTGCCAGCATTCTCTGGGATAGATTATTCCTCAGCATTTTCTGAATCTCTGTCAGTACAGTCCAACACTTCCTCCTCCCAGCTCTCATACAAGCAATGACTCAGCCCTGGCTCTCACTTTCCCTTTGCTGAACTTTGTGACAATTTTTTCAGCGGCATTGCTGTGTGGCCAGAAGAAGTATGTATAAAGTGTGCCAAAAAGGCATTTCAAACAACAGAAAGAAAAAGCAAGAAAGCTACTTTTTTCTCTTGCATGAGAATATATCTGCATTTTGTGTCTCAAATCTATGCATATAGGGACACTCACATTTATCTGTGCAGGACAGGAGTGACATCTAAGATGCTTAGCAGTTGCTAATCCTGCAGAAACATTTACTCAGAAGAGTTTTGAATGACAATTTCTTGTTTCATGGGCCTCGTGTCACATTATCATCAGAAGGCACTGACAAGATACATCTGAGATTTGAAAAAGTTGAATGATGAAATGAGCTGCAGTGGTGGAGTAGTGGACATACAAAGCAGGTTAAGACAAAAAGTCTCTTTGAATTACAGGCATAGAATGGGTTGCAATCAACTCATTATTGTTTACTAAACTCAAGGATGACAGAATTAATGTCTACAACTTCATGGAGAAATAACACAAGGAGCCAGTGATGTCCCCAGCCAAAAGGAAAGGATGGCATAGCTGGAGAACTTATGAGCCACTCTAAGGTAACTTCCAGTTGGCCTTTGAATGGACAGAAGTAGATAATGTTCTTGTTCACATAAGCTTAGTTCTATTTTTCCCAATTCTATTCCAGTTAAAACATACAAGGAAGGAAAACTCTTAATGAACAGGGCACTGTGAGGGTCAGGGAAAGTAATACAGGTACACAAAATCCTCAATTCCTGGCATTACCCAATCCCCAGTGAAAATCCACATTTAAAAAAAACCCTCTGTACTGCACCATGTCACTGCATGTTTACTGTGAGCTTGATGCCCCAGTGTTTCTGAACCTATGGAACAATTAATTCTTCTGTGAAAGGGGCCTGGAGGACCATTAAATTCCAAACTGAAGTCTTGATTCAGGCTTACTAGAATAGCCTGAACTTTTTACAAGTTTCAAAATTTAGTGAGAAACTTATCAATTAAGTAGAAGTATTTGATAAGCTGTGCACATATTTTTCCCCTCTCAGACTAGCTTTGTTACAGTTGTGCTCTGCTGCAATATTTTATCCAGTTGCTGAATAACAATAACTTATATTGATCTCCCGGGTAGAGCTCTGTCTCTTTTGATTTCATGTGAACCCTCAAACACACAGATCAAGCCTTTGCCTTGGCATAAGGGCTGGAGTGGTTTTGCTTATCTAAGAATTGTTGTACCATTGCTGCTGGCCAAGGGATCCACCTCTGCTGGATTCCTTTGGACTTAGTTCTCTTGTAAAACTTGACCAGCATTCAGATTCCTAATTCAATAAAGACTTGTTTATAACAACTCCTCCTCTCACCATTTTTTCAAGGTGACAGTCAGCCACCTTCCCTGGGAGGGATGTGCTGTTGACATGGCCATTCCTTAGGATATCACTTATAGAACAGTGCAATCTCTGTGGTGACACCAACCTCCTGCCTTCCTGGCCATAGCAGCATGGTGTGTGAAACCTGCGTCCTCCAGGAAACCATGGCTCCAGCTCTGGCAATGCCCTACTTGGCAATTCAAGCTAGAGATGGGCCTGAGCTAAAACTGTGCTCAGATGCACGTGTTCTCTGAAGATCATGCCTCTTAGTATGTACATAAACCACTGCCAGGTTGTTTATGTACATAACACAAAACCACAATGGTTCCCTTCTACCTCCAGAACTGCTCCCAGCTTGACAGAATCCATTTCTGTGCCATGCTTTAGGCTGCTCAGTCTTGAAAACAATAACTTTTTCATTAGTGCATATTTATCTATCCTTCAGGTTAGCTGTAGGGAAGGGTAGGAAATGTGGAGGCAGGAGAGTCTTTCATCCACTATTTTACTGTCAAATAGTTTATAAACCAATAAATAGAGATTCTTCTCCTGCCTGCTAACATTCAAAGAAGTTAAACTATTTAAAGTAAACAAACAGGGAGAAAAGTAGAAGCAACTCCCTCCCATTCTGGCAGCTAGTGAACAAACAAGCTCACACTGTCCTTGTTGTGACTAAATGGTATGGTTTCTGTCTCCTTCCTATCTACACTAATAATCTTGAATGGAACACAAGAAGAGCTTCAACAAACTATGTTTATATCAAAATGCCTTGCTCTTGGTAAAGCATGTTTGTTTTAATAACCAGTTATTTCAATAAACTTCAGCATTACATAGAAGCTTTCTGATTTCCTTAAATTATGATTTATGGCATTCTGTACAGTGATAGCACTGTAAATTATGGTTTAGGAAAGATAAGTTTGTGTTTGTTAAGCTAGGAATGAGCTCATTCACACTGGACAGGACTCTAAACCTTGCCTGATTTTAGGAGTTTAATAATATTTGAGACTCCTAAAATCCCAAGTGCCCTGAGCACAAGGGCACAGGTGAGAGGCTGACATAGGGAGCCAGCTGAGCTGGCAGAGCCCATTCTTCCCCAGTTCTGCCCCATTGCCAGCCCAGCCAAGGGATGAGGCAGCAGGGGGAAGGAGGAAGATGACTGGGAGCAAAGGAATGTGTTAACTATATAGAGGGCACAACAAGAAGAGATGTTTGTGCTGTGACATCAGAGCTGCTGAAAGGACACTTAGCACTCAGGGTGGGAATTTGAGTTCACATGAGGAATTAGCTCTGACTCCCAGGTTACTCACTAGGAGTGCTTTGGGTATACTATTATCTGCAGCTTTAAGGGACTTGGTCTCTTTGTTTTTAAAAACCTGATGTATCTTTACAATTACTATTTGATGATATGAAGGGGAAGCAGAATAAGAAGAGGGAACTAGATATCTATTAGACCATGTGTACAAAATGGTGCTATATCAGGGAAATTATTTTTCTTTATCTAGTGGAATAACATTTAGCTAATTTTCTCTCAGTTCTGCATAAAAGATCTGAACTACAGCTTAGGTGATTGTTCCAGGGCAGATCAACATCATTTTTTAGACACAACAAAAGAGGGAAAGACTATTATGTTTAATTCAGGCACAAAAAGGTTAGAAAATGAAACTCACTAAAAATTTACAATTTGCTGTATAAGATGAATAAATCACCAAGTAAAATAATACAAAGTCTATTATTCTTCTGGGATAAAATTGAACCAACTTGACATTTTTACTGAGGAAAGGGGAGGTTTTTGCAAAGAGTGCACCATTTCTATTCTACTCCACAGATTTCTGTAAGGAATCAGAAACTGCAAGAGTTTTTCTCCAGTACAGTGGATAGCTGAACTCATCCTGATGGGTGTTGCTGTCTGGTTCATTAACTTTATACTATTCTGTTTCAGAAGTTACTAACAGCCTTTAAGACTTTCACATAGGCAAAGCGTCATTGGTACATCATTCTGCTTTGTAAGGAGACAGCTCAATTTCTCACATATATTTTAAATGGAATTCCTATCACATACAAGCTGGGAGACCACTTTCAATGGTCTTTGAGTTACAAAAACTCAAAGAACAGTTGAAAATCTGAATTGCAGTCTTTCTTTTCTGATTTTGAATGTGAGTTTTTCAAACTTGGCAGTAAAGAGAACATTCAAGTGGCTGGTTTTCTCAGCCTTACCAGATCACAAGAGTGTGAAGCATCAAAGAAAGCCTTTCCCAGAGGCCTGTAGGGATATAAAGGGATATTGACTTCAGGTAATCTAGAGAGGCATCTTCCCATGTAACGTTTGTTATAACAAATGGGAAGGATTGCGTGGCTCCTGAAACAATCAAAAGCATTTTGCATTTATTTGTAAACCCTTCCTAAAGACAGACATTTATCTGATCTTAAGTTCCCCTCTCATTATCTTTCTCCACAGCAAGATCACAGAGTTCCCCAGTAGTAAACATTTGTTCTGAGGATGGGAATCCACCATCAACTTGCCCATGCTGGGTGACTTTGCTGACTGAAAAAGCCAGGAAAATTGGAATAAATCACTGTGATGGCTTGCCATCCTCTTTTAGTAGCAAAGAACCATAAATTTTACTTTGCTGTGTAGCTGACATGAGAACTGGCAGCAGAGTTGCAGTGAAAGCCCTCTGCAGATACACTGAGCCCCACAGCCATGGGCATGGTCAACAGAGAAAGGCTGGAGAAACCACAATGAGGAGCTCTTCTGGAAATTTCAAGTTACAGCAAATATGAGAGCCCCAGGAACTCTTACTTCATGGCCAAAGCTGTAATTTAATGTTCAGACTGAATTCATTGCACTGTGCATTGGGGAGACAATGTGGTCTGGAGGTTACAGAGGAGGGCTGGGAACCACAAGTATCCTCTTGGGACTCTATCCAAAACGAGCTGCTCACTGCGTGACTCGAAGGAAGTCACTTAATCTGATTTCTGTATGCCTTAGTCAATTTAGATATAAAACTGGATAGAAAGCAGAACAAAGCTAAAATTTCCTGTTGCTTCAGTTAGACCTTATCTATGCAGAGAAAATGAGTTCTTTTGACATAATTCATCATGGAAAGGAATATCAGAAGAAAGGTGACCTAGAAACAGTCTGGTTTGTTAACAAGAAGCAAAACCATGCACAAAGAGAAGGAGCATTTTCAAATATTGAAGAAACGTATAAAAACAGTACAACAAACACTATATTGCTCACAGTGCCTGCAGAGAGGGACTTTTGGATAGGAAAAAAGTCTGAGGGGCCTCAGTGGCATTTTGTCATCCATTCATGAGCAATCAGAGTGGCTTTGTTGGTGCTGAGAAGAGGGTGCTCATTTGGAGTAATTTGATCAAGAGTTTGCAGTGTCCACTTGTGAGAGAGTAGCAGAGAGCATCAAAGCTGGAAGTAGATGCCTTGCTGTCCTGGTGGTCTGTGGAAGAGGACAGAATAGTCCCACAGGGTCACACAGTGTCCAAAGGCATTCACAGCCAAGCAAGTGGATCTCTGTAAACTCTGCTGCCAGTTTGAAAGTCCATTATTTTCTTTCTGTAGCCAGAACCAGGGTATTAGAGTTCTGGCTTTATCACACTCAGGGCTGTCTAAAATCTGTTAATCTGTTTCAGCTCTGAACATAAATGATCATGAAAGAGAAGTGAACTCCCCTCAGGATGGAGAGTTAGATAACTGTATGATTTTAAGGCAAACAAACAAAGCAACCAACCTTGCCTACTCACAAAGTACATACTGAAGCCTGGATCCATATTTCAAAATATTCTGAAAGTTTAAAGAGTTTTGCATGGAAAACTACTGAAAGAGAGGTGTGGAGCCGCTATTCCAAATACAAATTCAAGAAGAAAAGACAAGCAGAGGAATTTTGTGCAGATCCCTCTTTGATACAGGAAGGATTCTGAACCCATCAAAGTATAGCCATAGTTAATCATCAGATGGAGATTTTAACCCCTGGATTTTCATATATGAAATTATTCTTTATCTATATGCATTTTATTTCTCAGGAATACAGGCTCCACATTAGAGTAACATGGCCTGCCTGTGAATAGAGGGCATAACAGTAAAGCTGTGGTGACTAACAGAGAGATATTCCATTTGGAAAGCCTGCAGGAGCCCAGCCATCATCCAAGGAAATTTTACTCAAATTAAGAATCCTGGACAGAGCTTGAAACATACCAAATCATGCAGTTCATCTAACCCAATATTCTCTGAAAGCTGCACCAGGATCCAACCAAATTAATGGCCATATATTGAGCAAAAAAAAAAGTCTTAGTTACAGCAAGATTTCCCCTCTCTTAATATGCAACATAGTCTCAACTAATATCAAAAACTGTATGATATATTTTAATTGCATTGTTACTATTTCCATGTTAATTGCTTTAAAGCATATTCTTTAATATTGCCTTTAAAAGTCATGTCAAATGAAAACGATGGGAAAACATTCTGCAATAAGCTTGCATTCTCCCTCTGCTCACAAATGGCTTATAAAATTCAACAGTAACATTTTGGCAATCAGAACTATTTACATAGGAGACAGATGACTAGGCATGGGAAAGCAGCTTTTGTTCACATCAAAGGACCACATACAAATTCTCACATGGTACTCTCATTTTAAAAAATCCTCATTTTTATTTACAGAGAAAAGAGATTGAGCAACTTGATAAAAACATGAATGGTGAGAAGTACAGTATGTTGAAAGAGGGAGAATGCTGCATTGCTTGTATAGCATAAGGAAAAATTGTCTTATTGCATCATATAGTAAAGTGTCTCAGAGTTCACCCTGGGGACACAAAAGCATGGCTCCTGCACCATCTGCACTCTGTAAATGTCCTGCAGCACAAAGGAACTTGCTCAGTGATATTTCTTATTTTGACTACCTGGTTACAGCTATCTCTTGTAACCGCTGCCTCACATCAATACCTTTTCTCACTACAAAAAACTCCCCATTTTATATAAGGAACAAAATTGGGCATAGAAACCTACTTTTATATGTTTGGGGAAAATTATCCCAATAGGGTATATTGTATTTAAGAAATTTTTTCCACAAGCAGCTCTCAGCTCTAAAGTTACTACTTCACACCATGGCCACTCCAGCTTGACTGAAGAATTTTAGGAACCTAGTTTCAATTACCATGTTGTATCACATGAGTGCTTTTGGTGCTGAATAAAAGAACCTATAACATACTACCTGGCCATACAAATACTTGCACATGATAAAAAACTTTACTACTTTCTTCCCCCTCCCTCAATGGCTGCTGAGGGTTTTTTTAATGAATTTGGTCCTCTCAACTTCAACATTGATTCCATCAATTTTTAAACACCTAAATAATTTTTTAATAACAGAAAAATGTAGTTGGTCATGCACAAATTGTGAACCACTGAGATACAATGGCAATTAGTGAGCAATGACTGTTCAAAATCCCAAGGTATCTCAACAATATGCTGCCATTTCTGCACGTGCATGCACATACACATTATGTAAACACAGGGTGTTTAACCCAGAAATGGGCACTGAAGCTCTTAGAAGCTCCAAGCTTGCCTTCAGACTGCCCACAGTGTGTACCCAAAATGTAAAAGGCTATTTTACTTGTGCAATGAGGACTGTGCTCAACATATTCATTCCTTGGGCATGGTGGAGCTATCTACAATAAAGGCCAGAGTTTGTTTTCTCTGGAGTCAGACATCTGTCAGAAACAGCCAGAGACCATCTAGAAAACTCCCCCAGGAATGCAGGAGCATCACAAGGCTCCTTCTCTCCTATTTTGACCACTTTTGTCATTATTCCTTTTTTAACACGGTTGCGTAGCAATGTGTGTTTAGCAAGCACAAACACAGCCATGACACTTCACATCATTGATGTTTCCCTTCAGGGAGAGGATGACAGGCACCCTGTCATGTGCCAGATGGTAGTTACATTATTTAACATTCCACTGGAAGACCCTGAGATATTCCTACATATGGCAGGAGAAGCTTTGAAGGGAAGCGTTCCTGCCCTGTGAAATGAAGGAGGCAGACACCATTACTTCCTGCAAGACCACTCATTTTCCCTTCCCTGCATCTGGTGTAGTCCCATGTGCTCTTTCCAACTAAAAAACCAGAGCACATCAGTCCTGGAGAACTGACTTGAACGGACTGACAGCTCAGACTTCTTGCCCACTGGATTGACAAATTCCCCGTGCCTGTTGTTGGCCCGGTGTGCATCTTTTCCAGCTATTCAAGCACAGTCTGAGCCTACAGAGCTCCAGACAGTGCAGAGTGCCTGATGGCAGCAGCTCTAATCACTGACCACCTGCAGCACACAGACCACAAAGCTACAGCTCACTCACTAACTCATTGGCAATAGTCATTTCTACCCACTATTTTACCAACTGTAAAACATCTCAAGTTTAAAATTAACCTGTGGCTTTAAATTCCACATAGATGGTTGCTTCAGACAATTTGACCTTCTCTGGTCAGGGATGAGGGACTTGTGGATGGGAGGAGCATTTCTAATACTAAACATGAATTTAGAAGTAATTCAATCAAATTGTTTACCAAAGGAAGAGATATGTTTACTGTACAGTCAATACTACTTGATCTTAGAGAAGAACAGACTGTAAGGAAGGAGATTAAATGACTCATTAAAAGTTTTAATATGCTTTTTTTTTTTTTTCTATTCCCAGGGAATAAAAATTTCTCTCATTTTATGAGTGAAACTCAAAGTTCTGGACATGCATAGTTCTTTCTTTGGTGCTAAACCTTTTTTTTTTTTTTAGGTGCAGGCTACTGATCTGGGAAATAAACTTTTTACCTTTATTGCATAGATATAGGCATCTGGAAACAGTCAAAGAGTATCTCAACTCCTGATAAACTAAACCCTCAAAAGTGACCTTTTTCCCAGGTACAATTGGAGTAACGAGGTACAACTGTGCTATAGAATCACTTTTGTCAGATAGAAAATGCTGCTTTTATAAGCAGGTCACTTACTTGCAGAGCAGTTTTGACTAGAAAAATGTTTGGAGAGGATGGGATGCTAAACTTGCCTTTTCCATATTGGTTGTGGCTGGAAGCTCCAAGGATTAACCAGACCATTCCACCACCTTATAAGGGACCATGTTTAACTTCTTCAGCAGACAGAGGGGATCTGAAATCCAAAGAAGCTTTCCCAAACATTTTAAAGTATTCCACAGTTCCCTCAGCCCTTCCCCTAAGGGCTGTGTTAGTTTATATAACTTACTCAGAAAAGCAAAGAGCTGAGGGGTTAAGGAGGTGCAATGTATGGTTTGAACTCAATTCAGAAGAATTGTAAGCTGAATGGGTTGGATGAAAGGGAATAGCAGCTCCATTTAACATCTCCACAACCACCAAGGCAGAACAATTGTCTTAATTTATTCCTTATTTCAGAAGTGTTTTCAGTTGAGACCTCTGGTTCGAAAAGAAACATTTTCATTTTAATTTTGGCAAATAAAAAGCAATACCTTTTAAACCTAATCTAAGTAATCTTTCTAGCTGTTGAACTTCAAAGACAACATGTTAGCACAAATCAGAATGCCCTTTACTTGTCTGAGATTGTTTAATGTGCACCAGTAGCAGGACAAACTTTTCTTAACCCTCAGCAATTATTCACCACAAGGAAAGGAGCTTTAATAGAAACCTAAGTTTGTTGTTGCTCTCTTTGCCTGGCCTGCATGGGGAATACTGCTGTCTTCCAAGACCAGCACTGGAGCAGTCTGGGCTCTTGCAAGTCAGGTTGAGGATTTTTAAATCCAGACATAAAGCCTGATACAATGTGAAACTCAGTACATTACTGAAAAAAAAAATAAAATTGGAGATTCATTCAAATTCAGTGTTGAATGATGAGCAGGGTCAAGATTCTTGTTTCCTCTAAAATGTCATGAACCTCTCCAGTTTTGGCATGACACCCTTCAGCAGTGCAGTGCAGCAGCCTGGTTCCCTTGGCTCCCACACAGGTGGAATAAAGCTTGTGTGGCAGCAGAAACCTTTTCCTAGCTGAGATAGACAAGTTTATGACAAAGCAACCTACTCTTTACCTTTTATCAAAGATTTGTGTGCAACAAATTACAATCCAAAGGTTCTCCTAAACAGAGTGAAAGGTTTCAAAGTTTCAGCATAGTAAATACCATTTGTCACTCTCTCACTCAGTGAAAATATTTTATGCAAGAGCTAACCAAAATAAAAAACCTGCAGCCAGGAAAACAAGTGTTAAATCATGCTGACAGTCTTGTCAATTTTACATATTTTCACTGGAAACAAAGGCACTAGCTACTTATTAAATTGTACTTTAAAATATGTTAGCATGCTAAATAAGCAGCGTAGCCTAAGATAAATAAGACATAAATAGTTACTAGGATAGTCTTGCATCATTTATTATTTTTATTGATTCTTTTTTTTCCTGACAGCTACTTAGATCTGTTGTTTCTTCACTTACTTCTTTTTAAATTTCTTCCTAAGAAGAAACACTTATTTCTTGGGTAATTGCAAAGAGAGATTTGAAGAAATTTGCTGACAATCAGATACCAGGAGGCCTTGTGTGAAAACCTTTGCTCACTTCTGTCTTAAACAATTTAAAAATAGTGAAAATATAAGTATTGATTAAGAGCAGGACTCACAATTCTCCTGAGGGACAGTGGGAGTCTTGGAGTAACCAGGGTCCTGTGACACTTTCTGAAGTACACAGAAAACCCTCAGTTTGTTTCCAATTCCAGCTTCACCTTGATTATGGGAGTGACTTCAGTCATCCTAAACATGAATTTGGCCATACTGCTGGTTATGGCTTTGGAAAATACATCTCAGGGTTTTCCTCAGTAGATTAAGCAGTTCCTCACATGAAGAAGAGTCAAGCTGAGGAACTCCACGGTGGGATATCATGAATGCTAAAAGTTTACAAGTGTTTAAGGGAAAACTGCATGTGTTCATGAGAGGGAGATCTATTGAGTGTTACCAAATACAAAGGAGCTCTGTTGGCTCAGGAAATCTCCAAGCTGGAAATGGGAGCCTGTGAGAGCATTCACAGGGAAATTGTGCTCATTAGTTCTGCTCCCACATTCTCCCCTAGCCAGGCACCCATTTCCAGTCACCATCAGAGAAGATGCTGGGCTGGGTAGGTCTTTGGAATGAAATGAAGGTTCTTATGGTATTGTTTCCTGTAGATTGGGATTCCTTCACTTGCTGTTTTCTTCAGCTGTTGCTCCCTGCTCTTGTGCACTGCCTCAGGAACTCCTTTCCTCACAGAGGCTTCTGCATTGAACTGCTGGATCTGAGATCACCATTGGGAGTATAATGACAACAGCACATGATCAAACTGCTTTACAGACCTTTACACAAGCTCCAACCATGAAATAACAAAAAGCAGTACCAGCAGAGCCTATTCCTGATCTCTACTTCCAACAGTTTGTAAAACACAAAATTATTCATGTGCCTTTCCAAGCCTGCAGAGAATTCAGCTACCTGATAATGAACAATTGAGCTGCACACTGTCTACCATAACAGCTAGACTTGTTGTTCTGCACAGTACTTCAGTTCATCATGCAATTTTCATTACTATCACTGTAATTCTGTATAAGCATGGAAGCTCTGTCTAGTTATCCCTGGCAAAACACACTGTTCCATTCACTTCCCAAAACAATTGTTTATTTCTTCTTCCTAATAACATCAGCTGCTTTCAGCTCTGTTGAGCCATGTAAATTAGTTATTCTACACTAGAAAGTGAGTGAACAAATTGGCCTTGCTCACAATAGCTTCTCAAGCAGGAGCCATTTGCCAGAGATCATAAGATGAGCAGCTAATTGTGGCTTCTGGAATGCTTTTCACACCCTCCACTATGGAAGTAGTCTTTCTGTTTTATTTAGCTGACAAACACTACCAGAACTTTCCCTGGAGTGGAGGTGGACTGAGCTTCAAGACAGCGATCTGAGCTTTCTCACAAGCTCAGGTGTTTTGCAATCTTAGATTTTGTTTGTTTCCTTTGCAGACATTGAAGTCAGCTTCAAAATTTCTAACTTGATATGCAGTATTTATCACATTTCAGGCTGAGCATTATGTTTCTGAAGCATTTTGAGACACTATAATGTTAAGTGACATGTTTTCTAGGGATGAACACAAATCTTTCTGCTGCTGGAGGTCAGTGTATTTTAAACTGTTACAGAAATCACAGAGAAGAGATGCTCCCATCCATGCCACATGGTCTCTCTTGTTTGAAGCACTATTCCTTTATAGACTCTGCCTACAGCACCCACCCAAAGTAGAGGTTAAGTCCAGCCACGATGATAAGCGACCACAGAATGGTGCCAAGGATTAGAGAGGCCACAAAGACTGACAAGATAAAGAAACTTTGGCTACCTCTGTGCTTACTGGATGAAACCCATGGTGGCATAATACGGAATTTTAAATAAGCTTAGAAATAACCTCAGAAAACACATGAAATGTGATTCTTAAGCACAGGACAGAGCTCAAGCTGGATCGCTGAAAAGTTGCTCTTTGATGACCACATTACTGTCAATTCTAATAACATTACAAGAGAGAAAACAGGTCAGAATTCCACCACAAGAATATTAAATTTTCTGAAAGAAATTTCAGAAAAATGGTTAATCTTAGTTAAAAGAAAATTTAAAACAGCAGCTACAAGAGCAGGGCAATTGCATGCAGCAGGGAAGTGCAATGCAACTCAAACATTACATAAAGACTCTCAATTCACAGCCATCTGAGGGGAGAAAACTCCAAAAGCAGCAATAAGAACAACAGAGTGGTTAAACTTCTGAGGAAGGACAGATATCTGAAGATATATTTTAAAAATTAGAAAATGTGGAAGATCTGGCTAGATGGAGAACGCAGGAAAAGGAATTAATTCTGTCAAGTTAAAGGTAAAAGCACATTAAAAAAATATTTTCACTGTTGGCATAAAGTACAACTTGCTGTAGGTATAAAGACTACTAATAAAAAAGCTTTTACAAAAGTACTGGAAGCCAGGAGCCTGCCAGAAAGTTTCTGAAACCAACAGATCACACAGACATAAACACTTGAGCAGATAAGCCCGTTTCAGAAACACTACTGAATTCTTTCCATGTGTGTGCAGCACAGGGAGGTCAGGCAGGTTCACCTGCTGGGCCAGGCTGCCAAGGAGTCAGGCTGAGGAGCTGCCTCCAGCCAAAGTGTCCAAGAGCAGCTTTTTCCCTGCTCTGTAACAGGAGCTGCAGCAATTGCCAGGACCAGGGAGGGCTCGCCCAGGAGGTCCAAGGGACCCAAGTGTAAGATTTTACCAGGATATTACAGTGCACAGCCTGTCATGTAAGTCTTCCTCACTTGCAGAGGGGTGTAGTGGGCATACACCTCCCAGCTCTGCAAAATGGATCAAGGCTGCTCTTGCAAACAACAGACCAAAGAATTTAACTGCTTATGTAAGTCAGTAAAATATTTACTGTATGTCAGAATCAGTAGATACTGGGATAAACGTGATTTAATGAGGAAGAGCCAATGAGCCTTCCAAGAACAGTGATGCCTAGGAAAGCTATCAGAATGCTTTGAGAATTGATCAGTGTGATCAATAAAGTGACTCAGTGTACTATGATTTCCCCCCAAAGATATTGACACAGGTTTCTGAATGTTCTTGAAGCCACTACTCTTCTGTGGACTCTCTGATTTTGCTCTAGGATAAAGCACTGTCTTTAAAGAATTACTGAGTTCAAATGACAGAAACAAGGGTTTAATTTTCAGATTGAAATACATCTTAAGAGGGGTACTCCAAAAACCTATGCTGGGACATGTGCTACTCAACATTCTCTTAATCTGAAAATGCCAAACAGGGATAGAAACAGAGCAAGAGAGTTTTCCAATCATAAAAACAGGCAGGAAAAAACCCCAAAATTAAATCCCCATTCTGGACAGTTAAACTGAATTATGAAGCTTCCCAGTATTTGATAATTAGCTCATTAAATGAAAATAGAATTTATTGTCAATAAAAAGAGAGTAATGCACATGGGGAAAAGCAGCCTTAACTACTCCTGTGTGGTGATGATCTGATTTTGCCATTAGTATTCACATCTATTACCCAAATATTGCTGCAGGTTACACCTAAAATAGCAGATAAATTGTCAGAAAGTTGCTAAAAATACCCAATCTAGTGATACAAATTATTTTGACATGAAGAGGTAAGAAAATGCGTTCTAGTCAAAACCCATTGTTCAGATGTTACACAATACGTTTAATTAAATATTTTCTTTTACTGGTCGCTATCTATCTGAAAAAGAAAACAGAAGAATTAGAAAAGGAATTGGAGAGCATGCTGAGGAAAGGATCACCTAAAAAATGACAGGGGGGGTGTTGTTTTGGTTTTTAAAGTTTTTTTTTGTTGGTGTTGTTTTGGTGGGTGTACTGTTGACTTCACCAGGACTCAGATTTTATTTATTTTCATGAGGGAGGTAAAGGAATAGATGTCTTTATGCATATAGAAAAAGACTTTCAGAGAGGTTCTCTGCAATATAGAAAGCAGTGCATTTCATCAGAGATCTCCATCTTTCATGCACAAATTGCACCTCACAGAGCACAGTGCCAAAAGCAGGCACTGTGCACCAGTTTGCACCAAACAAACCAACTCCTGGAACATTTTGGTGTAAATAAACAAAGCAGTGCATGATACCAAGCAAAACAAAACTAAAAAAAACCCAAAACAAAACAAAGAAACATAAAAACAGAACTCCCCCAGAAAATCTTAGAACTCACAGGAGCACAGCCCACAAAAGCTCTGGTTTCCTGAAAGCTCAGTATTTCTAATTTATAAGCATCTTTGGACAAGAAACAAACAAGAAAATACTAAGTAGGGGAAAGGGAACGCAGTCTTAATTTTGGAAAAACACAGTAGAGAGCTTTCCTCAAATAACTTGGCAGCAGGATTTCCAGCTGTCCACAGGCAACTGCCCCGAGCCACATCACAGCCCAGCCTCACCAAATCCCACTTGGAGGAGCCCCAATCCATGCAACTCCTCCCAGCCCCAAGACAGCCATTGGATCACCACCAAACTCAGCAGAGAAAATCAGGTTTATTATGGTCCTCAGAGACTATCACAGCTTCATTCCCACCCTCTCTCATACAGGAGCTCAGTGCTCAGAAATTTGAGCAAAATCTCAGGTGCTTGCAGCCAACTCCTTTCTTCTCCCAAGTCTCTCAGCAAACCCCACCTCATCCATGCAGGTACAGCAACTCCTGGGTGACAGGCAGCTCCTCTTCTCATGGCTTTCTGTAAAGCATCACTTTTCCACACCACAAATAGAGAAGTCAAAAGGCACCAGAGCCTCTCAAGTGAATCCTTTTGTTAGATTCCATTTAACCTAGTCTGCAAACACCAAAGTAACAGAGGCCTTTTGCCAGCTCTTTGGCACAGGTTTATCTTCTGTCCAAAGCTGGTTACAGCCAGCTCTCCTTCACCACCATGCTCACTACTGGCAAAGTGGGATTACACATCAGTCACCACTCACACCCTTTGCAGAAGGTACTTGCTGTGCCTTTTACTCAGCCAAAAGTGGGGGGAAAATCCCACAAAACAGCAGCACCAACACACCAGGAGCTGCAGCTCTTGAATTTGAGACAAATACAAAATAGAACTGCCTGACAAACAAACAACACAACTATCTTTTCCCTTCACCTTCAACATGCAGTGGGAAGATGGACAGAAGAAAGGAGAAGATGTCCATTTTCCTCTCAAAGCACACTTTGTATGTAAACCATGTCTCAAGGTACAGGAGAAGTTTGCTAAGTTTCACCTTGCTAAGGAAAACAACCTGTAATTTAGATATTCTTTTAAATAAGCATCATTCTTTGTCAAATAATTGGAGAGGAAATCTCTCTCAGAGATGCTGTATAAGCAAAAGCTATACAAAGTAGAAACTTCTAGGGTTTGTTTTGCTTCCAAAAGAAAACTGAGATTGGTAATTTCAGTTGGAGCTCAGCAAGCAGAGCCTTTCAGTGCTAACTCAGATAATTTCTGTGCTGGTGGTGCAGCCAGGCTCCCTTTGCAGGAAGATCAGCTGAAAGCTGCAGTCTGAAGGCACAGTCACAAACTGAGCCAGTCCACACAGACAAAGGGATATTCCTTTTCCAGAGAATATCACTCAGCAGGAACAAGGGGTATTTGGCCAGGGGAACTTCATAAAGGCCAGCAGTACTGCAGATTTCCTCAACCCAATTCCAAGGAATGGATCCAAGGGCTCCTGGGAGGGCTGCCCCAGCCTGGGAGGGTGGCACAGCCAGCACACTCATTGAACCTGCTCACTCCTTTGCTGTGCTCCCAGCAACACCATGCTGAGCATTCAAAATGTACAGAAAATTAAAGCCATGTATTGAATTCTCTTTCTAAAGATGGCAGATCCAATTACTCATCTGTTTTTACTTCCACAGCTGCTCACCAAGTGTCTAACCAGAGCACAGATGAATGTTAAGCTACCAACTTAAACATTTTCCATATGGGACCCAATTAGTGGCTTGGATTCTTTTAGTTTGAAGCTGAATATTTGAATATTTTTAGGGCTTTTTAGGAATAGCACACAGGAAATAAAACCTAATTTCCTCAAAAGTGAGGATAAAAAGCAGTCTAATAGTCACCTGCTTCAATGAATCTGCACAGTTGATCATCACTAATGTGTATGAAAACAGGAAAAGTATTGGACTCTCAGGAGTCCCCTCTGTGTTGCCTGCTGCTGTCAAATGCATAAAAACACCACTACCATATAGAGATTGCAAAATTCCTATGTTCACTCATGCTTAAGCCTGTTCAAACATTTTTTTTTCTGAATTTCCCATTTTTAGATATCAAAGTGGATTTTTTTTCTGAAAATTCTGAGAAAACTTCTTTCAGCTGTTTCAGAAACATGGGTGTTAAAAACCTGTTTAAAAAAACCAATAACCCACCAAACAAACAGCCCCCCTCCACCAAAACAAATCAAACCCACCCTCAAAAATCCTCCTTTTAAATGACAGTGGATAAAACAGCAGCAGCATCAACAACTGAAATATCTCACATACCATTCAGTTATTACTTTAATTTTATGGTAAAATTTTAGCAAGTTTGCTGTGCTGGGCCTCACACATTGGATATATGTCTCAGAGAATCTGCTGGTTGGGGATACAAGAATGGAAAATTCATCTGGCAGCATAAAGCATGCTGCAGGATTAGCAGAAACCCCACCAAGCTTAGTTTATTCACTGTATTAGCAAACCAGGAGGTGAGATGAGCTGCCTTCTTTGTGAGGAGGGCTGGCAGAGGACACTGGAAATGGCTTTTATTGGCTTGGCTTTCTGTACACCTACAGCAGCCAGACTTTCACAGGGCAGAGAGCTGCAGGAGGACACTGGCTTCCTTGGAATATACCAGGGAGAATCCCCAGCAGCACTACACATTCAGGGTCAGGTCAAAGATCCCTCTAATCTGCTGCTCTCCCCCAGAGCAGCTGGGATGCCTAGAGAAAGCAGCACAAGTACACAGTATTATTTCCCAAGTGTATCCTCCCAGCTCTGAACTTCCTCAGCCAGAGACTGTATCTGCTGTTCAGGAGCCTTGGATGGAATTTTTTTCTTCCATTGATTTGTGTCATAATGGTTTGAAACATTTGGCTTTCAAAACATCCTGTGGCCAGGCATGCCACCATTTAATTATGTTTCTATGGAAAAAAAAGTAAGGGGGGTTTTGTTTGTCTTAAACTTGTCAGCTGGTTATTTCATTATGTCCTCATAGACCCTGTGTCATGAGAAATATTGAATATGCCTTCACTGGCCACCTTTTCCTATCTCTGAGTTTATAAACTGCCATGGGCTGCCTTTCCCACCCTCTACCTCACAGCATATCTTCCAAGTTAAAGGAATGCCACCATTTCCTACATCTTCACAGAAACTTCTGAACACTCTGAGAAGTTCTAAACTGCACAGACTAAGTGAGACAAAAAAAAAAATCAAAAAACAACCCACAACACTATGAAGATGCTCTCTCTCTTATTTCTCCTAATTTTATTTTTCTGCCTTTTATATTATTGCCAACCACCATGGGAAACTAGAACTAGTGCTTTAGTCCTAACTCAATCTCTGTGAAGAGCTTCGGGTGTGTGGTTTGGGTTTTTTGCTTGTTTTGGGTTTATGTTTTTGTTTGGTTAGGGTTTTTAAGAAGTCCTAGTACTCTAACATAAGCCAGATGGAGAATTAGCTCCTTAATCATTGAGACCTCACAAAAATATCATAGATGTGAGGCATGGCTTTTTTGTGCAAATCTCTCCTCTTCAGCATGTCTATATGACTACTAATTCTATTGTTTATTATAATTGCTTCATAGTTTTCTCCTGTAGAAAGTCATCCTTACCCAAATTAATCTTGCCAGATTCCCTTAAGAATCAGCATCAATTTTCCATCTGCTATTCCTTTGGCACCAAAGCTAATTTAACTCATATATTATGCACCACAGTTAGCAGCTCAGTAAGTTCTGTTTGACTACCTTCAGAACACCCAGGCTACACTGCTCAGCTTTGAATATTTGTTACTACCCATTTTTATGGATTTGTTACAAGAACTTCTGACACCACAATACCTCTCTGAGAAATAGTTCAAGTCAGCTAGACCAAGTCCCACCAGCACACACACATGTAAGGGTGGATACTGCCCTACAGAAAAGGCTCCGTGCCACAATGATGTATTCTGCAATTAGAACACAGTATTTACCTTAGAAGTGTAAATGCCAAATTTGGAAAGAGTCAGAGACCCTCACCTTCACCCACACCAACATTAATGTTGACGTCATTTATAACTCACCACAGGAAATTTCCAAGCTGACTGGCAGAACTTTTTGCTGGTTCTATAAAAGTGTGCTATAAAAGCCTGAAGACTAAACATTACATTAAGCTGTAAGCAATACCTCCTAGAATCAAATTAGTTGAGGCTAGGGAAAGTACAGAATGCCAAGACTGAATGAATACCTTCCAAAGATAAGCAAACAACAAAGTGCTTTGTCCTCAGGGCCCTTGTTGTTTTGTAAAAGATTGCTAGCAAAGCCAAAAACCACATGCTTTCAGGTTTAAGCTTATGTATGTAAGTCTTCCAATATGAAAGCAAAGTTTCTTAAGGTTATATAATGAAGGTTATTTGAGAAAAGGAAAGAAATAATAAATTGAGCTCTTTGCACATGCACCCTTCTTTTCTTTGGCCTCATTCTTTCCACTACTTCACATTCGAGTTCCTCCTGCTTATAACCACATCCCAAGATTGTTTCTTTAGCTTAGTTGTAAGTTTTGGTTAGAAAGAACCAGCCCAAACAGAACAACTGTGCTTATTGCAGAGTCTCATGAAGTGTTCCTGTCACAGCTCCTGTTTTCCCAAAAGATGCTCCAGTTTCACACTCCAGCTTGGAGCTGTTGCTGCCATTTAGCTGATGTTTTGGACCTTCACTAAAACTGATGCCTGAGTTACTCTGGCAGCTCTCACACCTCTGCTAGACAGGCATGGCCCTCAGCTCTGTATTTGCATGAGACTATGACAAAACCAAGAAGGACAGCCTAGCTAACAAACCATACTTCATTATCTAGAAGCCAAAAAGACAAATGGGACTCATCCCTTAATCGACATCCTTGTTCTCCTGACATCATGGGATCCCTGCAGCACAAAGCAAAACCCTTTCAAGGCCTGCCCCTCTGCCTGCCCCCATGACTGTGATGCCCAGTGCTTTAGAGGAAGGTGACAGGAAGGGCAGAAAAGAATGAATTTCCAACACTGAATAATTCCCTCTTAATATATCACCTTAAGGATCACAAGCAGAAAAGCAAAATGTAAATCCCCACACAAACAAACCCCCAGACTATCTCCATATGTAGGAAATCACATAATTTCACTAAATCTAAAAGTCTGAACCCTTGTTGAGAACAACTTTTCTCTTGAGTGAAATGGCATTTGTTTGCTCAAAGGAGAGACTGGAAAAAAGGAGGATTTCACATCCTCTGACTTATTTTGTCAGGTTGAATTTGATCTTACCCACATCATCTTTTCAGACAGAGAACACCAAGAGCTCCAAGGGAAAGGAAACCAGACAGTTCATGAGAAGAAATAAGATCCTTTGAACATGAATATCACTGAATATCCCATGCTATCAGGCATGTGCATGTGCTAGAAGTGTTTACCATCCTCAGCCTGATGCAGTTTCTATCTACATTGCTTCTGCTGAAGGAGCACCATTGCTACCTGAATTCATACACTCCCACTGTCTTTTCCCAGTGGGTTTCTAACACCTAGAGCCCCAAATAAATTGCTTTGTAGGAATTTTCAAAAAACCCAGAGTTAAAGCAACTCAGCCAACACCCCACCTGCAAGCCAAATCCCTCTCCTCCAGCAGCAGGGACAGAAACACAACAATGGGAGTACAGAGTGCAACAACCCAACCGGGCTTGGTCCTTCTCACATCCCTGACCTGGAGGCTCAAATTTGACTCTGAGCATCACAACATGAAGAGCTGCCACCTTACAGCTCTGCAGGGACCAGCTGGCTCTGAAGGGGTGGTCAGGTCATTGCTTCAGTGATGTGCATTCCCATAACACGTGCAATGCACATCCCTGTCCCTTCCTTGGGAAACTGGGGGTCAGGTCAGGAACTGAGCAAGTGAGGGAAAACTTCAAATATCTTTCCATTTCCAAAAAAAAAAAAAAAAAAATCACATCACAGCTCTTTTCATTTGCACTAATACTCAGACCTTCAAATATGTTAGTGTACTCAATTCCTGTTGAATTGTTTACAGAAAAGGCAATTAAATATCCACAATCCAGTCTTGATTGAATTAGGTGATGTATATGTTTTCTTTAGATATTTAAACAAGTCTCTGAGTCATAATACAATGGAATAAAGAAAGGAAAACACATTTGCAGAGACATTTCAACAATAAAAGGCAGCAGGAATTAACAATCCTAAAAGCAGCATCCACATGACAGATCCAATGACATAAGATAGCATTGCCTCTGCACACATTTAGCACTTTGTTCTTATCCACTCTGAAAGATAAAGCTACTGGGGCTTTTGAGTTGGTTTTGCTCAGGCTGTATGCTCAGCTAAGAAAGTCATATAGGTATGAGCCACAAGAACCTTGAAATTCTAGCCATAAAATACAGCAGGTGCAGCTTTGTCTCAGGACACAGAGGTTGGAAGGTTATAGAGTTTATATGTACACAGTCTCTACTCTGGGACTGCCTGATTAGGCCACGTGGGTCATTATTAAGAATAAAATGAACTGAAGGATTTTGCAGTCAGAGAAGAAGAAGAAATGGTAGAAGCCTTGTCGGTTTAACAGACTGGAATTCAAATTCAGAGTGCTTTGGGATTAAACTGGAGTTTTAAGATTAGAAATCCATTTAGAAGATCTGATAGGACTGAAGAAAATGCACGTCAGTGTTCCCTGGCACTGGAGAAAGCAAAGCACCAGGCAACAGGAGGAGAGTTGCTCTCTCAGCATTATCCTTACATTTAACAGGTCTGGTCTCTCAATACCACTTATTTATAGAGAACTCTGGAGACATCTTAACAGCATGAGGGGCACCCACAGCAAAGTCCCTGACAAGCCAGCAAGGTCCTTTCACTGTGTGTGCAGCAAGGGCAGCGTGCCCCAGGGAGCCCTGGATGTGTGAAGTGCCTGCTCTGCTCCTCATGCACAGTGAGCCCACCACAAAGAACAGGCAGTCTTGGTCTTTGGAGAGCATGGAACCATTGGAGCCACCTCAGCAAACGGAATTCTTCAGGACTGCTGCACGTGAGCACAGCAATTTCACATACACTGGCTTTGGGGCAGGTTTAGAAGTGTTAAACCAGCCCACCAGGGACCTACACATAAGCCTTAGGTCACTGTTAGTAAATGCACCACTCTGAGGAGCCCTTCCCCAATCCTGCCTTGTGCTTACACAGCACACAGTCAGTGCATTCTCCTTGCTTGGCACCATTTATGCCCACAGAAGAATGAACTGTTAGAGGTACCTGGAGTTTGGAGAGCTCATGGACACCTAAATGCAGACCATGCTCACCTGAGAGCCTCCTCAGGGGCTCACACAGAGCCTGCCTCAGCATCCTGTGGTTTGCAGAGGTGCCAGACCCAGCAAGCACTTGGAAACAGATCCAGACGCATGAAAGTTGTGCCCAAGGGCAGACCTTAGCAGCACTCATTGCTATGGTGATATGAGAAAGCCAAAACTTTCTAAAAATAACCAGAACAGCAATTTCAGAGCCTTTGTGTAGTCAAAATTCTTTAAATTCTGTCCTTAAGTAGACCTGAAGGTTTTGACTGCAGTGATATAAACTTCCTTTATAGCAAAGACAGATACCCAAGCCCTTTATTTGCCTACGCAGGTGACACACAAACCCAAGCAATCCTCCTTCATTTTTAAACAATTATTTCACTCACACTGAGGGCAGTCAGTTTCAGCTACCCCTAATGCCTTGCATTTCTCAGACCTGACCCTTTTCTGAAAGTGGCTCATCACAGGGAACCACAAGCAAGTGGATAGAAAGGAACTTAACAGTTTCAGCTTGCTTATATTATGAAGGTTACCTAAAATCAGCTCTTAATTTGAACAATACTCTTCCCACCTCTAAGGTCTCTGTCTAAAAACCCCTTATCCACAGACCTGCCAGAGGGCTAAATTCCAGCAGTGTCACAAGCTGCTTCCACTGCAGGTGGGTCCAGATTCTTTTCTCCCCATCACCTGTGTTTGGTGGCACCTGCCTTTCTGTAAAACTGTGAAAGGCCAAACTGTTTGGAAGTCATGGTTTCCTGACAGAATTATTCATTTACAAAGCCAGTAACAGCTTGCAAGCCTCTGGCTGATCTGAGCAGTGTGTGCACAAACTACTTTTTCTCATGGAGATACAATTTTACTGCCTCCCATCTGCTGAACCTGCAGCCTCTCTGAGAGTGACACCAAATGCTATCATTCTGTGTTTCCATGCATATCAGCTCAAGGCTTTCAACTACCAAATTCTGCTTACTTTAGCTGTACAACAGGGAGAATAAATATCTCTTTCAACTTTTGCAGAATAAAAGGATAAAAAATATTATTTGCAGAATAAAAGGATATAAACTGCATTAGCAGATTATAATCCCTTTAAAGTCTAAGTGTGATTATCACACTATGATCATCCAAGACATTTGAGCAGCTTACAACATCAGTAATGCAATATCTTGTTAAAATTTTGTAAATATTTTAACAAGCTTTTTCTGTGTAAGTAGCTATTTTCCCCCTAGGTAAGGTATGTGTGTAAAGCTTAGGAAGATGATAATATCAGGCTGTTACCAGAAAAGCCATCTAGCACAGTATCTCCAAGAATACCCTGGAATGGATGCTTACAGAGAGGAATAAAATCAGGGGAGCACAGGATAAGGCTTGCACACAACATTCTCTCAGCATCCTGACATGTTGCTCAGCACCTTTGGCAGCAAGAGACACAGTGGTCAGTTTGATAATTTCAAACCCTAACAAAGCTGTGATTACAAGAATAAATACAGGCAATGTGCCTCTAGGAAAGTGGGATTGTGCCCAAAAATGAGAGAAAACTCTGAATTCAGGTGGAGAACCAAGACCTGCATAGGATGAGTAGCTCCCAGACTGCAAAGTCCTGATGGCAGCTCCCACTTCAGAGAGGAAAACATGCCAAGCAGGGCTGTGCTGCCATTACACAGAAAGGTTCAGGGAACAGGGAGGTGACAACAGCAGCAGATAATTGACAGAATCACATCTAGCACACTTTGATGGCAGCTTACACCTGCATGGAACAGCAGCAGCCCTGCCTGCAGGGACTCGTGGGGTGGCACCATGCTCTCTCAGAGCTGAGGGCAGCACAGAGAACTCCTTTCACCTCCACAGACTGCTCCAGGGCAACATGAGCAACAAATGGAAAGCAAGATAATATGAACTTTGAGCAGAATTTGCCATTTTCATAATTTATTATTTAAAAAATGGCTTTGAGAATTTTTTGCATTTTTTGGAGCCTCTTCTGTCAGTAATTTATTAGATTCTGAGATTAGTGCTTGCCTTCACATCACTTTTCACAGACAGATCCCCAGGTAATAATTACTTTATTATTATTTTATTCTTAATATAAAAAACCTTTGGCAGGTTTTTTTTCCCAGGCAACTTGTCCCATACCTCTTATAAAAGCACTGCCCAAAGCCCAATCCACTGCTGATAACTGTTCTTTGCAACTTTTCCCTCAAATTCCAGGTGGCAGCTGCTGCCATGAGACAAAGTCATGACTGGGAAGAAATGCAACAGGAAGGACCCATTATTATACTCTATAGCTTCCAAGGAACAGATAAAAACAAAAACATGCATTTCTTTCCACCTTCAGTTTGTCAGCCTCAGGGTTCTCTGCTCATTGGGCTCCAGAAGACTTTTGCCTCTAATCCCTCCCAAAGCCAGGGAATAGGACTCAAGAAACTCATGTTCTGGGACAGAGCCAATGCTCTCACAGATGATGATGCTCCACATGAAAGAACAAAGCAGCACTCTGGAATTGCCACCCTGGTGCTCAGCTCACCCTGTCTGCTCTTTGGTGTAACCTTCCCTGCTGTCAGAGGTTCTGTTCTTGCACCACAGGGCCATACACACACAGAGGGGTGAGCACATGTGTGTAGAAATAGGTATATAAATGATATAACTGAAATCCTGGGGCATCTGTCACTGACTCCTCTTCTTAGAGCATTTAATTGCCTTTTAAAGAGAGTTTTGAAATGTATACCCACAAATCTTCTGCCCAGGTTTAGTGATGATAGCAGGGCCTGTCAGTGAAAGGGAACTCTTATCATTGAGTTTGCACACCTTTCTGGCTTTGCAAGAAAAATAAACCCACAACATAAAAGGGAACCAAATCACAAAAAAATCCTCCACATTTAGGTTCATCTTCAGTTTCTGAAAGCTGGACCTAGCCCAGTGCAGCTGTGGAGCAGGGTGATGGTGCCTGTGCTGTGATAAAACTGGTTTGGGGTGGCAATGAGACAAGGCCAATGGAACAGAAATGGTCAGTAGGGTTGGTTTAACAGGAAATGAAAATCCAAAGGATTCATTTGGGACCTTGGGATAAGCTTGAGAACTGTGAACAGCAGAGTCAACCCATAAGTTTTCAGACAGGAGCTGTGACATCACCAAACTTTTTGGGGTTTGCAGAAGGCTGTTAATGACTTGATTAAGAAAACTGCTTCTCCTGGAGCTCCATCTCCTTGCTCTTCCACAGTTCAGTGGCACTACAGCTGGAGCAAAGCTCAGAAATGTGAGCACACCACCATGAGCATGGGAGGTTTTAGCCAAAGCAAGGACTGAAGAAGTGAGTTCCAGAGCTCAGAACTGTGAGCTCCTGCTGCAGAAACAGCAGGCTCTGATCCATGTGCACACATCCTCTGTGAGCTGGGCACAGCTGGGGAGTCACAGCACAGAGCCCACCCACACACTGCTCCTGGGTCACCCAGCAAGACTGTGGGACTAAGGAGGAGCACAGCACTCCAACATGCTCTCTCAGCTCAGCTTTACAACCCTGGCTGTGCAGCACAAAGAGCTCACTGCCATGCAAAGCACCAGAAACTTCCCAGCCACCCCAGGCAAGCCAGCAGAATTGAAGCTCCATGGTCTCCTAGACCTGACTCACCTTTAACAAGCTACCAGGGTGAGCCCTTTAACTCCCTCTGAGCAGCTCACAAGATGGAGAACACATTTTCCTGCTATGTCAAAGGCACCTACAGACAAACTTCCCTAAGACTGAATAGGACTATGAATTGGAAAAGCTCTTGTCCCACAAAGATCAGTCATTACATGCTAAGGTGCCACAACAGATCTCACCCTACTTACAAATCCCTCCACCAGAAAAGCCTGACAGCTTTCTTACTACAAAAGATATTCCAGGTCACATAAAATAAAATTATTTTTGAAAAATCACAAATGTGAGCTAGAGGAAAGAATCAAAAACACACTTGCCAGGCACAGAGGCAGTACTTAAAGTAACAACTTCCTACTTTCCACCTTCAGAGAGCAAAGAAGAGAGCTGTAGGAAAGGAGCTCAAAGTTCTGGGTGTCACAGCACATGTCACAGTTGAGATAGCCACCATACAACTTCAGAAAGCTTCAACCCACCTAGAGCAGCAGCATACCTCATCAGAAGGCTTCAAGTGTCTGCCCACACAGAGAAACATCAGGTCACTCCAGAAGGCTGCAAGCAACTGCCCTCCTTGTTCTTGAGCCCAGCCTTTTATCCCCTCCTGTTGATGCCCTGCACCTGTGTGCCCTCTGCTCCCTTTGGTGGTTGGGCAGTGCCCCTGGGCACTCCATGGCTCATTGCTGTCAGTGCTGCTCACCTGCTGCTCACAGCTGTGCCCACTGGGGATGAGGCTCCCACAGCCCCATCCCAATCACCACACCTGAGGGCACTAATAAGCTTAATTACCCTGATTGGCCTCACCCACCCCTGCCTCCATGGCCCAGATCTCCTTTGCAGCCTGGGTTTGGCACAGCAGTCCTAGAGCACACTGCAAGGACAAGCCCCCAGCTGGCCTGGGCTGCCCCAGGACCTGAGCCCAGCACCCACAGCCTGCCCAGAGCTGTGCAAGGACTGGTGGGCCCAGCCAGGGCTGCACTGGGCAGTCCCAGGATCCTGGAAGGACAAAAGCAGCTGTGGCCCCTAGAGGAAAAAAGTAAAGGATGTCACCTTTTGATATGGTCTCTGAGCCATGTGCTTCAGCCAAACTCTTCTGCTGAGATCAAGCTCATAAAATTTCTCCTTTGACTATCTTGTTATTCTAGGCTTCTCTTGAATTAAAAAAGAATAAAGAAATTTTGTGCAGTCTTTGTGATGCAGCTGTGCATGGCTTGTCCAACAGGGTCTGTACTTTTATTGAGACAGGAATATTTGCCTCAGAGTGCTAGCAGGTGAATGCATTTAGTGAGCTTTGGTACCTCTGCGTGCTGGGGGACTGGAGACTGTGCTTGGTCTGGCAGGTCATAAGACAAATCCTGAGTGCTTACTCACTGAATTGATGAGAATTATATCCAGTGCAAGCTGCTGCACTGCTGCTTTTCTCTTGTAGATATTTGTTTAGAGATAAATCCTGGAACTGCTGATTGTGCTGGCTCCTGCATTCTCTGTCAACCAGCAACCAAGGAAAGCTGTGCATTCAATTACAGATGCAAACCCAGAATATTACACATTTCCCTTCAAATATCAGCACATCCTTAATAAACACAGGAATTAGAGCTCAATGGCTGAGCATTAACCTGCAGCAAATCTGAGGCAGCAAGCACCAAATACCAATTCCTGCAGAGAATTCAGGCACACAGGGAATGATTAGGCCCCTGCTACTTCCACCAAGGCTAAAACTGCTTGGTGCTTTCCCCAAGGACAGTCATGTGCCAAATACCCAACTGATGAGCTCTGGCCCACCTGAGTGTGTCAGTGAGCTGCTCCATGGCCCACCATGGTCCTGTTTGCTTCACACCCCACTCGGGGCTGCTCTCCTTCCCCACTATGATATTGTGCAGCCACACCCTGGAGGAATGCAAATCCTCCTCAAATCTGCTTGTGAAGGCTCTCTTCAGTCTCTGCAACCCCTGCCACGTGTTCAGCTGTTGGCTGCATGGATCAGGGAGGTTGGGGGAGAAAGGCACCAACACAGAGATGTTACTGCACCACTGTTAGCTGCCCCATCAGCTAACTGGAAACAACTGTAGAGATGCAGCTGAAATTCAAGCTTTCTTATAGGTTATGCCAAGTATTTTCATCCTTCCTGACTCTGAATGGAATTTTATTTTTTCCACTGAAAACAGGTGTATAAGGAAATGAGCAGAGAATATTGTGATTCATCCTGAACTGATCCAAAAGCCTGTGCTTATGGGTTTGTTTTCTGTAGGATTTTACCCCTGACATTCTGCCCACTGCACCTTCCCCAGTACTATCAGGTGCTAAGAAAAAGACAGGACATATATATTCTCATCAAAATCTAAGGTCTGTTTCCAGTTAAGGGTGCAGTAAAACAACATGTCATTTATAAAATCAGATGGAAAAAACCAAAGAGCAATTTAAAGACAGGCTGGTTTCTTCTCAGAGAAATAAATGTCAGCCGAGCTCCACTTTTTCTTCCATGCTTAGGACAGACTGAGGAGAAAAGAGGTCGGATGGTCCTTTCTGTCTCATGAGCTGCATATTTCCCTTATGCTTGCACTATGAGAGTCAGTTGTAGCTGGCAGCCCTTTAACAAGCACCCCGAAGCAGATAGTGGGATCCAGTTATTGCTTTCAGATTGTTTTTAGGTATGAACACAGTTAGCAAAGAGCTTCCTATCATCCATTGCCTGCCTGACTCATGACCCCCAAACCACAGCCCAGATTACTTTGTCTCAGCTCTCTGTTTACCACATCTCTTCTCCCAGCCTGCAAGCTCTCAGTTGAGTTGCTTGGTTTGTATCCCCTCATTTAGCAGCTGCAAATGAGCCCCCATTTGACAGAATCATGTGAATAACTGCTTTTAGTCAAAAAGATTATTTACAAATTTAAGTAAGCTGATGTTTCCAAACCAAAAACTAAATCAACATGTCTTTTACTTGAAACACAGTTGTTTCAACAAAGTATTTGCTTCTTAAACAGCAAAGGAAATGATAGGATATTTAATTCCCTGATTAAATCTAAGGAGCAATGGAGCCAGACTGACTTCTACCTATTCCCTGAGAGAATCCACATCTCTTATGGGAGCACTATGGCTGCCAAGCTACAGGATAAACAAATCTCATCTTTGTGTTCTTGTACAATTTTATACCAGTTACAGTCAGAGCAGATTATATAGCAGAAATTCAATATATTCTTGCCTCTCCATATTCACTAACCACCATGCTAGGGAGTATTTGTCATTTCCTTCTCTCTGACTCAGGGAATACATATTTTATACTGTAGGGACACAGGTTCAGTGGGACATACTGTGGGTGTACGGCCCTTTCTTCCTAACATACTCAAAAGTGCTGGTAATTCAGTGGGAATGGATTACCCAGCTCCACCCAAGCATGGACTGAAACTGTATGAGGGATTCCCAGTTTCTGGCAAATGCATTAACCCCTGAGTTTAGTGAAAAGGAAAAATTAATCCACTCCCAGAAAAAAAAATTAAATCCCAGGAGGAACTACTCAGAAAATTTGACCTGAATTCATAAATAGTTTTGGGATGACCTAAATACCATTTTCCCAACAAACTTACTATTCACCAGATTTTTTTCCTTCTGACTTTGCAGGCCAGTTGGCTCATTTGAGGTCCCTCACTATAGACATTAGACAACAAACAAGATTTTCTTTATATACAGCTTGGATAGAAAGGAATTCCCTATGGGATTCTTTAGTCCACACTTTAAAATCTGCAGTCTGGTTTTCTAGAGTGACCATCACCACAAAGTTATCACTGTGAGGAACACAGCAGACAAAATGGCCACAGTCATCCTGAAGAATGACATTCTCCCAAGTTAAAGGTCACAAAATGCCTGACAGAGTTACCCTTTTCATAAGTCACTGGAAATATTAAAACTCCTGAGAAAAGAGGATGACACAGTATCAACCTCAGATACAAAGCAAAATGAAAGGGCAGCTAATTAGAGGTTTCACAAATATCAACAAGGCACAGCTAGAGCAGAGCTTAGCCTGGGGGGAGGAAATGCTTTCTGATTTTCCTGTGATGAAGACCACAGCTGTGGTCACCACCACCACCAAGGACTGCTCATGTCCCACTGGCCCCTCCATGGGCACAGCCACCAGGAACAGGTGTTCCCTGAATCTCTTCCCAATCATTTTGTACCTTCACAAGGCAGCTCTGCAAAGGCTGAGGAGATGTTAGAGCCTTTGTGTTAAAGCTGCAGCAAAGACAAGGCAGCCATGGGGTAAGCTTGGCACATTCTCCCCAGCCTGCTCAGTGCTGGACGTGGATGCTCTCAGCTAATGGGGCCTGACAGGCTGAGCAGCCAGGGACATTAGTCAGACTGGGATGTGTAATTAAACCATAAAGTGCATCCTGACAGGGCTGCTGGGGACTAATCACAGGCCTTGGGAGATGAAAGAGCATAAAGGTGTGAGCAGCAGCACCTGAGAGGTGTGATTAAGGAGGAGCTCACAGGGTTTGTTATTCCTCTGGTCAGCCTGGTGCTGATGGACCAGGGCAGGGAATTCTCACAGAATTCTTTCAGAGATCCCTGTGGGGCTGCTATGGACCTGCAGAGGCCCTGCCTTGGGCTGTGCCCCACAGAGACCTCCCAGAGATGCCCCATCCGTGGGGCTGCAAGCCCTCTGCAGCCCCTCACTGGGCTGCATGCCACTTGCTGCCCTTGCTGGAGGCAGGAATCCTCCTCATTTTAAGGCTTTTATCACCTGACAGCTTCTTCTGAGAGTCAATAAGTGCAATCAAGAGATTTTTCCAATAGCTTCCAGTTGCTCCATGCACATAAACTAAACAGCCAGAGGGCTGCACAGAAACACTGAGTTAAGGCAATTGCGTGGCCATAGCTCATGTCTGCCCCATCTCTGCAAGATTTTTCTTCATCCATCCCTGACAGACTGAAGGGAAGGTGGAAGGGGGCGTTGGGGCACCCCAGGTCCCAGCTTGCCCCATGAGGGTCAGAGCTCTGTGTCAGGCAGCCTGTTTCCTGTGCAGCTGATCCAGGGCACAGTGGGCATAGAAATGCAAAACAAGCATCCATGAACAGCAGGACAAAAACAGGCTGTGTGTTAACCTGTCCTCAGGGACATCTGTGACTGAAGGTGAGAAATCTGGTGTGAATTGGACCAAAACCCCAACAGATTCAGGGTGAGGAGACCCCACTGACATGCCTGGAAACCTGGAGGATCTGGGGCCTCTTTTGAGGCCATTTATAGGGGAACCCCACTGCTGCAAAGAGCCAAGAGCAAACCTGCACCTTTACTGGGTTGAGAAGAAATATGGAAAGCTAAAGAAACAGGATTTATTTTAATACTTTAATTCTACTTCTACTATGGTATACAGAAAGTGACCCATGGTGCTGAGAAGGGCAGGGGAGCCCATGGAAACTGAAGTACTGGGAGAAGTTTCTGGATCAAAGCTAATGGAGCAAATGATGATATGTGTGAGGATGAGCTGTCCTAACAAATCTTCAGAGCTTCTTTTTTAAACCTCCACCAAAGGAACCCATTGTCTGAGCCAGCTGTGTTTTTACTGCTCCAGCATTCCCTGTTTGGCTCTCTCTGGGCTTTAACATGCAGATCCCATGGCAGCACAGGCAGAGAGGCAACTTCAGCCAACTTTCAGTAATCAGGGTTGCAGTAATTGTCCATGTACTGTTAACCTCCCAATGCTTGGCATACTTATGAAGCCACTATTTCCACACACAGAAGTTATCCCCAGTGATGAATCCTGTGAAAGAGATGAGGGGTAAAAGGGCTGGGGGCTGCAGCTGCCATTAGAACAGGGTGCTGTTTCCACTGGGCTCAGCTGGTAACTTGGAGCCCAGCCTTTCCCTAGGGCTTGGTAGCACAGTCCCTTTTCTAAAGCCATACTGAATGGAACAGTTTGGCCTTCAGATGCAACAATAGCTTACGTGCAGGACTCCCTAAAAGCACAGGTCCCCGGGGAGGAGCATGAGGAGTCTACAGGAATGAGCTGGCTGTGGCCCGAAGTGGCCCAGCAGAATCCTGCAATCCCTTCCAGACCAAAGAGAGGAGTTAATCATTTTCCAGGCAGTGCTTCAAATTGGATCACTGGGGATATCTGTGAGGATTCCAAAAGCAATGTTCCTGATGGCCATTAATGTGTTCCCAGTGACGTACAAGATGCACATGCACACCAACAAAGCAGAGGTTAGCCTGGAAAAAACCCAGCTCATGAGAAAAGGTGCACTTACAGTAAACTTCGTGGCAAGGGACTCATTCATTTCCAGCACAAATAATGAACTCCCACTGCCCTTCCACGTGTGCTCCCAGCAAGGGGTGAGGGAGCTAGATGCAGGGCATGTGTACAGCCCAGCTTCCAGCCTTGAAAACTCCAAGGGGCCACTCTCTGTTTCCATAACACTTTTTACATGCTTACTTTTATGGGTCTCTTGATGACAATCTAAATCCTGCCTGTTCTTCAATAAACCATTAATCTTCCAGATAGAGTTCAGGGAAGTTGCTGTGTAGCAATAAAATGCATGTTTCCAGAGCCCAGAGGGAACAAAAAGGGAAAAAAAAAACCAACGTGAAAGGGAGAGACATTGTTTCTGAGAGACAAATTCCTGGCTTGCAGGGGTTGGGGGGCACGTAGGGTTATGTCCCCAAACCCTGCCTGGAACCTGTCCCTCCCCTCACCACACCCTGATGCCGCTTTGAGTGTAACATCTGTGAGAAGGTCCACCCTCCAACATCCCTAGCAGTGTAAGGAAGGGGCTGCTGACCTCTCTGCCTCCCATCCTCGTGGCCCAGGAGCCTTTTGTGAGCAGTGCCAGCTGGGACTGTGCTTTAGCGAGCAGATACCAGCTGGGGAGTGTCAGTGACCATCACTGCCCCTGCTGGGAATGCCTTGGAGTTGTGGGGAGAAGGCTCCACCATTCCCCACCAGCCAGGGACTTCAGCAGCCTCCTCCCATCACCCAGTTTACAGACCTACTGCTGCTTGTGCAGAATGAAGCATAAATATCTCCTCTTTGTCTTCAAACTGCTTCCTTCAGTGTGCTGAGGGAACCAGCCTCACAGAGCCAGTGGCACAAAAGCCACCAAGTCCCCACACCAAGGCTGGTCAGTCCTGTCCTGGATTTGCATTTGAACTGGTGACCCACAGCAGAAGTTACAAATTCTGTGCCCCACTTTATAACAGGAGCAATGAGCACAATCTCTTGTGCTTCCAGGCCCCTATAAAATTGATGGTAACCATATGTCAGTGTGTGGAGCTGGTAGGAAAGCACGTACTACACTACTCAAAAGAGATGGTAGCAGTCAACATTAAAGAGTGCCAAGGAATAGAAAAAAATCAGGTTCAACCTGACTTAAGTGCCTTAAGCTATGTCTTTCATGCAGTAAAGAAAAAGAAGGCAAGGATAGGCCTGAAAAAATAATTTCCCTGTGCTATGGTCCTTTAGAAAAATGGTAGAAAAGGGAGAAAAAATAGGCACATCAAGAACACACATACAGATATAAGTACAATTATTGGACTCTCTCAGTTCAAACTGACACAGCTCTCAACAGAAAAAGAGGGAAAATCACTGTCTGTCTAGACATCATAAATAAATAAAGGACTCAAAAAGTCTACTACTATTACCCTTAACTCCTGGGTTTCTGATATTTCCCTGGCACACATGTATCTCACAAATATTCCTATACAGGACACTTTTAGTCCCAAAGTACTGTCTATTCTATATGAATGTTTTGTACTCTTCTTTCCACATGAATATAATGTTCTTGTTGTTCCTGATGATAGCACTTCACATGACAAACTAAAGGTCATGGAAGAAAAATTGTGGAAAAAAATTCTTTTTACTGACAGAAGAAATGCTGGGATCTATTGAATGCTCTTCATGAATTTTATAATGAAACTAATGCATAATGCACTGTGTAAATGCCTACATAAACAGTAAGTAAAGTACCTATAGATCACTTGAAGCAACAAAAGCCTTGAGGAGCCTCCTCTAAGGCAGCATTTTACTTGCCACTGCAGCATGGTGAAGGTCAGCCCTTTCAGCAGGCATTTGCACCTCTCTGCAGAAGTGAGCTGCATGATTATTTTAATCTGCTCTTGAATTCTTGATGAATACAGGAGAAAAAAATCTTTACAGTGAGCATCCATCTGAGATACACATCCTGGCCAAAGAGCAGCTAATTAGATATGACTGAAGTTAATTATGCTTAACACTGAGCAGATAGACAACAAGAAAGAGAATGTGACAGGGCTTTTGCTGCTGTTTCCTCCAGTGGAGGCACAAGGAGCTGTTTCTCAGTAAACATGGGTAGGTGCTGCCATCACATCACCCACTGGCCTCAGTATAATTTCTTAGATTATGCTTACCCCTGTAACCAAAGCAAACAGCATCCTTTTGGTGTAAACTGCATCCTTTTGGTGGAAATCCTGTGCAGCTGATGAAAATTAACCCGTATGCACTCCATGCACACCCCTCGAATTTCCACAGTGCTCTCATGCAGTGATGAGTGAGGAAAGTCAGGCCTGGAGAAATGTCTGAGTGGTGCCTGGGCTTTGAGCAGAGCCAGCCCTGCTCTGTGCCCTGCCAGGAGTGTGTCCCTGTTTGCCAGTGCAGGGGCAGCACGGGGCTTGCAGGCTGGGGAGCAATCGCTGACACAGTGGCAGCTGCAATGGGTCCTTTTGTGGCATCAGGTGTTTGTAGGGAAAACAATGGGATGGGTCTTGACTTAAGGCCTGGAAAGAGGCACCACAGGGGCTCTCCTGTGCTGTGTTCAAGGCAGCCTGTGTGCTGCTGTGTCACTCCATACCTATTGTTGAAAAATGGGAGCAGAATTGGTTTTTCTCTTCCCCTCTTTTCTCCTTACAGGAAACCTTGTTCAATCAGTTTGTCCTGACCTGAGGAAGGAGAAGGGGGATGTACATCTTTAGAGGTACACAGTTTATATTTCCTCCTGAGGAGAAGGAAAGAGTGAGCTTTTGTGCATTGGCTAGGGTGGAATTCAAAACCCTTGTCTGTGTCACATCCTCTCACCTGCAGTGTTTAGCTGATGTTTTCATTGCTGGGATGAGACACAGCTGTCCCAGGGAGGGCTAGGCTGGGGACCAGCCCCACAGCAGGCTGCTCCAGGGCCAGCATTCATAGGAAAGCTGCAGGGCTTGGAGGCATCACACAATAGCGCCATCTAAACAGCTGGAGTTCACACCAGAGGAAATTCTTCAATTCTTTAATTGATTCCTTTTCTAAGGACAAACAACTCTTCTGCCTTTTCTCACTTTCCATCAGAGCTCAGCACTCTGAAATTCTCAGTGTAGTTATCTTCACATCAGCCTTAGGCAGGGAAGGTGTGCTCTCCTTTAAAGTTTATAAAAGGGAGTCTTATCCAAAGCAGGTAATTTTCCAGAGTACCACAATGAACCTCAAGCTGAAGGGGGAACGGAATTTATTCTCCCATATCCCAGAACTACTGCCCTGCTCTCCAGCTCTCAACCAAGCACAAAACCCTGTTACACAGCTCCTGAGGAGGGATGAGCTGAAAATTCCAACTACTAGAAATTAACATTTGTTGCCAGTGGCTACTGTTGCATCTAGCATTATTAAGGAGGGCAAAAAAATTTGTTGTTTCTAAGTGGGCATGGGTTTTGTTTTTATACCATATCTTTCATCTAAAATTCACAAGCCTTTCATATCTATCAGAAACACCTCATATTTTCACAGACAGCAATATAAGAAGGTTCAGATGATAATCAAGAGAAGCACGGGCAGTTGAACAGATTACTGAGGGATAGAGCTGGGAACAGTCTGTAATACATCATCCAATTGCCTTTTTTATCCTTTTTTAATCACTTATTTGTGTGGCAAAAGTCTCAGTCTAACCTGGCCTAACACAAACTAAAACCCTACCCAAACCAAACCAAATTAAACTTTGAAAAAGTGCTGCTCATTGATTTTTTGATTATTTTCCATTTTCTTGCCTGGTTGAGCTGGTTACAGAAGTGTCAATGCACCAAGAAGGTGCAGCTATTTTTGGCTGTACACAGTAGGACCTGCACAGATGTGTGAAAATTGAAAAAATACAGAAGTAAATCAACCAAATACACAGAGGTAAATATAATCAGTGTGTGAAAACCAATAGCCTAAACAATGTTACCAACTTTCTTACCTCTTAGATCCAGCTGTTAACTCAGGAAGAAATCATCTTCCCACTAGGACAAGATCTAAAAAAGATTATAACGTGACCATGGTAAGTCAACACAAACAGGAGAGCATGGTCCAGATTTGCCACAACTGCACCTGGCACATCCAACTATTCTGGGCTGCACCCACTTTGAGCACCCCTGAGCATTTTTATTCACAGTAGGTCCTGGAGCCAGCCCATGGACACAGGCCACATGTGGCCATCTTCTCCTTTTCTCTCCAAGGGGATATGTGTTAACTACTGCAGCAAATGCATGAGGTATAGCACTGCCAAGAAATGGGAGCCTAATTGCTGTGTTCTTTTAAAGAAGAATGCATTAGTAAAAAAAATCACCTCCATTCAGTCAAATTACAGTCAATTATCATGGCCTTCAAGCCAAGATCTATTAGCTCTGAATCTAACTTTAATCAGTTACTGAGGCACACTGAAAATGTCATTCATTTTGGAAAAAAACAATATTATTACCTTTTACCCCTTAGTAGTCAAAAGGATTTTGAAACAAGATTAATGGGAGCAATTTTTTTCCTTCTGTCTGCAGCTTTTGAAGATTAACAACACTTCTTTTACTTCAGAATAATAGTTACCTGGCAGTCTAGGGTCACTGGGCTGTCTTCAAGGCATCATTGCATTCACTTGCACAGGCAACTTTTATAGCCAAAATAGATTTTTTCCCCCTGATGTCATCAAAATACTGATTTGGACAAGGACAAACCCCTTAGGACAAAGGCAAATACTGAAATACAAGAAACTGCTGGAACAAGTTACCTTTTTAATCCATGCAGCAGAGCTGTAATTTACATTTGGTTCTGTTTTTCCTCCTTATCTCTAGTGCTGTCAGAAGTTCCTTAATTCATTGTGGTGGCAATGGAAGCCCTGAAGCCCAAGGCAGCAGTGGGTAAATGGGAGATGTTTGGGACTGACCCCAGGACACCAGCATGGCCCAGGACAGGGCAGGGCTGCAGCCAAACACAGCCTTGCTCATGGGCAGCTTCAGGTCCACAGGAGCTTGTAACCAGGCCCCAGAATTATTTAATAGGGAGCCTGATTTGTGGGAAAGCAAGCAGATGTAACTTTTTAGCAATCTGATTTTTGAAACAACCTCAAATTACCCCATGCATGCAGGTCTTAACCAGTGCTGGTGAATCTGTACTTACAGCTCAACAGATTTAGGGAAGCTCAAAGTTGCCTCTAAACATTTACACCTTTCTTAGGGAGGCAGATTCTGAAAACCTCCTCTCTCTGTAATACTGGGAATGACAGAGCAGCAGTGAGACCCAGGGTCAAAGCTTGTGACAAAGCCAGTGGAAATCCAGTGGGATCAGAGATCTGTGTCAGATACTCGTCCATGACCTCAACCCTAGCCCACTCAATTTGCTACACTGCAAATCTAACTCTGAAACTCAAAATGAAGACATCTCCAGGGGCTGAATAAGCAACACAAGTTTCCATAGCAGTTTTGCAGCCTCCCCAGCACCCCAGGCCTTTGCAGAAGGGGATCCCTGTGGCCCTGCTGGCACACACTCACACCCTGAGCGTGCTGGCTGCCAACAGGGACCAAAGGTGGATGGGGAGCGCCGGGCTCAGCCCTGCAGCCAGCCCATGATGCTGCAGGACCGCAAAGCTCAAGGAATCATTTCAAAAAGAGGCTAAGAAAAGGATCCTGCAGGAATTGTGCCCAGTCTCGTTACTGGAAATCTATTTGACGTAGTGAACAAACATGGAGACTTTTCCAGGAAATGTGTTTCTTTATTTAAATAAAATTAGTGCCAGTAGAAACAATAAACTTTAAATACATGAGACAATTATATACAACTCGATGTTAGGAATTATATACATCAGTTTTTTACAGATACAAATACATTTATACCAAAACTAAAGGACGAAGGAGAAAGCAATGGAAAATGTGACAACTTGTACATGTCAGTCTCATTTGGAAAGTTTCAGGATTCAAGTGATTCCAGGCAAAGTGCCAAACTTAATTTGGCTCCTTTCAAACTTAAAACAGCCCCTTTTAGAGTAAATCTACCAAAAAGCTTTATATGGTCTGATCCAAAGTTCAGTGAAGCCGATGGAAAAACTCCCGCTGCCTTCAGTCTGCCCCAATCAGCCCTTAGGAGCACAATGGAGCCTTTGTTCTGCTGTGCTCAGACAGACAGAGATCCCTGATCCTGCATCCATTAACCCTCTGAGCCCTCCCCGGAGCCAGCAGCACTGCACACTCCGGCTGCAGTTCATCTCTGCCCTTCTGCGTTCATGTTTTTCGAGCTGTCTCTCAAGCTCTAATGCCAGTGGATAAATCACAGAGCTATTTTAGTGCAGGAAATATGTGGAGACATTTTGCAAATATTTTGCTATGCAATGCTTTAGACTCAGGCTCTTCAGCCCTCATGCTTCGAAACTAATCAAAACACTGTAATAAGTTATTATAAAATATAAGGTATGATTGAAATATTAATTTTCTTCTTTGTATTAATTTTTACTTCTTGTAAAAGTGCAATAATTTAGCAACAAATTTCATGAGCATTTGAAAAATGTCACAGTACCATTAAACTGGGGGAGGGGGAAGTCTGTGGTGGTTTTAAAAACTAGTTACTAACAGCTTTATAGAAATGCATGTGTCACATGAGAGCTGATTAAAAAAAAGATGTAACACAATGCTTACCTACACCGGCTTAAATAGAGCAGAAAGTCTAGATTCTTTAATGATGTAAATGGGTACAATTTTACCGACCTCAAACAGAGAATTTAACTCCAACAGAGAAACACAAAATCTTGTGCTGGTCCCTGACTCAGCTGCTGATTTCAGTGGGGCCAGGAATTCACCCTTGCTAGGTTAAATTCCATTCAGAATTCCACCTCTTTTTGAAGGGGGCGTAACAGAGCAGCATCTGTTGGAGCCTTTCTGCATCTTACAGCCTGTAACAAAGATCTTTTAACCTCTCCTTTAACTTACAGATCTTTGCCTTTAGTGACCAAAGGTACACATCTTTAAAAAATACAAAAGCAAAAAATGAAACTACCTTTCCTGTTAGTAACTCAGTCACAGGCTGGATTGCAGCAGAAGGTGGTGAACCTGACCCAGCCAGTGCATGAATAACTTCAGCAAAGACACAGAGAAGTGTCATGGGTCTGGAGCCAGGCTCTACAAACTGCACAGGAACTCAGTGCCTCTGTATTTCTGCCTTGTCTTTCAATCTTTCTGTACCTAAAGCCAGTCTCCAGCCATGCTGTAATCTCCCTTCAAGTACAGCATCAACAAATTTTCAGCTTTTGAGGCCTCATTGAGCAAATGTGCTGCTGGCTGTGGTTTGTCATAAGAAAAACACAGTAAGAATATTTCTAGTCCATCACAGCTTTGTGTGAATGAGCATTACCCATCATCTTTAAGAACCAGGCAATTGCATGAGGGTAACTTCCCCAAACATTTCCCAGATATTTACAGAATTCTGAAATATGCAGAGACATGCCAGTAATAATTACCTCGTTAGAAAATACATATATATTCACCATGTTCTTAGCTTTCATAGTAAGAAATAATAATGGAAAAAATAAAATTAAGCAACCCAATAATGTGCAAGTCACACTTTAAAGTTGGGTACCACTGCTTCCTTGTCCTGCCAGCTCTCAGGAACACCTTGGGCCCAGGAGCACAGATACCTGTTCAGAGTTCATTGGAGAGCAGAAAAGTAGTGCCACGAGTTCTTGGTGGGAGCTCCACTCACACTTTGGCAGCTGATCAGGGAAGCCCTGCAAGTGCTAGGAGTTCTTCTGGAGGTTTTCCACAGAGCCCTCGCTGCTCTCGTTGAGGGGCGTTTCTGACACTTCCCCCAGCTCAGAATCCAGCACTTCCTCCTGGATGGTGAAGTGCACATCTGGGGAGGAGGACTCGGAGCTCACGCTGCTGCCTTCCATGGAGCAGATGGCACAGGACAGGGAGGGCACCATGCTCTCCTGCAGCATGTTCAGCATCATGGGGATCTGCACGGATCTCAGCCCTGCCACGGCTGGTAGAGGCTTCACAGCTTCCCCCCACTCCCTCTCCTCATCTTTGTAGAGCAGAAGCAAATGGGATGACTTCTCTTTTCTTTTGGATTTCATGTAGCCAAGCATTATTCCTATCAGGAAGATCCCGTAGAAGGACATGACAATCAGAATGTAAAAATACTCATTGCTGTTGTTCTTCTCTGTGCTGGGGGATTCAGCATCAAGCATAGCTTGGGTCACATTTGCATGGTCCATCTTCAGCATGGAAAGAGTTTTACCAGAGCTAAGCCTAGAGGAGAATGTAAATGGATATATAAGATCAAACTTCAGAGCAAAGGTGTAAAAGAAACACCTGAAAAAGTTTACCCCAAACTCTTCCTTATTCCTCGTAATTGTAAGCTTGCAAACCCCACACCTGATTCAAGCTCTCAGTCTATTTTACCTCTGCATTAGTACTGTCAGTGAATGAACTCTTATTCAGATACAGAAAACATGAAAAGAAAGAAAACACATAATATTAAATTATCTTGAATTCAATGCTGAATTATAAAACCCCAATCCATATGATTAAAAAAAGAAAACTATATAGAAATTCTCTGCTAGGCACTTAAATATAGTTTTGTACTACTTGATCATGTTTCCACGGTGGGGGAAAGTTAGAAGTATTATTTTGTTCAGTGATGCAGGAAAAAAAAAATAATCAAAAAGCAACTTACGCCAGTATGCAAATAATTCCTCCTTTTGCAAAGCTCAAGAGACCTTTCCTCTACCAAATGCTGGGTGTTCTGAAAACTTTCCTCTGCTGCAGTTGGAATAAATAGCTCTCAAGAAATGTTTCATCACGTGTTTTAGAGGCACAGTTTATAATAGTTTTGTGTTGGAGTCAACAGATGAACTTGAAGGATTGCAGTTCAACCCACTGAACTCTTAACAGCTGTGAAAAGAAAAAGACTTGGGAATTCAGAATTTACTCTTTACTAACCAGTTCCACACTGGCTCTTTCAGCCTGTGAATCTGCTCCTTTAACATCCCAGTTGCTAAATCTGACCTCTTGCCCTGAGAGCTGATACACAGAATGGAAAACCTGCAGATTGTTATTCTGTGTTTGTCATAACATATAGAAAAATATACATGTGAATTTTATATCAGACACTACCAAGTTATTTACATGTCTGCTATACAGAGATTTCTCTAAAGAGACAGAGGAGGAAACAAGTTATTTTGTTTGGTCAGTACTAGTGGCAAAGCTTTGGAGAGGGTGTGCAGAACAAAGTGGTGACTTTCAACTCACGCTGCAGCTCCACTTTGCCACCAGGTGAGGGGCTGGGGAGAGCTGGGCCCTGAGTCTGGAGTGAGTTTTGGGTGGATGGGTGCTGGTGCTGCCTAACTTTGGGCATCAAAGCAGCAACTGTGGGGTCTTGATTCTCCACATCATCACTGGAAGGGTGAAGACTCCTCCAGGGAGCAACTTGGAGCTCCTGAAGTGTGCAGCTGCATTTTGCCTCCCTAGAAGCAGCTAAGAGTTAATGCTGTGTGCAGGATATTATGCCTAAATAAAGGCCAGGGCCACTGAGTTAGTGATGATTTAAGCACAAAGGGACCTTAGCAGTTCCTGGGCAGAGGGAAGCTCTCTGAGCCACTGCTGCAGGCTGCTGGGCAGAGCAGGACACCTCGCAGCCCACTGGGGAGTTTGGGTGCAGCCTGGGTTGCAGGGCCCACAGAGTTCCCAGTCATCAGCTCAGTGGCACAGGAGGCTCTGAGACCCCCTTCCGACACGTAAGCAACAGCCCAGGCCATGGGAAGCAGGAGGCCCAGCTTGCACCTTGGGGATTTCATTTCCTTATCCTCTCCATCCCCGTTCCTCACACACAAAGCCCAATTAGTCAGGGCCCACATGTGAATGTCACCCCTTCTGCAAAGCTTCGAGGATGTTTATGTAACAGAACACTCCACTTCCAGAAAGCAGTGGACTGGTGCTGGAGTTTCCCAACGGTAGGTCTGGGGTTTTTTTCCCTGCAGTCACTTTTGGATTCTTTGCATAGACAGCAAATTCTTTTCCAAACTCTGCCCTTACAATCCCTCTGAGGTAAAGGCAGAGAGGATTAACTTCTCTTCACATGTAAGAAAAGGCAAGAGAGAGAAGTTAAACAACTTTAGATGCAGTTGAGCATTCGAGAAAAGACAGGATTGCATCTGTGTTTGGAACCAGCATTTTCCATCATTTCTCTGAAGGACTACAGAAAGAAAGGAAAAAATTACATTAGCCAGATTGCCCTCTCTGCACCTTAAAATAGAGGATCCTCCCCTTAGGATGTTGGTTTTATCTCCCTGTGCATTCCCATGTGATAGCTCAGGAGCTGTTGATGTTGGGCTAACGTCTACTGGGATTTCATCTGACAAAATCTGTCTGCAGCACCAGCTTGCCAAGTCTGAATTCTTCTTCCCTGTTCCCGACAAATTACCGAGCAGGCAACAAGAGCACATCAACTGTAGGCTAAAGCAGAACCCAGAGCAAGTCTCTGGATTTTCTAGCTAACTTTAGGGAATATTTACTTCACAACTTTCTCAGCTCCATGTGATATCTGCTCTCCCCATTCAGCTCTGGAAATTTGGGGGTTGAAAAATTAAAGACAACATGTCAGATTTTAGCAACACCTTCTCATGCAGGACTTTCACAGACTTGTGAGGAAGTGCCTTGCATTGTTGAGTCAATGAAAACTGGTTCAGTACAAGGAAATATCCTTTCTCTCTGCCCATGAAACCTTCTTGGAAGTTGCTTGATCCTGGGAACAAAACCAACTAAAGCCTGTCATCAGTGTCACCCCTCACCTGGACACAAAGGCACAGCCAGGGGCACAGACAGTCCCGGGCTCCCAGCAGAGCAGGGGCAGACCAGCTCTTCTGTAGGCACCTGCATGTGCAAACAGACTCCTTTATTTGCTCCAAACCCTTGGGTTCTTCATGTAGGGGAAACTCTGTACAAAATTACCAAGAAGAACTGGAGCACCCAACTGGAATACAGGAATACTGCTCAGGTACATCCATAGATTTATGCAATTCCCCAAAAGTTTAACTGAAAGATGACTGGGTTGCATAATTCTGCAGAGTTATTGACGAAAACTCTTTGCAACTATGTTTACTTTGGCTAGTTGATGACAGCTCTTCTCCATCTGTTAGCCCCTGGTTCTTAAAAACAGTTTAATTTGAAAAAGGCCTGCAAGGAATTCCTGAGCCTTCTATAGACTTGAAGAGGAGGGATAGAAAGACATTGGGGAATTATCACCTGAAAAACATATGCCACTTGCTTACTGATGCCATCAGTCAGCTTTCTCAAGCTGTACTCTGTAGAAATTATATTTTTGTCTAAACACAAGACCTACAAAATTAAAAACTGGAACTTTAGTTTTGTGTTTCAAAATTATATTTGCTGAAAATTATATTGTAAAGCCATTGATCACAGCAAAAATTTTGCCTAATTTGAAATAATTTATTTTAAAGTTAAGCTTGCTAGCTACTTCGTTTTTGATGTCTCTTTCTTTCTTCCTTTCAGACCAATTATTTTCCCCAAACTCCAGAGAATTTTCCCTTAAATTTCACCTACACATCTCTTATGCTTTCAGCAATTGCCACTCACCTGTTCCTCTCCACCTTCTTTGCACCCGTCCCAAACAAGGCTATAACATTTAAGAATAATCCTTGTGCTGCTGCTACCACCTTCCATATTCCCCCTTTGGAAAACATTCAGGCCAATAAAGCAGAGCAACAGCCAGGCACTCCAACAATGAAAAGGTCACAACATAGTTGTTGATGCCAGATTTTTTTTCTCAAGGTCCCTGTCTCCTAGAGAGCCTTTTGTGGCAGCAACCTCCGTCACCAAAGGACGCAAACGTTGAGGCTCGAGGCATCCCACGGGGCAGGAATTCACAACATGGCTTAAGGGATCATATAATGTGAGCCCTTTCTCCAAATAAAAATTTGAGGACAGTCAGAAAACTGAACAAAGACAGAATCTATTATGAAGACAACATGAAACCTCCTTAGAGACCCAGATGACTCTGCAGGCTGCCATGGAAAATATATGCCTAACCCTTCATTACGGGCATAGTCCGTGCTCTGATGCTGCATTTCTCTTTCTTGTCCCAGTTAGTGAGCTAATAAGAATAAAGACACCGAACAACTGTTAAAGGGCCAGCTCCTGTGGGAAGCTGAGCCTGTTTGATGAGTGTTTGCTGACAGGACCACTCTAAAGAATACCCAAGTATGTGCTTTTTTAGAGTTATCATCTGAAAAAAAAAGAAAAGAGAAACAGGAAGCACAGAGGAGTTGGGTTTTTTTCTTCCTGAACATTTAATGGAAGTAAATGTTTGATAATTTACTGCTAGAGGGAAAAGGAAAGGAGAGTTTTGCCATGCAAGTATTATTTTTGATTTACACCTTCCAGACACTACATTTGGCAAAGGACAACCAACCAATGGTGATCAAACAGATAACCAATATATTTTACTCACACATATTACTTCAATTAAAGTTGGAGCTGCTTTTGACACCATAAAGGAAGAAATGATAAGATAGATGTTTGTGGTCCTGATCTGGTCTTGCATTTAAGGATGTGCCACTCTGAGATGTTCACACTGACTTTGAGTCCTGCTGCAAAACACACACCTCACTGAGCACCTGAGCCTAAGCCCCCTAAAGTTACTGGCACTGCCTCTCCTAAAACAAACATCAGCACCTGCTCCTTTCAAGTCCTGTGCAGCTCAGTGAAGCCTGTGAGCGTGTTGGAATAAAAGCTCGTTCAAAGCAGCAGTACACACACCTCCAGAGCAGGCAGTGAGGGGCAGAAGCAGCACAAGCCCCATGCCTCCTCACTGTTAAGTGCAATAACAGGATGAAATTTATGACCTTTGCTATGTGCTCTTAATGCCTCTATGCCTCATCAGTTCAGCCACTTAAGCACAATTAATCTGATAATACCTACAAATTTCTTGTGCTGGGAGACACAGCATGGTAGCACCACCCAAAAAGGCAACAACCACTGTGGCCACAGGCACCAGGGCTGGGCTGGCATTTGAGCCACTGGCACATGGCTCCAGGTTCAGTGTCATTTTCCATCACTCTCCCTTATTTTTCATACTGCAGAAATAGATGACATTCTTCATAAACTTGACATGAGCAATTTCTAGAGGAAGATGGCAATTTCCTCACTGTCATCCATAATATACTGTGTTGCCATCTGGATGGCAAATGGGAGTAATGGTCTGATCTGTTATTAACTATAAAAAACTTAGTAAAATGCTAGAGCTCTGCCTTGTTACCTTACACCCTTCACTAGGGAAAACATGCAAATATAACTCCAGAAGAATCATGCATCAGCCTCCTTTCCAACTTCAGACTTTAGTTTGCTTTAATTTGAATTTTGTTTAACCTTCATAGCAGATCCATATTCATGAAATCTGAAATTTCTCATGCCTTCTCTGCACACAGGGTAGCAAAAAAAAAATTAATTAATAGAAGCAAATACAGGATTTAGCAGCATCTCACAGGTGACCATCTGCACTCACAGTCTCAGCTCCAGCAGTGGCAAGAGATTTCCCAGAAACCAAGCCTGGAGTGTGCAATTGCTCTCCAAGCACACAAAGATCTGTAAAGGCAAATGGTTTCAGATTCTGAGAGATGACAAGCAACAGAAAACTTCAATGATATCTGTAATAACAGTTCAGACTAAATTTAGCAGTTACTGTAAGGCACGCTTTGTGAGAGTCTTGGAATTTTGGAGAAGCCTTCCTTTTCAACCTCTAAACTGAATTTCAGAAAGCTAGGAGTGACTGGGAAAAGAGTTCAAACAGGTAACTCTCATGATAGCAATAACCAGAAATTACATTAAAAAATTACAAACTTTTCAGTGGTTAATACGAGAATCTGATTTCAAAGTCATCACAGCCTCAATTCTGTTTCCTGTATCTAAGACAGATTACAAAGTTATTTTATCAACATAGCTTTCCATGCAATAAAATGAAACCTATACTTCACATTATCCTACCCTTTCCTTTTGATGTGGCACAGTGAGTGTAGTGATGCTTGATTTGAAAATACTTTTTTTTTCTTTTTCCTTTACTTTTTCTTCTGCCAAATATAATTATCTGTTGGAGGCACTACCTTTAAAAACAAAATGAACTGAAAGCTTACTTTGCTTTTGGAGTCAAATAGTAGATTCAGCTGCTCTGTACAGCTCAACTGTGTTCAACATTATTTGCTCTATTTGGATCCAAAACAGCAAGCAAAATACTAAATTCTGGATGCCACAAAAAAAAAAAAAAAAAAATCAAGAGCCTTTCAATGTGATTAGCAGTTCTTAGGAGAAATTCACTGGCAAACCCAAACACACAATTCTTTCTGTTCAGCAAAGAGAGTTCTTGCTCTCCCAGCTATGGTCCTTATTTAGGTCCATTCATTCTCCCTGAACAGCTTCTAGCCCTAATCTGCTCAGAATCAGCACTTTGATTCACATTAGTGAAGGCTTTTCAACAAAAAAATTTTAGATAGGGAGGTATGTATCAGTATTTATATAGCTTTTGAAAAACTCCTCTGCATGCAGCATGAAGATCTAAGATTTTTCTTTTTTTCTTTTTTTTTTGTTTGTTAATTTTAAGACTTTCTACTACAAGAGAAATTCAGCAATGCCAATAATTGCTAAGCATAAGAAATAAAGGGGACAAAACCACTGAAAATATTCAAGTGCTCAACTTGAACCCTCACCTGACTATAAGTCATAAAGTAAAGACCATTGGAAAAGTTAAGAGCTGCTTGCCCAGCATAAGTAGAAAGCTTATGGAGGCACTGATAAACATCCAGCTGTCCAGTTAAACACAAGCAGAGATCACATAGGAAAGCATGCCAGGAAAAACTTTGTTAGAATGGGTTCCCAGCATGGGAATGGGACCCTGCTGCCCTCGTGAGTAGGAGCAGCCACACATCACCTGCCACCACTCAGACAAGCTCGTGTCTCACCCTAGGTAATCTCTTCCTCCTCCTCAGTTCTGTGGGCTGTGGAGAAGCCCAGCATGGCATGGTAATTCTGCATTGAGCTGTTTAGAAACAATGATATTTGGAAGCCAAGGAGAGCAGGGGAGCAGGATCCTCTCCCATGAAATGAACAGGGCGAGGTTCACACATGCAGTGAGTTCACTTGCCCACGTTCAGAGGTGTAACCATTCATAAAGCTGATCACACTTCAGAGAATTTGAGAAGAAAAAGAGACAAAAATTTAATCATGAGGGAAACCACAGACTTTGAAATCAAGGAGACAGCTCTTGCTTAGTCCCACTAAGCCACAGCATTGTGGGTTTAATTTTCATACATCAAGGAACGGTGAAGACGTCAACATTTAACAATGCAAGCTCTTCCTCAGACATGCCCAGAGCCCTCCCTGAATCCAGCAGGATTTGGCTTCCAGCATGGTCTGTGTCTATTTTCCTGCCCTAAGGTTAAAATGCCTGCCAGTTCTAAGGGGTACTTCATATCAAGTTCTAACACTGCTCTTGAAAACACAGCATTCAAAAGAGATTGGAAACAGAGGAGATCATCATGGCATTTACTACAAAAACACTTCTACCCTTTTAGGAACTCACACCATAAAGTAAAGACTACAACCTGAGTGTCACAGTGATCTTCCACCCTCCCAAGGACAGAAAACACATGCAGGGGGAGATTCACTCTCCTCTCCCAGAAACAGTGCAGGGCAGAGATGAAAGGAACAGAGAATGCTATCACAGTAGCACAAATCCAGCCCAGCCACAGCCAAAGCACTTGCAAGACCTTAGAGGAACAACCCACATTTTTTTTCATTGTTATTTCTTTCAATCCCACTAAATGAGTTCACAAAGAAAGAAGCAGCCCTTCCTTGTTTCACAGCCATGTCAGGATAACATCCCAGGTCACTGTGACCTTCGGCGCTTGTGAGCTTTTCATTTTCACATGAGCACCAGATGTTGAGCCCTCTCCCTCTGATATTCACTTTTCTACAACACCAGGCACTCCTCACCATGTGTGTTTGTAGCACTCCCTCTGAGTTTTGGTTGGGAAATCTCCCCGTTTAACTGTAGCTGTTACAGCAAGCATCCATTAATTTCAGCTCTCAACCCTGTTGACCTGAATCTTCATGGGATTTCAAATACAGCTTAGATTACATCACTGCTGTTCTCAACAGCAGTCCCTTTCCAGCTGAAGCAACCAAGATAGCACTTCAATAGATAGTTTGATCTATTACATCTTGGCATCTGTTGCCTGTATTCACTTTTTAAAGCATTCACTTTTTAAAATACTCAGAACAGCTATTTGTATTCTTGTTCCAAAAGTCTGCTTTGGAAACACAACAAAAGGAGCAAAATAGCAATCTGGGGTGTAAAGAGCAACAATAGGATGAGCCCCAGGTGTACAGCAGAGAGGACAGAAGGTGTACAAAAGAGGCAGCAACAGCACATGCATCCTCTCCAAAGGGAGGGGTTCTGCCAGGCAAGGAGGGAAAGCACTAAACTGTGTTTTCTGAACCTGAGGCTAAGATTTGTTCCTGTGTTTCAGTATTTTGGTATTAGTCCTCATAGCCACAGCTGTGAGAGTGCAGGGAAAGGGTCCCTGAATGCATAATGTAGAGAATGGGCTGTGAGCAATGCAGGATCATGCCAGCTCTAACAGGACAGCATTTCTTTCTTCTTAACTGTTAGGAAAACTTCATTTCCTTCAGTTAACACAAGCAGTCCTGTTAACACAAGCTGGATTCAGCCTTGTGTGGACAAGTGATGGAGTCTGAATAATCTAATCCTCCACTACCAGGACCGTGGCTAATGTAAGAGCCCCCCGAACCCTCCCATACCTCCTGCATGAAAACCACTTGGAAGGAGCTGCAAGAGAGCTGGGAAAGCCCAAGGAGAAGCCCTCCTGCCATCTCCCTCAGCATTGCTGTGAGTGCCCCCCTGCAGATCAGGCACACCCAGGGGGTTGCACTGGCATCAAATGAACCAAGTGTGCAGCCCCTGGGAATCCCTGCCACATTCCTTATCCTGCTGGGTCTGTGCCCACAGCAGCCATGGCAAGCTGCCCCTGTGCCATGTGGGGGACAGAAACAGGACAGAGCACACATCCACAGTGCAACAAGGCTGATCAAAGGAATCCAAACTAAATTCCCAAATGGATTATTAAAAAATTATACCAAAGAAAAGAAATTTAGCAATAAAAAAATACCTACTCTAGTACTCTAGACAGGGTGGTTTACTCACAAATGATAAAAAAACATGCAGAGGGAATGTATTTTTCAAATGCAATCTTTTATATCTCAGTGGGCAGACATGAAAAAAATTTCTTAAAGCAAAGATAACCATTGTTTTGATGGAACTGTGCTTTTAGAACTTAGAGGAAAACTCTCTCTTCCTCTCTTGGCTGCTTGTAACATGTGAATGATCAGCCCAAAGTAAACAACATGTGGTCTTGTGTGGTCTTTTCATATGAGGTTGGTATTTCACTTGAAACTAGGAAGTGACAGGAAGTGGGGAGTTCTGCACAGATACAGGAGACCTTGTGCTTTCCCAACAAGCTCTGGAAATGCAGTGTGTTTGAAGAAAAAAAAAATCATTCCTGTTGCAGATGGGAAATACAAAAAAAATTACATCTAAACACATAGAATGAATAAATGTTTCTTTAATGTTTCTTTGAGTCACATAACTAAAGAATTTTGTGTAGCCTAACTTACAACATTTTCTGACTCCTTCATGAGCATTTCAATGCTCCAGAATCACGGAGCGCCTGTCAATTCTTAAACTGTACTGTTAAAGGAGTTCCTGAAAGCAACATAACTGCTGCATTATTTGCAATATAGCTCTTGGTGTGCTGACATAAATCACCCACCTGGGGAAGAGGAGCAGTGCCCTGGCAGACAGAAAGGCTCAGCCCAGCAGGGGCTGTGCTCCCCTTGCAAGGAGTCCATTAGCTGCTTTCTTCAGCAGGGCTCCTGAAAGAATGATGAGTGTTTAACATCCTGCTGCCCATTTTCACAGCCACATGGGCTGTGGAAGGTTTGTGTTGGTTTTCTGAACCACTGCTTGCTCACCCAGCCCCAGCATGCCCAACTCCTCCTGCCACGGCATGGGATGCACTCAAAGCATCAACTCCCCGACTTTTCCAGCTGCCTGCTCCCTTTCCCTGCCCCAAAACCTCTCTCACACAGGACCTATCCATATCCCCAGCACTCTCTCTGTGTGGTTTTGATCTCCAATCCAGCTCAACCAAAGCCCAGGAGGGGTTTGTTCCCTCCAGGCACCCCACAGGATTTGGCTGGGTCCATGTGTCCCCCGGCTCAGCTTTGTGCTCTGTGGAGTACAAGGACAAGAGGACACAGCCTGCTCTCATACACAAAATCCTCCACTGTGAACTGAAATGCAAACTGGAAGCCATTGCTTTGAACACTGGCACTCATGTGGTCCTTGCCTTCATTTCTGGGCTTGCCACCTTCTGAGTTAAACATCCCACCACCTTCTCCCTCTGTGGCTCTTGTTGCCTTTGATTTCTCCCAAGTTATCTCATTTTCACAATCAGTCCTTCAAAAACCAGGTTGCCAGAGCCTCTCCTTAAAAGCTCTCTAAAATCAACCTATTATCTTCGAGGGTAGGAAGTGAGATAGAAAAAAGATTTTAAATAACACTAAAATACTCTGAAAAAATACTCATGTGCACTCAGTACACATCCTTGCACTTGTCCATGCCTTCTGTGCCTTTTCTCTGACATTACTGGCTGTGAACACAATGTGTCACATCAAACCAAATGGCTGTGTTTGTGCTGGGGCAGGACTGTGTTTTTCTGGAGCTAAATACCTCAGATTTTTCTGACCCTGAGATATCAATCTCACCCCATACATTTGGGAAGCACTCTGGGCTGGGACAGCTCTGCAGGCTTCCAAGTGCTTTCCCAACACCTCCCTTCAAGAAAGAGCTGCCCAAAGCAGTTCCTTCCTTCTCCCCAAAAATGAACTCTCTCTGCCAGATTTCCCTGGGGTGCAGCTCAGCCCCTTGCTCCCCACACCACCAGCACTGGGGACATTCCAGGAATGCTTCCAACCATAGTCTGTGCTTCCAGCTCCTAACTCTGCCTCTTTTCCTGAGAGTTCACCCATGGTTTAGTCAGAATTTCTCATTTTAAATAGTTGTTCATTTGAAAGCAGAGTGCATCTATTCTGGAAGGTTCCCTGCTCAGGTCCTCGTTGCTTAGTATATCCTATTAGGATTGGAACACAGACCAAGAAAATACTAATCTGAATTCATTTCCATTTGTAAATAACAGATTTAAATGAAAGAGTGAATGCAGATTTAACAGCATTAGGATTAGCTAGCAGAATAAGCAAAAAAAGAACCATGGGAAAAAACCTCACAAAAAAATTTAAAAGCCAGTTCTTTGGGATTAAGGAGTTTTGACAATTAAGCTTTATGATTTGCTGCTGAACCAACCAACAAATCAAAATATGTCATTATTTTTTTCTAAACCCAAGAACTAACAAGGAAAAAAAAATAAACTCCAATCAATGTTTTGGTCTATTATAAAGGCTTTTTTTTTTTCAATATCAGGATCTGAAGATTACTACAGACCATAACTAAAATGCAAACAGCACAAGATTGCCAGTGATGAGCTGTGCCAGGGTGCAAGTTTGAGATGACAAGGGCAGAACCAACTTGTTCTGGACTCCTGCATGATGTGGGGGTGAATAAAACAGAATAAATCTCTTCCAGTTACAAGAAGGACTAAAAGCAGCTGCAGAGTCACTCAGAGAGGCACAAGTCAGAAATCCCTGAGGGTACCCCAACCCTTATCTGCAGGAGCAGCAGGCAGGACCTGCCTCTGCTGCAGCCCCACTGGCTTCTGCAGCTCTCTCAGGAGGCAGGGCTGAGCTGAGAGGCATCACAGGATCCCAAATGTTCCCAGAAGGAAGCTCACAACCCCCAGCACACTTCATTTTAAGGAAAGAAAATATCTCTTTTATTACAGACACTCAACCAGCACAGGCACAGCCTGGGAGCTGCTCAGTTCCAGAGGACACAGCAAACCCACACAGAGATCATTCCTCACTGAAGTTGCTGGGTTGGTTTGTTTTTCTGTAAGGTGAATCATACTCTGCCCTTTGGGTTTAATACCTACATCCTTTTCTAGAAAAGATTCCTACCACCTCAACTCTGCAAATTGCTTCATAACATCCCACTGATGTCAACAGCAACAAGGGTTGGTCACCTCTTCTCTGTGCCCCAGAACACCACAAATCTGCCCCTCTGCAGCCACCTCCAGGTCCCACAGGTCAGTGTTTGCTGGTCCTGGTACATCTCTGCCATGAGAACCCCCTCAAACACAACTCACGTGGACTCTCTTTGGTAGTCAACAAACCACAACAGGTTTCCAGCAGGTGGGAGCTGTGATAGATCCTGTCTCATCACAAATCTCAGGGTAGGGAAGTTTAGATCACCACTAAAACACAAAGTTGGCTTTTTAGTTTTTTGGTGTTTGGCTCATGTCTTTGTATCCTGCCCCCCATTACCCATTTCAGGGTGTGATGAAACTCAAAAAGGAAAGAAAAGAAAATGAAACACAGACATTAATTTGGGTACCCAGTGCTCAGACACTTCAAATAAATTGCCCTGTGCCTTGCTGTAATTGAGCTCAGGAAGGCAGCCCTTTTGCTAAATTACAGATATTAGAAGCCTTATGAGTAAAGTGATCCTAGGCTTTGCCCCCTAATTTATTAGCATTTTCATTTAATTTCTCTTATTTTACTCAACCCTTCATTTCAGAGCTGGTCAAGTTACAGCCACAGAGGTTCATTATCACATGGAAAAATCCATGTGCCAGGCCAGTGCCACGGACTGCAGCAGCACCTTGAGGGCAGTGGCTCCGGCAGGAGGGAGATGCACGGCCCCAGCCCGGGTTGCCATGGCTACCAGCGATGCTCAGGGAGATGAGATTGCCATGGCACCGGCAGGAGAGGCCACCGGGGGCAGGGGACACACTCCTGATTCCAGATGCCATCGTTTTAATTAATAAGGGATTGTAATGGAGCCAACTGCGCACAGGTAGTGCAGATTTCTGGGGCCATTTCTGTTGGATTAAACTTAGCAGAGGTTCTCATCCAGCTTTAAAAACAAGGGGCAAAACTGCACGAGTTTGTTCACAAAATAAATCACAGACAAAACATATTGGATTTCTACTGTTGCAACAATAAAGTGGGGTCAATTAATATGGACTAAACATAACAAAAAAACCAAATGAGGATCCCTCACATCTACATGAACTCCATATTACTTTCTAAAGATGAAAGGTGGAGGCTTCCACCCCAGGAGGCAGATACAGGGCAAGGAAAACCGAGCAAGCAGCAATCTCCTCTGCACCAGGATTTTTAATCCTGGAAATTTGTGCACAACTGGGGGTGCTCAAAACTCACTCTGTGTGACTCACAGGCACTCCTGAGCAGGACCGTGTTATCACCTGCCCCCATTTAATCAGATACCTTGCAGCACTGAGACACTCACCTCACACAGCTGAGCTGTTGCCAAGACACCATTCACACTTCTGGCTCCCATTAACATCAGCTAATAATCTTCTGCCCTGGGCTTTCAAAGCACTCCAGAAGGATCCAAGGCTGCTGTAAGAAAACAGAAAAGCTTCTTGCTCTTGCAAGCAGTCAAGTTAAGTTTAGCCCATGGCTTTTACATGCCTCAGATAACCAGGAAACCAGAAAAATAAAATCCTAAATCCATTATTTTAATCATCTGGGGATCTGAGTTGTGAATTTTGAATTACAACTTGCTAGGAGTTGGCAGGGGCAATTAAACTTTAAAAAGCAGACATGACCACAGGTTGCCCTGCCTCCACCCGTTTCTCCCTCGAGTGCTAACAAGCTCTCTCTCCCTGCTTACATCCACAGCTGGGTCCCTCCTCCTTCCCTGCAAGCCCACAGCACAGCCCCAGCCCTGCTCAGCTGCTTTCCCATTTTGTTCAGAGCACAGAGGATTTGAGCAGAGGTGCAGAACTGTTCATCCTGAACAAAGCTTCTGGGATCAGCATCCCAGGGCTGGGGCTGGGGAAAGCCCTGCTGCACAGGCTGGCCAGCACTGCTGCTCCTCAGCATGGACAAGGGCAGGGAGACAGAAAAATTCCAGCCAGCCTCATCTCACCCCATTATTTCGCTCTGACTGAAACAAACTGTTATCTTTGAGCCTACTCTCCTCCTAGGATGCAATCACAGCACTTGTGAAATGCTGCTGCTTCTGCAACACTAAATCCTCAGTGGGGAAATCAGTTCCATAGATGTGAGTCTGAGCAAGAGCTGCAGACCCTGAGCAGGTGCCGCGTTTGCAGGGCTGTGTGTGCCAGGCTCTGCACTGCTAACACTCAATCCATGTCTTTACCCTCGCAGAAAGGGAGCAGGGGCACAGGGAGATGAATGCCAAGGCTGCTGCAGGAAGCCAACAGAGCAATAAATGTCCAAACTCCATTGTAGCAACCAGACTGTTCTTACCCTCAGGTAGGTTTGTGTCAGATCTTATTTCAGCTGAATTTGATATTAGCCTTCAGAACAGGTAAAACAGAGAAATCCTTACATCTATGAAAAAAAAATACAGGCAAATAAAAGAGGGATAAGAACCCCAAACCAACACATTTTGTTGAGGTTGTTGTGATGATACCTGGGTGTGAGAAGTGGAGATTTCTGACTCGCACCCTTCATTCTGTCGCTGGACACGTCACTGGCTCCAGGACTGAGAGGAAAACACGACTGGGTCATTGCCCAGCAGGAACACGACCTCCAGGGAGGTCAAGGCCTCTCCCTACAGCAGGAAAACTACAAAGGATAGATTCAGAAGAGATAAAGATTTTTTTATTCTGCTCTGCTATTGTGAAATAGACAGTCAAAATCCTTTCAAAAATAAATAAAATAGGACTGGGAAGATAATTCTTTACAATAATGAAAGGTATTGCTTTTTTCTTGATCCAAAATGTGAGGGAATCAGGTCAGAGCCATGGGTCTTTGCTCTTGTGGGAGATTCCCAAATTCACAGGAAAACAAATGTCGCTGCTGCTCACCAAGTCATCCTGCATCACCAAGGCATGCACGCAACTGCTGTCGTAACTGAGTCATTGAGGAGCTGCAAACATTTCCCACCATTTTCCTGTAAAGTTGTGGGGGTTTTTTGGTCTAGTGACTGAAAAAAAAAGCAGAAACAAAAAACAAGTCAGCACCAGCACAAAAATTTAAAATTACATTTTAAATATTACTTAAATTATATTTAAATAGTATAAATGTCTATTGCCATCCTTCACACCTTCTGTCAGCTGAGTTTTCTCACACTGCAGTTTTGGGGGATGAACACACTCAGACTGTGCCCCAAGATACTCACACAGCTGCCTTTTAAGGCTATCACATGGACCAGCAGAGAAGCAACAGTAGAGATTTTTTTTCTTTGAAACTACCAAAACCAACATTTCAGTTCATTAGCCAAGGAAATAAAATAAATTCAAGTAAATGATCCAGCCTCACATGGTCTGAGTTACTGATTCCCTCAGTGCTGCAGGAGCATTGCCCCCAGAGTGGCTGCAGTGACAAGGGGCTCTGTGACACTTGTGTGCTGATGTCCCCAGCAGCTGGGGACCCTTGGCTAAGGTGGGTGCACTGCAGGGGAGCCAGGCTGCTCCAGCCCCACCTGTGTAAACACCTCCTGAAGTGATGCCTGCTCTCACCAAGAAACTCCTGCAGAGAGCTGGAGGTACAAACTCTAGAATAAAACAGGTGAAGTGGAGGGATAATCAAGAGGGTTAAAGTTTCAATATACTTTAGAAAAAATTTTGACAAGACTTCTGTCAACTCAGTTAATACACAGAAAGTCTTTCACTGCAGTGAACACGTGCTTCCAATTTAAAAATGATTTATAAATTAGGAGTAAGATACCAGATGTGGAGATGATGCAAGCATTTGAGATGCATCAATCTTTAAAGCTATTTCTCTCTGAAAACTATGAGAAAGGTCTTGGCAGCAAAATCAAAAAGTTTTTAAAAAGGGTGAAAGGATACTAATTGTTTATTAAGGGGAGCTGGGAAGAAAACCAAAGCAGGACTGGGGACAGTGGAAGCTGGGTATCATTTTCTGCAGCCTCTGCTGAAGGTTGCCACAGTGTTCTTCACTGTATAAAGTCGGTGTTTAGGAGGAATGAGCTCAGTTCAGGGGCTGCTGTGGGGAGGCAAGGCTCCGTTTGCCCGGCGGGGTTTGTGCAAGCCCCGCATGGGGCGGGCGGCCCTGCCCTGCCCGGCCCCGCCGCAACCCCGCTGTACCAGGGCCGAACTGCGGGAGAGCGTCGGGGCAGGAGAGCACGCACTGCCAGTGCTACCCATGGCACCCCAGTGCTACCCATGGCACTGCCAGTGCTACCCATGGCACCCCAGTGTTACCCACGGCACTGCCAGCACTACCATGGCACTGCCAGCACTACCATGGCACTGCCAGTGCTACCCATGGCACCCCAGTGTTACCCACGGCACTGCCAGTGCTACCCATGGCACTGTCAGTGTTACCCACGGCACTGCCAGCACTACCATGGCACTGCCAGTGCTACCCATGGCACCCCAGTGCTACCCACGGCACCCCAGTGTTACCCACGGCACCCCAGTGTTACCCACGGCACTGCCAGCGCTATCCATGGCACTGCCAGCACTCCATGGCACCCCAGTGCTCCTATGGCACTGCCAGCACTATCCATGGCACTGCCAGCACTCCCATGGCACTGCCAGCAATCCCCATGGCACTGCCTGCACTCCATGGCACTCCCATGGCACTGCCAGCAATCCCCATGGCACTGCCTGCACTCCATGGCACTCCCATGGCACTCCCAGCACTCCCATGGCACTGCCTGCACTCCATGGCACTGCCTGCACTCCATGGCACTCCCATGGCACTCCCATGGCACTCCCAGCACTCCCATGGCACTGCCTGCACTCCATGGCACTGCCTGCACTCCATGGCATTCCTATGGCACTGCCTGCACTCCAGCTCTGGCAGACAAGGGAATAGCCAGAGACTCCCACAGGTACAGGCAGAAGAGAGCATGGAAGAGAAGGAACCACACAGTTCTTTAAAGATGTCTCACTTTAACAAAAATCTGAAAGAAGCCAGAGGTTGGCTGCAATCTCAGCCCTGAGAGGGGAAGAAGATGTGAAATGCTGTCAGCATGTGTTCCTAAAGAGACTTTCCAAGGCTTTGCTGCACTGAATCAGCACAGGATTCTTCAAACCACAATGGGCTAGAAATTTCTATCACAATAAAGCTGTTCTGAGTACTACTGGAGCTTTCTTGAAAAAGTAAATAAACAAAGACAAACAGATGGAAATAATTATAATTCAAATACTTGGAATTGTTGAAGTGCTGCTTTCAACTGTCCCAAATTAGTTTGGGCCCTAAAAACCCATCCAAACTTTTTCTAGCTAAAGCTAGAAAAGAGAAAATAAAATAAAATAAATGAATCCCTCCTGGCATAAAGAGGTGGGAGGTTCCTGGGCTCTGGCCCATCCAGCACACAGTCCAGGGAGCCCTGAGGAACAGCCTGGCACCCTGGGCACCCCCCACCATCAGGAGGGACAAGCCCTGGGAGTGGCACAGCCAGGGAAGGGCCCAGCAGTTCAGGTGACTGACCAGGTGTTTCCTGTGGCACACAAGGGCCAGGACCATGGTCTAGCAAAGGAGAGGGGCAGCCAGTGCCCCCCAGCACAGAGCGGGATGGAAAGGGGTGAAGGGGCAGCATCCTGGCACCAGGAGTGCATCCTGTGGCCAGTTAAACAGCCAGACATCACCTGGCAATTCAGGACCTTGTTTAACTGTGGAATATTTAGACTAACGGAAAAAGTAAGGTGTCAGGATAATGTAATTTTTTTTCTCTTCCTTTTTTTAAATGAGGTTTTTCATTTCCCACTGAATTGGGGCTGCTACAGACCAGCAACCCTGACTGCTCACAGCTCCTCAAGCCAGAGGCTGAGGACAGCAAATCTTTGCTTTCATGGCAGGCATTTCTCAAATGGAGTTCTTTCTCTCCACCCAATTAGCTCCCCCTTCCACCAGGAGCACAAAGACAGGGTGGGTACTCACCTGCACAGACCCTGAGCACAGGCTGCTGCAGGTGACACCTGGCAGGCACAGCCTCACTGCTCCAGCATTTCAGAAAAAATCCTATCTAGAAATCTCTGCCAGTCAAGACTTACAGAGAGCATCATGCCTCCTGTGGAAGCAATCCATTTTATCTACACCTTTTTGTAAATTCTGTAAAATAATTTTAAAAGACAAACCATCAGTTATGGAAAAAAAGCACACCAGAAAGATCTGATCAGCCTATGGTATAATGAAAAGTTACTGGCAGAAAATAAAAGTGATAGAAGGAAATGGAAAAATGGATAAAAACAAGTATCCCTTAGTAGCACTGGGAAAAATTCTGGGGAAAGTCCCAAATCTCATCTATTTATGAAAACATGAGGAAAATTACTGCAAAACACACACTTCCCATCAGCAACATGCTGCCTTCAACCAGACCTGCCACCTGCTAGTCCTGGAAAACCTCAGATAAGCTCAGAAAACCTCCATTGCTAAACACATGGAGGAATAACCATATGGGAGATACTTTCAAAGAGATATTTCAGAAGTTTATCAAGACTTCAAATAAAAATGAAAGAAAATTTTGACAGAAGTTTTAGCACGTTTTACTTATAACATCCTTGGAGAGACATCAAACAGTTCAGCAGGAACCACCTCCCCCCAAAGCTCCATTCTGCACCAGGAAGGGACAACCCAAAACCTTCTGGCCCTAAATCTGCCCTGTTGCAGGTCACCCACACCGTGTTTGCCTGTGCCTGTCAGCCTAGGAGTGCAGAGGCACAGGCACATGTCCCACTGGAGCTGCACTTAATCAGCAACTTATCAACCCATTTTGATACAGAAATTACTCTGGAAAAGTCTCCCTTTATTTATTCTCCTATTGTTTTACAGCTCTTCTGCAGCTTTGGCAAGCAGGGGAGGGAAGAGGATGTGATGCTGAACAGGCCACATTGCTCACTGGCATTCCAGCCCTTCTGCTAATTGTGTTCCACTGCTTTAGCTGGAACACACCAAGTCCTGAATTGCAACAAAATTGAGCAAAATCACCTCATTTCCAAGAAACCTGGCAGAAATACCTAGTGAATTTGTGTGAGATCCAGAGAACTGATGAAACATAAAATGCTTAATGAGTTTCAGTAAATAGCTTCCTTACAGCTTGTGAAACATCCAAAGCCTATCTTCCAACTACACTGCATAACAGGACCTATGCTTTCCAAATCATTCTTCAGTCTTTTAAGCTAGATGCTTAAGATTTAAAAACAGCTATGCAAATATGGTACTAGAAAATGTACCAAATATAGAGTTTGCTAAAAAATTCCTGATACAAATCTTATTTCAAAAAACTGAACTGTTTTTTGATCTGACCAGCATTATTAAGATAAATACAATAATTTTATGGGAATGTGATAGTTTCATTTCTATTAATAATGTCATATTTCAAAATGATGCTTCTTTCTCTCCCTTAACTTCTCTAGGAGCCTAAAGCAGCAGAAACTCGATGTAAATTTACTTTATATAAGGAAACTCACTCAGTGTAAGGGTCTACATCAAAATCTCACCATTTCAGAAGAATAAAGGTAAAGTTTGGCTCATTGCCAAACACTGCTGTGATTGCACATCAATGGGAAGCCATATAAATTTTCCACTGAAGTTTAACTCTTACATTCATAAAGTTGCCTCTCAGTTATCTGCAAATAACTACCAAAACAAAAACCAACCAACCTACCCAACTTTGCTACCAATAGAGGCATTGCAGTTCCAGAGAAAGAAATAAACACATGCAGTGTGTAATGCAGTGGGAAAGGGTACAGTGGAATACATGGAAATTCAGGAGCTGGGATTCAAATAAGGTACTTGGCTTTTCCTGCTGTTGCACTTGGCAAGGCTCAGCACCCCTGAAGTCTGATATAAAACATCTTTTTGACATTTCATGCACAACAGGCTCCTCTATCCTTTTGGGTACATGTGCTCCCAGGAAACTGAACCCACCCAGCTCCAAGAGGGAAACAGTGTTTGCATTTCTACCAACCACCTTGTCCTGGGGACCAGGCAGCATTTGGGGATGCCCACCAGGAGTACCTGTAGATGGAAGTGCCCTGATGGCCAGCCCTGTGCGAGGTCTCTTGGCTAAAGCCCAGCCTTGTTTGCACATAAAGCAGGAATTAAATGCTGAAGCCAGTCCATGTAATGAAATCTGGAATTCAAACCATAGAGACACTACTTGCTAAAAGCCACAGGTACTACTTTAATTGTAGCTAGAGCAGAGAAAACACTTGCCAACACTCTCTGAAATGTCCAGCCCCACAGCTGGATCCATGCTGGACAGCCTGGGCAGACACAGTCCCAGTGCCACCAGCTCTGCCCTCAGCTCCAGCTCTCCCACTGCTCAGAGGCTGCCCTGGGAGCATTCCCTCATTTCCCATTTATCACTGGCACCTTTCATCCCTAACAGAAACTCTTCTCCCACTGGCTGCCCAGCACAAAGAAAAGGCACATCTGTCCTCTGCTCCCTGGATTGCTGAGGGCACACAAATCCCCTTTACACCAACTCCAGGGAAAGCCAGAGCTCCCTTCCACAGCCCTGAGCAGGAGGGCAGGGGACTCAGAGAGCAGCAGGGCCACGGCCAGCACTGCCCAGCAGCTCCCTGGCACAGCAGGCAGGACAGGCACTGCTGAGCAGAGCTCAGACCTGGCTCTCCTTTAACCTCCAGTGCCAAGAGAGAAATCCTACACACACAGAAATAACAACAGGGCTTAAAAAATATTTTAAAGTATTACAATTATTTTTTGAAAAATTACTCACCTTTTTAACTGAGTACTCCCTTTTCCTGCTGTCACCCCTGGATTTCTTCGTAGACAGGAAGAGCAACTCAGGTTTACAATGTTTTTATTTGTATTTCTAATGTATCTATTTTGGATCTCTCACTCTCTCTCTATTTTATTGTATATATGTTGTAGCCCTTCTAATGGCTACATTAACATATTTTCTGATATGGTTACACTTATCCTTCCTGAAAGTAGTTGCTATTATAAATACCTATTATAATAGTTCTGAACTTGTTTATTTCTCTTTACTAAAAAGAGCCCTAACAGCATTTTATTAGCTAAAAATGTCTAACAAAAGAAAACCAAAAAATCAGTTAAGGTGGATCGCATTATCCAAAATAATGTGAAATAAGTTTTCAGTCTAAAACCCCCCAGGTATTTTTGAAAGAAAAAAATAAACAACTAAGGATATAACTGAATCTAGAGGAAGCTGAAGCCTCCTCATGGCTGGGTAAAGGGATAAACAAAAATATCAGCTACACAGCAAGGAGGGTTTGACATTTTTTCAGCACTACGAATGACCCTGGGCATTTGGGGAACCTGTAAACAGAGACACAAAAAAGGGAAAAAGAGGCTTCTGCTGAGATGCCTCCAGGCTGGACTGTCACCAGCAATGGTTTGTGAGCTTGCAACCAAAATCTGAAATTTAAGTGCTCAAGATCTCTTAAGAAGTCCAACTGCAAGCATCTAGTATCTGACTCTTCAACACAAGGGAAATTACACACTAAATACAAGTCCTAGCACACTTGGATAGGAAAAAAAAAAGTCATAAGCCTATAGCTTTACATCAGGTATTACCCACAGCCAGTGCTTTTAAAAGCAGGTAAATGGCAGATCATATGCAAATAAAAATTGGCCAAACACTATTATTTTTCCTTCAGTGAAAATCCAGGCTAACCTGGGTAATTCCTGCTCCTGCATTCAGTCCAAAATGGTCACGTGTATTTGAAACACTTGACAATAATGAACACATTTCTATATTATCAACTCTGTACCACTGAAAAACTGGATGTACAGGACCCAATTTGTGAAATTAATTTTATTTTTGAAACATGATATCCAATTACAAATAAATAATTCATACAATATAACTCAGGGTATACAATGTTCAGGCAGTTCATAGTAACAACCAAGATCACATTGAAAATGAGTTTACATTAAATAACCCATTACAACAATATACAATTGGTCATTCAATTCATGTTTCAGCCTGGTCCAAGGTGTAGGCAAGTTGAAAATTGTTCCTCTTACCAGTAAAGAAACAGATGTACGCTATTTTATACCAAGTCCAAAGTAGTTAATACACCACAGTAATAAAAATTAAAAATGCTGCATTGCATCACCTAAATGTAGTTTTAGTACAGAATAAAAAGGTTGTGAATTTTAGCAGGACAAAGGTTATTGCAAAGGAGTTTTATGTCCTATAGCAATTTCTGCATAAACTTACCAGCTTTACAGGGTGTTCCTAATGCAGGGTTTGGATTCCACACCCTTCTCTGCATCCTGTCTGTAAAGCAGTGGGATGTAGGGACCTGCTGTGTTCTCAGCTCCAGTCACACATTGCTGTTCACTGCCAGTCCAGCAGAATCTGTCCCCGCTCAGCTACAGCTCCCCTCTGAGGTGTGCTCCTGCCTCTGGCAGACCTGCAGCAGCAGCAAACTCACGCTGTCTTTTCTGACATGCAACTTTTGAATGTCTCACCTACCCAAGAAACCCTATGCTCTGTAAAGAACACTTACATCTAGATTGAATGATAGCCTAAAGTCCTGAAAATATTTTAAAGAATTGTGAAATTTAAAGGATATTCACAGCATCCCTGGAATTTCTTGGTCAACCATTTTAATAATGAAATACATAGGATTTTTCACAAGAGAGTAAGTAGTTACAATTTTCAACAATTCAGAGACCTGATAAGTTTTTATTTACAAAACTTTTGTTAAAAATCCCCCTCTTTTGGGGGCCCTTCAGGTGAGGTATATGCCCCTTTCTCTTAGTTTGAACTCAGATTGTTTAAAGTTTGCAGCTCTTCCCATTACAGATCCCCCATGTGACAGAGAGCACCCCTCCCAAACACCTCTCAGCTCCTGCAATTGCCCACAGCCCCTGGGACACTGCAGTGCATCCAGCAGGTACTTTTATACTTTTGTTCTTGTAACTCAGGGCATGGGAAGACACAGACCAACAAAAAACAAACAAAACAAAACAAAAAAAAATTATGGAGGAGATTCGAGCAAGTGCATCTCTGCAGGGCTGGAACAAATCCCTCCAAAGCTGTTCTTGTGCTCAGCAATGCAGGAGTGGCAGCCAGAAGGACCTGGCAGCCCAGAGGAGCAGGGGAGGGAGCCCCACACCTGAGCTGGAGCTTGACTGAACATCCCATCGCAGCCCCCAGCACAGGTGGCCTCAGTGGGACATGGAAGTACTCTCAATCCAGCAGGAGTGGAATCTCTCTTCTGCTATAAATCAAAAGAAAAAATCCCACACTCATCACAAAGATTTTTAAAAAGTCTCTCCATCTCCAGCACTGGGACTAAACTTAATGAACTGCTTTGTTTTCACATTCTGTAGAAGAAATAAATGTCCACAATGGATCTTAATGCCTAATGAAAGAGAAACTATATATATCATATCCATTTTAAACATAAAAAAACCTGAACTGTAAAATCAAATGCACAGTTAGACTGCAACCCCATCTTGTGACTGGATTGGAAAAAAGAAAATAAAACTATTTCCAAACTATTTTAAAAGTTTTCTTTATGTGATTTCTCAAAAGGGGATTTAAACCCTTAGCAGAACAAAATACTAACTGCAGATTTGTTTAACCAAAAGCAGATTTGTTTTCTTAAATCTGCTGCACAATGCACCGAGTGATATAATACATAGTACTTGAGCAATTTATTATTTTTCACTAAAAATCACAAAAATATTTGAACAATGTACAGTCTGTGCTGAGTTCTATTTAAGAACATGTTGATGGAGCACAGATAGAAATTTAAGTGTTAGTAATGTCTAATACATGGTGTGACACTTCCCTACAGCCTTGGCAATTTTTCCACATTTGGATTCTTCAGTCATTTTTCAACATTTGTCTTATCTCTATTTGTTACAAGGTTTTCATTCATGATCTGGATATCTAAAGGCAATAATCTCAAAAATATGGTTCTGATTTCTTTTTGTTCCTTCTATTTCCATTTGATTACTTACACCAAAATTTACCAAATGTTAACATTTTGTCATGCAGCAGCAGGGGAAATCCATAATTAGCATAAACCACCTCATCATTTCATCAGGGAACCTGCCTAATAACCTTCAACTCTGAATCTGCTTTCTATAATCAATGGAGAGCATTGGTTAAAAAAAATATTTCAGAGGTTTATAAAATGAAATTTGCACATCAAATACCTCCCAAAACCTCATGTCTCAAAGACAATCAGCAGGAACTCCCTCTCCCAAACCAAGCTTCAGCATTGCTATGTGCTACCATAGCAGGGCACTAAGTAAGCATCAGGACCTTGAGTTTTAGTACTACAAGTAAATGATACACAAGAGAGTGATCTCCAAATCAAAACCATTTTAGTATTTGCTTCATCACCAAGTTGACTGATGTATGCCTTTTCACATTCTCATGTAACCCTGAATATTCTTTCCAGAAATATTTTGAAAATAAAATTCACATCTGAAACAAATCTGAACGCTCTTACTCAACATGAAAAGAGCCCCCATATTTTTTCAAACAATATCCATGAATCTCTATTGAAACAGAAATTGAGACTCTTTCCCAAAGTAAGAATTAGATGTAACATACCAAGCAACATAAATAACTCTGGCTGACAAATGCTTCAAATATCTGTTTTTAAAGCAAAAAGTACAACACAAAAGAACAGAGAATCAAAGGGAGATTTTTAATGGCACAAAGGGCAGCTAGGCACTGTGTGAGCTGAGAACATAACTGTCATTATGACTTTAAAAATCCCCCCAGGAAGATTTGGGTTGCAGCTAGGGCAGGGGTCTTGCCAAACCTTAATAAACAACAAAAGAGGAAATCCACTGTAATGTCCAGACCTAATGAGAAAAGACAAAGGTTGCTACAGTCCCTCTGTTAAAAGGACACAGTCAAGCTTGTAAAGTATAAGGTGAAATTAATGATGAGAGTTCATATTAGCACTACACAATTCAGCTCTGGATGAAATGGTCACGAGCTATTTTAAAAAGGAGTTTCTGTATCTGAGAGATTATTCCTAGGTTTAACTTCTGCTGTGTTAATAGCATCTTCTGTATTAAAGGAGCTTTAACTAACACCTGCAAGAGTACCTGCCTTGAGGCAGAGCTGTGCCACAAGCATCCTTCCATTTTCAGATAAAAATAAAAGTAACCATTAGGCACATATTGAAGGTGCATTACACAAGCTGGAATGTCAAACATTTTCTCCCTCAGATTTACACAGAAAAATAGCACAGCAGCAAATAACCTGGTCCTCTGTTCAACAATTACCTTGTTACAGGCATTTTCAATGTACATAATGTCACAACATCAATACCTTCTTATCTTTAAATAATTAGGTAAAAAAAGGCCCCCAGTATAACCATTTCTTATATAGCCAAGTTCTCTCTATATACACCCAAATTTGAAAGATACAAATAAAACATTATACAGGATTTATAAATGTTTAAAAACTTGAGGCTTCAGAATCGTGGTTTCCCAAAAAGACCTGGGAAAATCCACAGACTGACAAGGTAGCAGAGAAAACTGGAGAAAAGGAGACACACAAATTTGCTGCCATAACATTTTACTAAACTCGCCAGTCATCGTGGTGATGTCATTAGAAAGAGCAGTTTAAGCTGGAAATGAGGAGTGGTGGTTTTGTGTGTTGATCTCAAGTGTTGGGTTGAGACAGGCAATTCAAGTATTTGCTGTTTGATCCCAGCTCAGCAGAGCAGCAGTGGGCAGGGCTTATTTGACGTTGGTGCCGTACATGCGCTCAATGTCCGGCTGGTAGAACGCCGTCAGCTCCTTGCGCTTCAGCTTGAACGCGTCCGTCACCAGACCAGTCTCTGGCGTCCAGGGATCTGGGCTCAAACGGATCTTCACTGGGATTTCAAACTTCTCCAGGTTTGCTGTCAAAAGAAATATTTTTAATGCAGAACCTAAAATAAATGGAGCCGTTTTCCTGAAGTTAAGCACAAAACGTGACCCAAATGAAGAAGTGCTCCTCCAACCCCCCCATGGCTGGTTTGACCACCTCTGGGGTCACAAGCAGAAGGACAGAATCTGCTAGTACTTGTTTGTCCCATTTCCACAGAAATACTGGAATAAAGCCCAGCTGTTCAGGTGTCTCTGCAGCTCCCTAACTTCCATGCACTTCCTCAGTGCATGGAAATGATATCCTCAAGACAAACGCAGTCAGAATTCAGGACATCCCTCTGGCTGCCCTGGATGGCTCAAACCCCTGCCAGGGGGCTCAGAGACCTTGGCACAGAACCCAAGGCACCTGTGACTTTGATTATGACCCATGGAAAAAATTACCAACTTTATATGAGGATCTGCAAGCCACAAAAGTCTAAATAGAATAATAGTTTGTCACGGGGCAAAAAATAGATTTTTGGGGTTTTTAGAATGGAGGTTCAGGAGGCAAGATAAAGGAATCTGGGTGTGTCCAGTCTTTCTCCTTCTTCCTGGCCTCCACCTTCTGCCATGATGGTGGCACTTTTGGATTGGTTTAAGTAGAAACTCACTGTCTAACATAGATGATAGGTATTGGGAAGTTACTGTAAATAATGTATACATAGTTTTTAGTATAAAAAGATAACACTGCCCTGAGGGCGGCCAGTGTTCCTCTGTCTGACCTGCTGAACAGACCTCAGCAGGCCAGAGAAAGAATTTTACAGATAAGAAACAATAAACAACCTTGAGAACGAGAACAGAAGAGTTCTGACTCCTTCTTGGACTGCTGGGCTGGGAAAAGAGATTTTCTAACACATCTCAGGGTCACTCTGACCAGCAGAAGGCCTGAGAAAACTCTATCAGCATCATGGTACTCATCATCTGGAGAGAAAACCTTAAAATCCATACTGCTTAGGTTAGAAAAAATGGGGGAGTTTGTTTTTTCCTCATAGCTCTAAATTGATCAAGGGAATTCAGTTCATGTGGGAGCTCTTCCCTGTACTGAAAGAGAGCAGTGCTCTCCATGCTACACCTTCAGCACAAAACACTATCATTTGCAACAATTTCTGCTGTGGTTTCAGATATAAGAAAAGAAAATAACTAAGAAAAGTAGCCAACAGATAGCAATGATAAAAAAATACTCTCCTTTCAAGTTGAATTTCAAAAATATACACAAATGTATATTTATCACATGCAACCTGCCATTTTTAGATTTTCCTGCCCCCTTTTCTCCCTTTGACATTAGATTACTAGTTCTGGGTTTTCAGGGTTTTTTTGCAGTTTATCACTAAAATCCATAGTATTTAGAAGTAAAGCCTGTGATACCAACATGAAAACCAAAACCAAATATAAAATAACATCAAAATCAGTGAATCAAATACTACCTTTCATCAAATTTTAAAAGTACTTAATTCTGCTTAGAATAATGTTACACAAAAAAATGAAAACAACTTTCACATGTTCCCCATCACAGCAGCTTCTGAGAATGACTTTGGCCATGTGCTCCTTACATTGAAGAAAAGCAGACTAGAGAGGTGGGGCAAGGAAAGAGCAGCTGCAGTGTTGAGACTCCACTCATGGCAGGAGGGTGTTTAACATATTCACAAGCAATATGGAGAAAATATTAACAAGCAGAGATTGTTGGAAGCATGTAGTTATCCAGGGTAAAAAGGATGAGGACAAAGGGCAAAGAGGGACAGAAGGACATTACGATGCTGCAAAACAGTAGGCAACATCCATTGCAGGAAAGTGCCCAGAGATGAGTATGGAAAATTCTATACCCCTGATGATCATTCAAAAAAATCATTCTGTGGCCATAACTGACAGTGTTATGAAAAAAGCCCAGAAATGCTCAGAAATGGCCAAAAGCAAGGCAGAAATTATTATAAGGAACAAACAAAATATCCCTGTGCCACTGCTTCATTCTGCACCAGAACAGCCTGACAGAGTATGGCCAATTAGCATGAAAAAGATACTGAGGGGGAAGAATAATCCACACTGCCAGAATCACAAGCAGCACTGGCACTGTTCACTGCCCCTCCCAGAGCAGAGCTCAGCAGAGTCAGCCTGAGCTGGCAGATGGAAGGCTGGGACAAACAAGGCATTTCTTCACACAAACAGGCCAAGAAGCTACAAACTCCCATGTGATACTGTGGACACTGGTACAGAGCATCCGAGTAGTTTTCAAATGTGGCTAGAGAAGTTAATGCAAGGAAAGTCTTCTGAATATTACTAACTACAAAGATGCTGCTTTGGTTTTGGAAATCCTTCAGATGCAAGGTCAAGCCAGGAGAGCCCCTGTCACCATGGCTTTATTTCAATTCTGCACTGGTATGTAGCATGCAAGACTGTCTCATACCTAATGCATATGTAATGATTATGGATCTATAGCTGGCCCACACTGGTTTTGGACCAGCAGCAAGGCCAACAAGATACTACAGAACATCTTAAAGAACACACATACACACATATATACAGAGAACTGTACTTGTAAAGCTTCACTGGTTTTATATTCTTTCCTCAGCTATGGGTGACAGTAAAAGAAGCTGCATGTGACAAAAGGACTGGCCCAATTAATGTTTTGTTGTTGGGGGTTTTTGTATGAAAATCTTACTTCATAAGAAATGAATATACACAACCAAGGAAATATTTTAGAGCCTATGCATACCTATTTCACAGACATTGCAGTCCACAAGATTGATAGCATCTACCCAGGCACTCACCTGCCACAGCAGCCTCAGCTAGCACCTTCAGAACCTCTTTTTCCATCTCAGGACTGTTGCAGATCTCTTCCCAGGTTCCTTTAAATCCTTTCTTTCGGGCTAGTTCTGCGAGCTCCTTTTGATTTGGCACAACAAATCCAATGACATAAGAATGGAAACTGAGAAGCACAATGTACTTTAGTATGAATTTGGCAAAGTAAACAACTCTTCAAAAAATAACATTTCAAGTTGGGGGCTTTACACTTCATACAGAGATATTGCTCTTAACAGCTGGCTTTTGTTCACCTGATAATCCTCCTGAAATAGCACACAAATTACCTCTGCCTGCTTAAAAGTAAGTAGAAAGAGAAGCTACTTACCTTACAGTAACTGGATTGCTTCAAGGTGTGCTGTCCATATGCATATTCCACTGTGTCTCATGCCCAAAGCTTTGGGAAGCAGCACCCACACGATGCCTCTGCTCATGTTTGGCAGCCCGGAACGGAGCCTGGTGTGAGGCCTCCCTACCTCAGATTCCTCTCAACTGCAGAGTCCAGTTACTGTAGAGGGGTAGAGGACTGCAGTGAAGAGGGGTTGGACAGCAGGTTGTGGAATGAGCATATGCACAACACATCTCAAAGGATGCCTGCTTCTGTAAGGGAAGTGACTTCTCTTTCTCTTTCCAGTGATTGTCCATACACTCACTCTACTGTTGGCACTCTTTGTCTGCTCCTGACAAGCCAGAACATAGAAAGATGTGATCTCAAAGTCTTTGGGCCCTGAAGCACAATTCACTCTGAAATAGGTATTCAAAGCTTTTCTGATGGTGTAAAGTTTAGGTAAAACGTGCACAGAACCTCAGACAGCAACTTGACACACTGTAACAAAGCAGATCACAGAGCCAGAGTTGAAAGTGATCGCAGAAGAGCTCCTAATCAATTCACCTGCCCTGAAGCAGGGTCAGATACATCTAACAGATGTTTGTCTACATCTTGCTTAAACATCAGCAAGCCCTAATGCCAACACTTCTTCACTCATAGCATAGATAAGCTGCTGCTGATGGCAACTCCTGTCTCTTCCTCTTTGAAATTGACCTCACAATTGTCACTTGTCCCTCTCTTTTCCACAGAAGCTATTTATTCATTCACAGATTTTCCTTGTCACCTTTTTAGTCTTGCTTCCTTTCTTAGGTTTATTTAGACACATCAGCAGTGCCCTTTCCTCCCAATTCACACCATCACAGGCCTCTGCCCAGACATTGTCATTTTTTTCCTGGACTCTTTTCATGAAGTCCATCTCTTCAGATGGGCTACGTGTGGAACTCAGACCCCTTAATACTGGTTAGAGCAAAGAGATCATCGTGCATTTTGTAGGCAATACACCTGATTATGCCTTTTACCTTCTTATAACAGCATGGCACTTGTGGACTCATGTCAGCTCCTACAGAATTGCTACCAGCTGGTAGTTCTCACCCTTAACTTCTGCAGTTTGTTTAGCTGTAAGTATAATCTACAACTCCTCTCCTTCAAATTACTGCTCTTTTCAAGCAAATCTCCATCTAGCCAAGCTTGCTCTGAATTCTCATCCTATCCTCCACTGTGGCTTTGGTTCCCTCCCATCTTAACTATCTACAGAATTATTAAATCTTTTCAGCTCTCATCGGACAGATCATTAACACAAAATATGGAAACTCAGTCCTAGCATGCAGATTACTGTGCTATATCCTTTAAGGTTTTCAAGATAATTTTAAAATACCACCTCTAAATATGCTTTTGGTTACTGAACATTGCAATTTTCTCCCTTCTTACTAGCAGAAATCATAATGGGCATCTGACAGGAGTTGAGAAGACTGCACCAGAGTCCTTTATAAACACAGACTTCCCTGGCAGCATCATCACAAGCTTTGCCTGCCAGCTCAAAACCATTCTCATTTTTCTCTTCCTGAAAATGTATTAAAGGATGATTTCAGATTAGCCTCACAATCACTACTGCTTGCATCTCACCTTCTGCCTTTGCCCCTGCCCCATTTTCCCTCTGCACACTCATGCTGTACTCTGCACTGAACCCGTGTAACTTTGCCTCCATGCTGTGTATGCACTGTGTGTGAAGGCACCTGGGACACAAAGGACTCTGTAACTTCCATTCCTGGCTCCTCTAGTCTTTTAACATGCTCAAGATCATGTCCTGCAGTATCACCAGTGTCTCCAGGGATAAACAGCACACAGAAGTAATCAGCTGGCTGGGTAAGCATCAAACTTCCAGTTCATCTAAAATTCAGCCCCTTCAGTAGAAGTGTACTTGTTTTGGACAAAGAGGTTCATCCAATTGTTTTTTTCTTGGAGAGAACACCTTGCAGCTCTCAGGTCCTGGTACATGTAGTTTTCATTCTGTGCCACGAAGTTCAATCTTCACTTGTTGCAGTTCAAATGCTAAAACACTGTTTTGTCTTGAGAGGTATCCTGAAGGCACATCTTCCCTCTCAAGCAGTCACTGCCCTGTTGCTGCTCCTTATGCTGGTCCTTTGTATTTGGTACCTTTGTCTCGGAAGTGATTTTCAGTGGAAATTTTCAGACTTTGGTCCTCAAGACCTCCTTAGTCATCTCTTTCACAATGAAAGATTTTGCCAAAATGTCAGTCCTACACTAGGGCAGCCTCATTCCCTTGCTGTGCTTATGGTTCTATGCACATATGGCTCTCAGACCTGTGGTCAGAAACATATTTCATGGCACTACACATAGATACCACTGTTTCTATTCTGTAAAGCCTGGTCCTTATCTCCTTCAGATTACTGAGGACTTCCTCAGGTTCTTTGCCATGTTTGCTCATTCCTCAGGTAACTGAGCTACTTCTTTTCCTGACGTGATGCTTGAAACCCACTTTGTGTGTCTTGGATGGGTGAAGTGTTGATAAAGCAGTAGGAGTCTCCCCTGACAGAGCTCTAATCACCATTCCTTTCAGCAAATATTTTTATTGCTTATCTCACTTATTTTGTCTGAAGTCAATACACCTTTTGAAGTAGCAATATCACACAAACAATTCTGATTCCCTACTACCATGTTCAGAGGAGCTTTGCACCCTAAAATCGAAGGTCAAATCAGATATTAAACCCATTTGTACAAGTGTGCTCTCCTTGTCCTTTTGCATGTGGGAGACAGAACAGCTACAAGTAAAGGACTCCTCCTGCATACAAGATCACCCAGACAAAGTATAAGGAGAGACAGGATCCAAGAAAGGTCACAGGCACTGTTACAAAACCTCTCTGAGCTCACACTGCTGAGGTGAGCCCATGGCCACAATGAAATGTGCATATGGACAATCATTCAGGGACTCTATCACGTGGCTACTCAGGCCACATCACACACGTAACAGTATTAACAAAGTACAGCAGCAACAGAAAAACCAATCTGGAATGTCTTGTCTTGTTTGTCCTTGGTCTGGACTCTTGCTTGTAAATTACCTTTAAAAATTGCTCAAAGGTTTTCCTGTTTTTAAGTAATAGACAAGACATTGTCTATCAAAGTCAAGTGTCTGGTTGGCAAGTGTATTTTAGCTTCCAATGTTATGTTGGCCTGGCAAAATTAACACAAAAATTTGGTAGCACAAGTCCAATAGTGAACTGCAATCCTGGAAGAGAAGAAATCACACTTAGGAAGCTCTTTCTCCACAGATTACAGAGGGTGTTTGGAACAGCTGCAGCTTCAGGCTGTCAAAGCCAGCAAATGTGAGACTCACGCAGTGAGTCCAAACCACAAATAAAGCTTAAAAGAATGGAAATTTCCTCAGCATTGGCTGGCCCAATGCATGCCAGCCTACTGATCCAAAACTGTCAAAACTGCAGATACAGATGACTATACAAACCCCCCAAAATTACAGAGAACCAGGTGAACAAACCAGAAGTTAATTGTTTTATTTATTACCACTGAGCAATTCTCTGGTATGCTTATCCTGGCTTCTTTCAAAGTAAAGTGGGGCTTTTTGGGACACAGTGGGAGTCAGAATATTTCTGATCATTCAGAAGCTCCAAAATAACTTTCCAAACATCATTGTCAAATGTCAACAGGAAACAAAGACCACCTGAAGTATATTTATATGTGTAAGAGCTAAGAAACTCTAGAAATAGAAACTTAAGACATGTTTGAGCCCTTATCACCTCATTTATTAGTACACATATAAAGCAAATAGAAATGACATTTGATTGTCATTTATTGTGTGTTTGCACAGTGTTTAGATTGTGGTTTCTCTCAAGCTTCAAGGTGGTGTACTGCAGGGATAAAGAAAAGTAACTTTAATTCACAAGCCAACTACTGGGCCATTAGTGTTTTTTTCTCCCACCTTCCTCTGAAGTACCACAGTACTTCCTCTGAAGGACAAATGACAACTAAACACAGCAAGGAACAAGGTGTCCTAGGGCTTCTAAAGGTAACAATCTCAAAGCGCTTGAGTGATGCCTGTAATTAATGCAATAGAGCTCAGCTGCTTTTCAGATTGGGGAAGGGGGAATGTAAGACTCAGCATTGGTATTTCCTAATAAATGATGACAACAAATGAGAAAAGAAAAATAAAAATGGATTTCAGATCTTTTAGTTTTGATGGAGAGTTATTCCATTGTATTATAAGTAAAAGCCTTTTTTTTAGCTGATTAAAAAAATTCTACGCATTGAGCAGCAATAAAATTTGTTTCAAGAGGACAAAGAACAGAGCAGTGACAAAGTATAAGCTGCTCTTACCTGCTTGCATATGCACAAATATTATCCACCAGTGGGAGATTCTTCAGAGCTGCTTCCACTTTGCCAAGAGAAACATACTCTCCTGCCTGCAGTTTTACAAGATCCTTTTTGCGATCTATCGAGGAAGAAAGGAATTAAGTGTTAATTACAGAATAGAAAACTCTGAAACATTGATTTTACAGTTGCTGAAATGCTTATTTAAATATCCAAACTGATTCATGTTTGGTGAATGTACCAGAAACCTTTCATGTTAGGTTTCTAGAACGCAATTTATCAGTCTGTCTGTCCCAACAAAATTAGGGATATTACAATTCCATGCATTTTCTGCCTTCAGAACAGCATTTCCTATATGACAGCACCATCATGTGCATGGAAGACAAATAGGACTATGCAAAAGCCACTGTTAGCCAGGAGCACACATTTTGTGCTCTCTGGCCCAGAACCATAAGGCAGGATATGCACCACTTGGTGGCATTATGTTATTTATTTCAGGCTAAATCCATATTTAAAGAGAATTGTTCACCTTTTACTTTAAAAACAACACTAGGAACAAAAATTACACCCAAATTACTTGAGGTTATTGAACACAACAGTACAAAATTATACAATATAAGGCAGCTTACTTACTCAGTTAGCTTGTATTTAACTCCCTAATTGCTACCCAGTCTCACTAACTTAGGGACTCAATGTTAAGGCTGTTTCAAAGTGAACCAAGATTCAGCTTTTAAAGCACACAAACAAGTTTACATTAACATATCAGAACTTCCCTGGGATACACAGGAAGACTTGAGATTGCATGACAAGATATGGAGGTTTTTTCCATTACTGTATTTCACAGTCCTGAAAGATGTGTGTATATGAATATCTATACATACACATGTCACTTAAATTTATTAACTCACCAATAATTTTTAGACATCCATCATGATGAAACTCCCCAATGTCTCCAGTATGGAGCCACCTCTGCCCATTTTCATCAACACTGAAATCTTGTTTGGTTCGTGCTTCATTTTTGTAGTAGCCCACAGTCACATTCTGCCCTCCAATAAGGATCTCACCTCTAGGATATGGTTTATCAGTGTTGTAATATCCACCTAGAAGGATGGGGAGTTTTATTAAGTTTATGAGAATGAAAACATATTCCAAAGCAAAAATTTGTGCCATCCTTCTGGCAGTACTAAGTAATGTGCTTTATCAGCCTCATACAGGCTCAAATAAAACCAAATAATTTTGCCTCATAGTTTAGAGAATAAAAAATCCATAAGGTTTTGCATTAGTCCACAACACACTTAAGTATTATGTATTTCTACTCTACAGTACATAAAAGCCTGCAGTGAAAGGAAACACCCAAATGCATTTCAAAATTTATTATATGTATTTTATAATGTATCCATTAAGCCTCTATTCTACATGCCAATTTTAATGACTTTAAGAATATTATGAAGATTATTTTAAAATAATTTCTTAATGGACATTGAAGGTTTCATGCATACTACCTAGTCAAAATGCCACTTGCATTGATAGCTTCTGTCTGGATATTTCCCTGTTTTGAAAATACTGAGGAATTTATTTTACGCTTCTTCTCCTCAAGAGCAAACTTTTATAGGCAAAAGTAGCATTTAAAATGCAAACAGCCAAGAAATAGTAATTACTGCTACAGAGCAAAGCCCAATAGAAAAACACAGTTCTTACAAACACATTACAATTAAATCATAAGCAGGAATTCTCACCTTCTTCCCAGTTCATTAACTTGATTTCACAACAGACCAAAGGTGCTCCCACTCTTCCAGTAGTGTAGTCCCAAACTAGAATTTAAATGAGTGCATGTTCAGAAAAACAAAAAACCAAAGATGGCTAGAAAAAACCAAACTTTTATTGCCATGCATCCTCAGTGAAAATTAACTGCTATTTATTTCTAAACTTTAATTCACAGAACCAAACCTCCAAGAAAACCCAACGGATTTATCAAGAGAACAAAGACAAAATTCTTATCCCAGTAGGAGAGTAGATGGCCGTATTGACAGATACCCTCAGTATCTAAAAGGCAACTAGGTTTATCTAAATCTAAAAGGCAATTAGGTTCTGTTATATGAAATTAAAATCTGGTGCAGGAAGATTTTAATTCCTGACATCTCAATATACTCAACAAAATCTGACAATTATTATTAAGTTGATGTGGTAAGTACAACAACGCCGAGATCCCGTTCACGCTAGAATGGGCGGCTCTACCACTCACTTTACACGTGGGTCACCTGCTTGAGCACAATGCATCCAAATCAGCACTGCCACTGTTTGATGCATTTTTGGGAACACCTGACTGCAGGATACCCTGATGACGTTGGTGGTGCCAGCAAAGGAACAGGCAGGCAGGGCTGAGCCGTGCAGGGCTGAGCGCGGGTGCCGGTGCCCAAGGGCCTGTGGTGCCACCCACCTTCAGTGACGGTGCCAGCCCTGAGGACAACACTGCCACCCACCTTCAGTGATGGTGCCAGCCCCAGCAGACTCAGTGAGGCCGTAGCCCTGCCCCACAGGGCAGCAGAAGCAGATGTTCATGAAGCGCTGCGTGGCCGCCGAGAGTGGGGCGCCGCCGCACAGCAGCACGCGGATCTTCCCGCCCAGCAGCATCCGCACCTTGCGGAAGATAAGGCTGAAAGGGAAAAGGGCATCTTGGAGCTTCAAAACAAAGCAATAGAGAACCTAGTCTTGGATCCGAACTGAGTTTCCACTGTCTTCAAATACACTTTTATGACTTCCAAGGAAAGCCTTGAAGGAGCACACTGAAGTTTTCAGAAATACAGGCACAGATTTCTAAGATGGTTTCCAGGTTCTAGTTTGAAGATGGGTTAAATGTTTGAGAACACAGATTTAATGAGGCAGTATAGCTGCACGATTTTCTCCTAAAAATACTTTAAGTTGTATAAATTTTGCAAATACATTATCTTTTACTCTCATGGAAACCCAGAGTTAGACTCAATGGTCCTGTGGGTTCTTTCCAATTTGAATATATATACCATTGCTCCCTTCTGAAAAAATGTGTAGTCTACGGTTTTCTGTAGGAATAAACTTCTCATCTTACCCCAAAATGGTATAAATCAATAAATAAATGTAAATTTTCTATCAGTTTCAAGTTAAAGAACACTCAAATTCTATCAGTAAGTATTTAAATCCATCACACAAACTCCTGATTTATTGTTTCAATTTACACTCAAGTACAGATTTGTTCATAAAATGAAGAAAAACACAAGAAAACCAAATATTGCTCCCGTGGTAAGACTTTGACTTTTTTAGTGCCATTACAAAGGAAGTTAACATTACCTGTCACAGAGTGGGGTAGTGTAACCTTTGGAAATCTGTTCCATTTTGTAGTTGTAGGCCAATATAAATAGATTCCTCTGGAAACTGGTCATTTCATTCACTTTATTCATGACATTTTTGTAAATTCGATCCATAATTTCCTAGTTACATAAAAAGATGAACTTTATCTCAAAGAAACAGAAATCCAGCAAAAAGAAAACACAATCTAGAAATTCAATTGAGCTTCAGGTGACAACTCCACTCCCAGGTTCCCTCCTCTTCCCTTGCTAAGAGACAGCAAGATGTTCATGGAAAGGAGGAAAGCAAAATCTGGGCAGGAGCAGCAGTTAACCCCCAGCTGTCAACTCTATTCCACTCTTTCACTATAACAAACTAGAAATTACTAATTAAAATGGGAATTGGATCTCTCTAGCTATCTTAACTTGGAAAGAGTTTGATACTTGTATCATGATTGTTTATCTTCAACATACAAATAAGTACCAAAATTATTTTAAGGCAGCTTAACATCAAAGATGCTACCTTTTCTATTTAAATGGTAATGGTATTGATTTTGTTGCTAAAAATTGAATTATAAATTATATTTTAAAAAAGGTTTGAAAAAATCATTCATCCTTCAGTTACTTACCGGAACTGCTGCCATTAGAGTTGGCTTAAGTGTAGTAACATCCCCTTTGCTTCCTTTCTTTATTTTAGAAGACTAAAGTGAAGAACAAGTTTACTAGCAGACACATTCAATATCTTTAACATCAGAAACAAATTTTTTACTGTTTTTAAAGAAATATTACAAAGATATAAGTGATTTTCTTAAATTTCTTTTTTACTTTACTGTAAGGACTTACAACATACCTGGTCAGCCAGTGTCTGAGGGGAAGAGTAACCGATGCGGCACCCGTGAGACAGACACACAAGCTCAGCACTCAGCTCCAGAACATGGGCAAGGGGCAGGTACCCAATATAAATATCCTTTTCCCTGCAAAGAATTTATTTTAAAATATAGCTTTATGCTGCAGCTCCAGAGTCCTCAGATGCATCATTAAGCCAAATTCATGCAAAGTTTACTGAAGAAATGAGAAAGTAGAAAATGCCTTTGATCTTGAGAGCATATTTCAAATCACGCGGGTTTTGTTTCAAAAGTTGCATACTACACACTGTAGGTTTAGGCATGAAAAAAGGGTGATGGTTACTCTGGTTACTCATCCCAAGACAATTAACCATGTGTTATGGTTGCAAAGGCAACTCATGGATGAGTGGATGAGATTAAAAACTGCTCCACACAGAAAAAAGCCACAGGATTTAAACATTAACCAAGGCAAGCACTGCTTAGGGAGGCTTTCAACCACTCTAGTGCAAGTGGCCTCACAGGTTTTTGTGTCCTGGTCTTGCCCACATACCAAAGAGGAGAGAACAAAGAGCACATGAAGTAGTATCATGTCATTTAGTGCAGTGCTGGAAGATGCTCAGATGTCAGTGCACAGTACAGCCACAGCAATATAAAACAGTTCATATTTTACACAGTAATTAATCTAAAATTAAATGCAACTACATGACTTCTTTACTTGCTGGTCAGTAACAGTTGGTACCCACCCCAGATTTGGGATCCTCTCAGCCATTCCAGTTATCCCAGCAATTATGTTGCAATGGGAGATCATAACTCCTTTGGGAATTCCTGTGGATCCACTTGTGTACATGATCACTGCGATATCCGAGGGCACAGGCCTGGACGGCTGCTTGTTTCCTGCAAGTTGTTAAAAAATAGGATGTGTGGAGAGCCTCTCAGGCTGGGAGATCTGACACACTGACACATTTCAGCAGTGCTGCAATACAGCACCACAGGTCTCATGCTATTACATTTTGCTTTTGCTTAAAAAAGATTGTGGTCAAGCTGAAGTGCCTCCACAAAGAGCTGGAACTCTGCACTAGCTGAGCAATACTTTGACTGATTGACCTTATCCACCACAAGAGTTTTCCTATTATTTTTCCCCTGCTCCTGCAGTGGAGAGAAAAACAGGCAGAGCTTTGTCTTGTCCAAAGCACCACTGAGCATCCCTGCCTGGGAAGGTTCACTGCCCTGCTTCCACCCCCTGTGCCTCACGTGCTCCCTGGCAGGGAACAACACACTGCCTCATTTGCAACACCTGCAGCAAAGCACTGCTGAGGTCCCATCTCCATAAATATTTAAAAGAAGTTCAACAGCTTTAACTGGATTAAAGTGCTTTTTAAATACTTGTGCTGAGAGCAAAAAAATACAAAAACTACTGTGCTTACTCAGAGGAAACTGCATCCCACACAGTGCATGAGGCACAGTGCACACACTGAATGAGAAGCAAGAAAGCAACATTTAATAATTTTCCACTCACTGAATCCTGCCTATCCTGCACAATGAACAACACAGAGGAAAAGAAATATAAGCAATAGCTCATCTACTTAATATTAATTGGACATGCTTGACCATAAACAATTCATTATAGTATTTCACAGTTTATGAATGGTTAACTTGACAAAGATAATGTTTCTTTATTGTAGTGCAGAGTATGTGATATTTAAAAATTAAATACCATTTTACATAGCACATAGATTAAAAAATTTCAGGGAGCTAATGAATTACAGCCAAGATTTTTCTGCTGGCGTTGTATTAAACTGCTTTGGTAGTACATGAAACTGGTATATCAAATAGGGAAATGCATCTTCCAAAGAAATTGAGAGGTCACGATGTTTGGAGCAAATCTGCCATTTCCCTGAACGTCAAAATCAGATGGACTGACCACCCCCCCACTCTTAAAATACAATCCAACATAAAATAAAGCAATTACTGAATATATTGAAATTCCTTAAAATATCAAGATGGGCAGCCCTTCAGAGCCAAGAATAAAAATTTCTTAATATTACAATTAAAATAAGTACTAAAATTCTGAATTAGAGTTCTAAAAATATTACATAGACCAGAAATAGATTTCAATGAATTTACACAGAATGATCCTTTCAGAAATGTAATAAGTGACCAAGTTCTATCAGATTCAAATGACTATTTTACATTTTGCTATCTGTGAATTTTACAAAACTTAATGGCAATAAATTACTGATTTCTTTTTTTATAAAATACACAATGATTTTCCTTCTGTGCCCTGAATAACCTGGTTTTAATGTGTCTGATCATAAGAATGCTTTTTAAGTTTCTATCCTGAATTAATTGCTTATCCTAAAAACTGCCCTTCAACCTGTGACACTTGATTGTGGAGTCAAGTTTTTACTCTGTTGAAAAACAAAAAACAAACTTACACTCCAAAATCCAACCACCCACAATGAAAATAAAACAAAAAACAAAAAGAAAAAAACCAAAACAAAAACCCACACGGATTTGATTTAAAGGAAAAGGACATAAGAAAAGGTTAAATCTGCAGAATTTTGAAATCTGCAGTTTCTTCAAGTTTACTCAACAGGGTCAAACTAGGGCACCAAAAGAGATGGTCTGCAGAGGAAGAACCCACCAGTGTCTGCCTTGGCCCCCATGGCTTGCACAGATGCCATGGTGTGAACAATGACCCCCTTGGGGAACTCTGACCACGTTGTGGGTTTGCCATCCACTGTAATTATGTGTCGCAGTAGTGGAACTTGAGAAACAATTTCCTGTGAAAATGAAAAATAGGTTCAGAAATTAAAAATTATTTTATGTCAGAAAGTAAAAAAAAAAACTAAAAAAACCAAAAACCTCCTGCTATCTGCTGTATACTTTTTAAAAAGCATTAATATAAAACATCTCAGAATTTTAAAGGATAAACCTGCCAAGCTCAAGTAGCTGCAAAGCTCAAAGCTTTCCAATTTTAAGTCCAAAAACTTCTCCAAACATTTGCTGATTTGTATTTTATTTCATGAGAACCCCACAAATAAGACTGCAGTGATTTGTAGACATTATTGACTTTCCCTTCCCATAGAACACAGAAAAATTGTTGATACTGAGCTCACAATAATTGTTAGGCTGCTCCTTGGTTATTACGCTATTTAAAATAAGCAACAGCTAGCAAAAATATCAAAAATTACTAGCTAAGCATTTCAAGAAAAACATGAGTTCAAAGACATTAATCAGTGTTCTCATGGAAGAAGAGATCATCACCTATAGCAGAGCAAATACATTCTCTCACTGCAAGCTGAAATAAATGTGCATGGCATAGATACTGTCATTGTAGTAACTTCTTTTTAAAGTTTAGGAAATTCTCATTCAAATTTCCACAGCAGCACAGTTTCTCATTAAAAAAATTTCCTTAACTGAAAGGTCCAGTTTCCCCAAAACACACAGTGATGAAACTCATGCAGATTAGTTGTTCCACTTGGGTATTCCACCAGGGTCAGTAAGTCAAAAAAGTTCTTTGACTATGCTAATGTTTAGTGAGCTTTTTCTCCCCCTGCATGGAAAAACAGCTCTAACTCTTTAAACACCCATCTTTAGATGTAAAAACCATTCTCTGCTGGGAAAACATCTGATAATAAGCCAGGAGCATGATCACAGTTAGCTCTTTATACATTTTTCTGCTCTTCCCATTGTTACATTTATAGGCACTAAATCCACCCAGAAACCACGGCAGTTTCTTGTAAAGGTGTTTTTCCAGGCACCACTCCAGCTCTGAAATACTGCAAATTGCTCATTCTCCAGTCAGTGAGCTGCCTAAAACCCACTAAAAGCAAACTACCACTTTCTGTACATGAACAGAGATACATAAATCTTCTTCCAAAAGTGTCTGCCTTATGGAAAGGCAATAAATCATTGCTCTGTACAATGGAACCAGACCATTTAACAATAGTGAACAGACATACTGCAAAGAGATAGCCAAAGAACAGCTTTCTGACCTTCAATTTTGTTTGCATCAGCTCTTTACTAGTAATGATGGTGGTCACCTCTGTTTCATTGAGCCCGTGAACTATGGCTGGGCCTCCCAGCGTGGCGTACAGAGTAACAACTGAAACACAAAACAGGGCAAATGGTCAGTCCCTGGGTTACATTTTCAAGTGTAGTTTACAAAAAAGAACTGAGATTAATCTACTCCAACTTAGGCAACACAGTAAAAATATTTGTCAACTCAAAGATAGGACAGTTTTGCATTTAAAAAGCCTCTTAACATCTGAATTTAAATACAGTGTGATCTTCAGTTACTCCCAGAAGGAATAATGAACAACCATTCTCTATGTGACTGTTTACTCTTTTCCAAGGTCTAATTAGAGGTCCCAAAACCACATCACCTTATGAAATTCTCCTGGATCTACTCTCATACTGTCACTGCTTTTACCATTTGAAAAATAGGCAAACCTTCTCAGTTTAATAATCACTGTGTTATATTCCTCTTGCACACAGGAAAGAAACAGCTTTCATCCAAGTGACTTCTCTTTCCAGAATTCACATCCTCTGTTACTAACCTTTTACAATTGACTGCTAATAACAAATTATTACAGCATGGCAATATGTGTCATCAGCAGAGAATTCTCACACAGAAACACATCTGTGACTAGCTTGTTCTGCCATCTATTTAAAATAATGTAATAAAGGTTTAATCATCACAGTCATTAGACCTTGAACTGACATCATGATAATCATACCGAATAGCAAGAAAGAAAATATTTAGAAAATTGACTATAAGAAAAATTGTTTCCTGTTTGTAAGGTCAGCTCATTAGTGAGCAGGTTACAAAATGATTAAATGTTATTTTAAAGGTGATAATATGAAATTTCCTGGAATTTTCAATGGAATTGAATGACAAGAGACCAAAAGAGACCAAGGAAGAAAAAAGCAGCTAAAAACTGAAGAGAAGTATTGCAGAAAAAAAAATCTATTTTCCAAGCACAACCAACACTAAACAAGGACATCTCATAAAAGCTCTGAGGTCAATCAACACAATCCATAATTATAGTATTCTTGATGGGAGTTTTGTCACATCAGGTATCTGAATATCTTCTGCTTTTTGGTCTGTATATAGCTAAATATTTAAAGAACGTAACTATGAAAATAAGACAACCCACTGTACATTAGGACTGTAATCACTGCAGCAAAGATTAAAAATGAAATAAAGTTCTGTTGTATTCTAAGGTTTTTGTTTTAATATTTCAAATCCAAGAAGTTACTAACCCAAAACAACTCAAAAGCAGTCTTACACAGAAAAGTAAATAGTTGACCTCTACTTATTTTTTTCTTGTTAAAACAGCCCATCATAGTTCAGAACTGTTGCAGGGCAAATGCACATGCACTGTGTTTTCTTTAATTTGGTGGGAGCAAAGTCCAGAAGAGTGCCTCTCCTCGTTCCCACGAGCTCTCTCTCCTTACTGCAGTGACCCCTGTTATGTAAACATGTAGCAGAAATTCAGCTGCCCCGAGCCAAGGAGCAGAACTGAGCTGACAACAAGCGCCCAGAAGGCAGAGCAGCATCTCAGGAACAACCACGGGGTATTTAGTTACTCATCTGCAAATAAGCACATTAAGACACTCAGAGCCATATGACAGAGCCAACGGGAAAGAGAGACCACTTATATGATGGTGCACTGATGTCATGGAGAGAGCAAACTGAGCAATGATTCATCTCTGAAATTGTCCCTTCTGCACACTGGCACCTAAAACTTTTTCAGGCAAATCTGAAAGTTTTGATAGTTTTCTCTCTCCTCATTCTCTTGAAAATGTACTGAGAAGGGATTATTTTGTATTCACCTTTATACATGCAACAGTGCAAGTGTATCTTTGTTATCTGACCAAAGGCTTGAAAAAAGAAAATCCCTAACAACACTAAATTTGCCAGCTTGTGGAAAAAGACAAAATTTTACCCTAAAGAAACAAACAGACTTTTTACAATTTATTTCAAGGTAACTGGAATGTTAAACCAAGTACTTCAGCACCCATCATACATCAAGAATAAAAAGCAAAATGCACCTTTAAAAACTTCAGCCAAATTTACTTCTGACAAAACCACTTCTGCTCAAGCATGATTGAAAAATGAAACCTAACCTCTCCTATTCCACCATTTGGCTATGCACTTTTGTGTTTTATCTGCCTACTCTAGTGAAGAGCTGTTCACACACATGACAAGGTACTCAGGAAGAAAATCTGTTTTCATGCTAGTACTACTTCTTCTATCTCTGATATAGCAATCCCACTCCACCTCCTGCAAATATAAGACTTAGAGAACTTCAGAAAAAGACACATTTAAAATCAAGCAAGTATTTCTAACTATAAAATAACTTGTTAGTGCAAGTAATCCATAACAAACATCATTTTCCTCATTTTAATTCTGTAGTGCAAAATGCATTCTCTCCAACACTACGTACAAAGCCGATGAACCTGTTCTGTTGACACCAGCTCTGGGCCCACTCCATCAGACTGAACACATCTCACATTTGGAAACCATGTCCCAACACCCCCACAGCAGCTGGCTGGTACCAACCCTACACACTGAAAAACGCTAACATAAGCCATTTAGCAATGTCTTGCCACTATTACTGTTTCAACATCATCTGAATCTCCCAATTTGTCCTGCAAGCTGCCTGTGAACACTGCACAGCTCTCTCCTCATCTGCCAGCACAAGTCAGCCAAGTTCACAGAAGATGACACAGCTTAGCTGCTGAACACCACGTCAGAGTGTGTGCCGAGGCACGTCGCAGCAAGGGGATTTCAACCTCTAATCCAGCAAACCCAAAAACACACACCATTCTGCTCACAACATCCAGCTCCTAGCTCAGATTTCCCCCCTCAAATTACAAATCCCCCTAGGATTTGTAAATGTGCTTCAGCTCCGAGGGAAAAAAATTATTCAAGCCCTTGCATTTTATTCCCAGGATAGCCACTAGGAATCTGACAGATCCCAAAAGTGTTAAAAGGGAACTGGAACAGAGACATGTAGTTTAAAAGCAGCACAGGTATCTTATGTGAGAAGAGTCTGTGCTGTTCTCTGCTCTGGTTGGAAGGCCAGTAGCATTTACTTACTGAGGAACCAACCAAAACCATCACCAATTTAGGTGGGTGGGAAGGCACCTGCAAAGATCACACACCATCCACTGCAGCAGAGTGCTCAGAGCCACGGCCAGTCTGGGCTTTAGGGCACTCCAAGGATGAAGATTTCACAACCACATCTTATTGAAGGCGTAAATGTAGCACAGGAGGGAAAGGCCAAAGCCTGTGAGGAACAGCAGTTTCTGGCATGCTCTGAGGGACAAGATGTGTCCCCCTGAGAGCATCACAGAACACAGCCAGGCTGGGCTTAGTTAGGTAAAGGACATTAAGGAGTGATGATGAACCAGACATTTGAACAGCTATAGCACACTGAAACCAGCATTCAGTACATTCCTGACCAAGAAAAAAAGGCCCAACCAAAATCAAAATTGAAGAACTGACAAAATATCCAGATAAAACAAAACTTGCAGGCACAGATGAAGGTTTGACGTCAACTCCTGAAACTGAGTCAATGAATTCATGGGTGATTTTTGTTTGCTTGTTTTCAGAAACTTGGGAATCTGTACTGATTTGAGATGAAAAGAAAATAAACCTCTCACAAATTCATTGAGCAAACTATACTTACCAAAACCATTCTTCCCATCTGCCAACAGATACAGGTTTCCCTAGTCACCAAAGCAGAAGGCTACAAAGTGCACAGTTCCCACATTACGCAGCATTTTTTAATTTGAAAACTTTAATGCTCTATATAAAATCTAAATAAAGTTTTCTTAGTACATAAAGCAAAGCAAGAAAGAGTTTCATTTTCAGATTGTGAGGCTGAAAGCCATAAAACCTTCAGGGAAGACAGGTACTCACGCTGGTAGTTGCACATAAAGCAGGCCTGGGCTGCAATCATCCACTCAGCTCTGGTCTCACAGAAGATAGCAATGTTAGTCTTTGGCTGCTGACCCAAGACTGCTAAGCCATTTCCAAAATTAACAGCTTTAATGTACACATCTTCATAAGAAAGCCAGGTATACTTGCCAAGGATCACCTAATAAGAACAATAAAATCAATTTAGAAAATGAAAATCCTTAAGACATGTCCTACAACACCTTCACCCATGTGAAGAATCCACAGATGTTTGAGTAACACATGCTTGAATTGTAACTGCAGTTTATTCAAGATAAAGATGACACTTTTTCTTGCCAAAAGCTACAGGGCCTGTGGAAGTTCCAACATAAATACCATATCACAGTGCAATATCTCCATGCATGTTACTACCTCAGTTTCTCTTTTCACAGAAGGGAAAGCAATTCTACACAAATACAACACTCAGATATTCATTAAAAAAAAAAAACAAACTTGAAAAGGGAAACTGGAATCCAAAAAGCAGTATATCCACGGGCCCTCAGTCAGAAATTGTGAAATCCCTTTCCCTTTGTTCTGAAACAAATGTCAAGGGGATGAGCAGTAATATTTTTGCCTTTTTTTTACTGTTAAACAAAAGCGGGACAGAAGACAGGATAGGAAATGACTGACAAACCTCAGTTCTGAGAAGTCATGTAGAATATATTATGCAATCTCACTTTTCCATATGGGAAAGCTGGTGCACAGTAAAACTGGATTTGAATTTACAGGTTTCTGTGTGCACTTGCACCTTGCAGTACTATTCCCTTACTGATTGATAGGGTATTTCTTTGAGACCAACCTAGAAATTTTCATATGTAGATATAGTGAAGATGAAGATGTTTTATACTGAAAATCTATGCTTTGAATTATTATATCCTCCCCATCTATTTATATAAGCACACTGACAATTCTGAAAACAATTTATTAATCAAGTATTTCAGACAGGTTCTTTACAAAGCATTAGTAATAAATGCAAGCAAACACTACAAAAAACTAGAAAAGCTCCTTCATTCTTTTTTCTAGATTTCATTCATCAATAGGAACTAAATTTCAAACTTTGGGCTGTCAAATCTAACAATTTTTGACATGTAACTACATTTCTAATGAGTCTGTATTTCCACATCTGCTTCTTTAATAAAACATATTTAAAAATCTCTCTCAAACTCTAATAGAAGAATAAAATTTAGTAGATTTCCTTTGTCAAGACACTTTTCCAAACTGTTTTATAGTTAAAATTAGTTGTAACAATGCATTGTACCTACTACAGCTTCACTGCATACTGCTCATTAAGCTACTTGTTTAGTAGGGCAAACAGGTACATGTGCAGCTGCTTGGAATTTCACAAATGTCTTTATGGGAAAATATCATTTAACATGCCCAACAAACAACATTTGTCAACAACAGCAATATATAGCAATTCTACCAGAAAATACAGATTTCTCACACAAATATCTGCTCAGTTTTTCCTGGTTTGTTTCCAGAAGCTCTGTTTCAGTGGCAAACAGGCTGTTTCAAAACCCAAAACCTGGGAGTCCCTTTTTGTTTCAACACACGAGGATATATCTGGTGTGGAAAACTCTCACTGCTTCCAAAAAAAATATTGCACCTCTTCCTGTCCATCCAAATTTTGGTAATTTGGAATTTAAATTCCAATTTGGGATTTTTTTTTTTCCCAAAGGCAGTATTTTTGGCAGACGGGGAATTTCTTGACAAGCTCATCAGCTGAAAACAATTTATAGCAGTGACTTGGGCAATACCCTTTCCCTCATTATAGTCTGCCTACAGTGCAGCCTCAGGAAAACTGCTCACAAATAATTAGGCCAAGAAATACAAGCAGATTCTTTTACTGTTTCTGGTAAGCCTGCCAATCCATAAGAGGTTTTAGTAATTTCCACCACTCTCACTGAACTGGGGAACATAAATCAGTAATTGGCCAAAAATTAATCTCTCCAAATAATACTTGTGATTCTGCTTTTTTCCCCTTTTTTATTCTCTTAAATAATTAATCTTAAACTTGTTGATATGTAGTGAAAGATCACTCATTGGTGCTTTCTTTTCTTAAAAAGGAAAAATCCTTTTTAAGGATGTGTAGCACCATTGGCTGTAGCTATTTTTATAAAAATACATTTCTGAAGAACACTGATGTGAGAACAGGTAAGACCTTTTTCAATGCAGCAATTTTGAGTTTTACTTTCCTACTGCCATCCAATTCCAGTGTTCCTTCCCCATGCCCAGTGTTTTTTCTCTATTCTCTCCCTATGACATTTACATTATACACACATGAGTGAATAACAGCTACTCATATATACATATTACTAAATTGGCTCCAAGTTCCTTCCTCCAGCATTTCTCTACAAGCTTCCTCTGCAGGACACAGAGCATGTTACAGTTTATCTCACACTCCTCATGTTGGAGGGTGTCTCCAAACCCATTTCCCTTCTTGGCTTTGCCCTCAGTAGCTTTTGCTGACATTTTCCAATGTACAGGCAAGAAAGACAAGGAGCTACTGGAGAAAGTGCAGTGGATGCCACAAAGATGATGAGGGGTCTGGAGCATCTCCCTTGCAAGGAGAGACTGCAGGAGCTGGGCCTGGTTAGTCTGGAGAAGAGAAGACTGAGGAGATCTCATCAATGCATACAAAAATCTCAAAGGAGTGCCAAGAGCATGGTGCCAGGCTCTTTCAAAAGTTCCTAGTGATGGGACAAGGAGCAATGGCCATGAACTAAAACATAAGAAATTCCACTTTAACACAAAGAACAACTTCTTGACATTGAGGGTGGAGAGCCCTAGAGCAGCTGCCCAGGGAAGGGGTGGAGTCTCCCTCTGGAGACATCCCAAACCCACCTGGACAGGTTCCTGTGCCACCTGCTTGGGGTGACCCTGCCTGGGCAGGACTGGATGATCTGCAGAGGTCCCTTCCAACCCTAACAATTCTGTGATTCTGCTTCTGCTGCCAACAGATAAGACTAGCATGAGGCACCAAAATCCTTTAAACATTCACACACGTTTAACTTAACTTTCAGAGCTTATTTCTGCTTGGTAAATAATGGAAAGAAAATAACTGTCCAAGAGCTTGGGCAGAAGGGCCCAAGAAGTGAGTTTGAGCAGAGATGGAAGAGCCCCACAGAGAGCAGGCAGCAGGACCTGCAGTGCTGGGGTTTTCCCTGGAACCACAGCATTCCATGGGAGAACGCTGCCCTCTCGTGCTCCAGCATTCCACTGCAGCCTGAGTCACAGTGGCACACAAAACACCAGAACTATCCAGACTCTGTTAGTATTTGGAAATCCAGAGAAGCAGAGACTAAACACACAGCTAGCATTTCTTTTGCCTGGATTTTAGAAACATATTAAAATTTTTAGTGAAATAAAACCTTCTTGATAAAGCTGCAGGCTCATGTAGAGTCATTAAACTACCTGATCTTGGTTACTTTTGAAGGTCTTCCTAAAAGTACTTTATAAGACTTAAAGAATATTGACCATGATTTGGAAACCAGTGATCATGAATTAAATACATCTTCCTGTACAAGTATATTAAAAATAATACAAAGGAGGTTATTTGAAATGCCCACTTTTGGCCTTTTTCACATGAACACATGGAATGCAGATAAATATATCTGAAACCCCCACCCTAACATACCACATACATAGCAATCTATGGTTTTCAACATCTTAAGTGACTCTCTCAGTGCTCAATGATTTGGCATGGCAAGAACCTTTACTTTAAGCTTCAGTATCAGCAATAATGAGTAAAATTCTGAATTCCCAGAACTGCCCATGTGCTTGCTGTTGCACCCAAGTCTCTCAGGCTTTAGATGCATCACCTTCCCCAACAAAGCTGTGTTTTCTTCTCCCCACTATGTCTTATTTATTATGCTCCCAGTAATTTATTATGCTCCCAGTAATACCAACCCTTTATAAAGCTGAGCAAGACAAACAAACAAACTACCCCCCAAACAAACAGACATTTCCTCATAAAATAAACCAATGAAAAAACACACGCACAAAGCCAAATCCACATACCAACATAGATCAAAGCAAGCACCTGATGACATAACCTACAACTAAGATGACACAAAATAATGAGGCTCATCTTTTGGGCATTATAAAATTTCTGCTGTGGTTAAATTAAGTCCCTTTTCCAATTAATTACATCTTAATCTCAGAGGTATTTTCAACATTATTTTATCCTGACTTAAATGCATGGTTTATGAAATTAATATGCATGTTATTGGAGAAGGAAATGGCAGAGTACAATATAGAAGGAAATAGAATAACTAACCATTTATGAATTACTATGAAATGTAACAAGTGCATTAGCAAGTATTTGTATTTTAGTCACATCCATGAATTTCTGCTACTTTGGAATCTGCACAGAAACAAACATTTTTGCAACAATACGCTATCATAAAAATTTTTAAAATTACAGATTATCTGAGATAGCACTGTTTTGCAAGAAATTAATGGAGTATCTGATCTTAAAGATGTTAAGAAGCTCTAAATAATTTTAGCTGCAAGTGCAAGGAGACTTACTTTTCCCAATAATCAAAAGCCGAATATTTTACCTTTTTTTTGAGATAGATATAAAATATAAAAATATATTGCAACTCCTGTAAGGTATAGAAATAACATGCATTATACATAAGAATTAAACTTGTTGTGCACCTTTTTGAAGGACTGCACCAAACCTCAGCAAGCTGGCTTTGTGCTAAAGGGAACCAGGCAATAAAAGGTGCCTGGAATGAAAGAAATCAAAAGAAGAGAACCCTGACATTTAGAATCAACAAGGTATCTTGTGAAATGTTCTGATTTTCCTCACTTGCTAACACATGCCATGAGACCTTAAAAAACAATGTACTCCCTATCAGGAAAAAAAAAAGAAAACTAAAAGGTCTAGTGTGATAATGCCACAACTTGGAACAAAGTAACAGGAGATTAAGTATGGCAATTGACCACAATGAACCCTTGTGTCAAGCTCAGACAAAATTACCTAACTTGGGTAATTTCTAAGCCTAAATACTCACAAACAAGTAATTTAAGTGGATCAACACAAACATCCTTCAGATTTCCAATATTCACAACACTTTGCTTGCATAAAGGAAAAGGCTAAAACTCCTAAGTCCTTAAGTCTTACATTCAAAATTATGATTAAAAAACAGGGCACATGTTTTTTATGTAAAAAACAGGGCAGTCAAAATTCTGATCTGTGCTCAGAAACCATTCTTTGTTCAACATGAACTTTCTGTTTCTTTATAGGATAATGAGGCAGCAAAATGTGCATCAAGCACACATCCTTCATACTGCAAAACTACCTCCACAGCTAAGGGCAAGTTTCATTAACAAAGTTTGTATAAAGATTTTAACAGAACTGAACTTTGCCATATATTGTGGTATTAACCAAATTTGATTTTAAATATACTCCTCTATCAGACAAAACTAGCAGCATGAAGAGAAATTTTGTCCATCTGCAGAGAAACTAATCTTAACTAAAAATTATCTATTGTGGATTTAATAACTTCTAATACAGAAATGCAGAACTTTAACAAACAGAGATGCACAAATATGAACATTCTGTTGAAGTATTCTGCCCTTCTTCAGGCAGAAGTGCAATTTTCAATGTGTCTGAACAAATACAAAGCAGCATATGACAATAGTCTTGAACATAATACACTATAAAAAGTCAGTCCCTTGAAACAACAGAGCTGCTGTCAGACACTGAAATCACATCTCCCACACACATCAGGATTACAGATTAGCAGAGTAGTTCACCTTAAAGCAGACTCAAAGAAAAAAAGACTCTTCAATCAAATCCAAGCAATCTTTTTACAAACAAAAAATTCATTTAAGTCCTGAATTCCCTGGACAGAACAGCAAATCCTTAAATCACAACTAAGGCTGCTGGAAAGGCACATCTGAGTACTGGCATCTAGTACTTCTGTATATTTATCTGATGACAGTTCAGAATAACACAAAGGGAGACTTTTTGAAATTCACTTAAAAAAGAAACCTTTAAAACTACTTACATCACCAGCTGAATATTAAAAACAAATACCTAAAACATACTTGTGTTTTTTCTTTGACTGAAACCATAAACAGGATATCTATTCAAGAGTGCAAAAAGGTTTAGATTTGGCTTAAATGCCAAGTATTGAAAGATTGGGAATTAGATAATTTAATTTCTTTTCACAGCTACTGAATCTAAGCAGAGAAATTTATTTTTTCCCCAGCTTTGCTTTACTGGGCTTGAAGTGCTGTGTAAAAAAGTAAACATACTTTGGAAAAAAACTCTTGAAGGCAGACTGCAAAAAGACTTACCTTTTTAAAAACTTTTCCTGATGGCTGGATTTCATCTTCCTCTTTCAGAATTTCGCGTGTTCCCAAGAGTTTTTTGTCCTTATACTTCGTTTTAGCATATTTAAAAACTTTGTCGAGTGTATCACACCCAGGATATAAAACTGAAGCTAAGCAATGCAGACTGTTCACAGATCTGTATGCACCCCCAGGCTTGTTATTCACAGGCCTGGCTTTAACCTGCTTGGCTTTTGCTATAGCCTGCTTTGATCCTGAAAGGATGTACCATGGAATGTATGTTACAAGGGAGTACACCAGGACTATGAAGTTTATAAACTGTAAAAGAATAGGGTTGATGTTATGCTTCAACTTCATTTTGGCCGCTTGAGAATGTTACAAGAGACAGTTTGGAAACATGGATCAGCTAGACAGAGGTCCAAAAAGATCTGAAAAGAGAAAAGAAAAAAGAAAGTGTTAGTAGTAAACTATCACTGTTGGCAGAAGGTATTTCTACACATGATATTACAATCCATATCCCAGTAGGTCTTTATGCAGGAGTTAGAAGTCTAAACCCCACACAAAAATGAAAGCAGACACAGGAGGTGGAACTGTTCCACTCCCCTTTAGCAGACTGCAGTACAATGACATATGCATCTCAGGTATTTATCTGAAAGTGTTTTGTGATTATACAATTTAAAAGATCCTCTTCAACATCAGAGCACCTCCATGTGCACCTTCACTAGGAACCCCCATGACCTCTGACTGTGAACAAACAAGCCCTAGGAGCACAGGCAATGTCACTCTGCACATGGGAACCCCAGCTATTAAGGATGTTGAAATGTTTCCCAAGTGCTGGACACACTGGGACAGCCACCTGAGAGAAGGAAAGCTGTGTATGTGACAGAACTTTGCTGCTTTATTCCTAGGCACTTCCCATCAGTCCTATGATTTCAGTCTCAGAACCAGTATCCAATGAGCCCACTTGTACCAATAAACATGAGCTAAGTAATATTGGTTAAATACCAGAAAAGAGCTTATAAATATCCCCAAATTCCTGGCAACAGCACAATGCAGAGATGTGTAACTTTTTCCAGAGTCCTTAATGATGCCAGGATATTCACTTTGTCTTTTTTAAAAGCATAATTTACTATATCTAATGACTGCAATGGTGATGCAACTTTCTAATGTATTCTACTGTTGAGTCATGAAATTATGCAATTTGTCTAAAAGATTAAAAAGGTAAATCAAGAAAATAACTGAAATCCTTATGGAAATCAGGGATGGTTGCCATAATGGCTAAAGATGAATTTCTGCAACAGTCCACGAGCCACTAGCTGAAAAACAGTGTTTTGTACATAATAAACTACAAATGCACTTCATTCACTTAACCTTTCAAACATATTGATACAACTTATTAAAAGCAGTATCATAAATCAAGCAACTAATAATAATGTATACATAAGCTGCACAGCTTTTGACAATTCTAAATTAATTTTTATTCATGAGATGCATTACTCTGTGCTGATGTCTTACACTCTTAGACTTTTCCTCCATTAACTCTGTGAAATCCCTAATAAACAGAAATTTGAGTTGAAAAAAGTAATTTTTAAATCATATAAGATCTTTCAGTAGCAATGGAAAGAAGCCTTGCTTCATTAATCCTAGATCTGCAGTCCTTTTGGGAATGGATCAACCCAGCATCCTTCACTTCTAGGATGAGATTCATTCCATCTTTCCCTGAAACACAAAACTTCTTAAAACTCCAAGCAAAAACATTTCATGATCATATTTTTCCCTAACAAGCTGCTGTAATCTCACTGTTAACAAACTGCCTGCAATGATACAGTGAAGGAACCAAACAACATCAAAGTCTGTTCTGCAGAGCACCCTGAGACACAAACTCAAATAAACCACAGGAGCTCTTCACAGTAGGAAATCACTGCAACAAGCAGCAGTGGAGGAAAGATTTAAAATATTTAAAAAATTAAATGGAAGTGCATATATTTTAATTTTCAGATCAAAGGCAAAAAGCAATGACAAATAGAAAACAAACTTAAATAGGCTAAAGGGCAAATTCAGTAATCTCTTGAAGAGATTTATGTTCTTAGGGTGCCACTGAAGGATACTTAATGAAAATAATCATGAGCCAGCCAATCAGCTACTGCAGGCCAGAAAAATTATACTGTTGTTGATAGCAGCACAGAACAAGATGTTTAAAAGCTGAATCCAGAGTACACACAGCAAGAGTTTGGCCATTTTTACAAAATTTTTATGTTGTACTATTATTTCGCCTGGCACAGTTCAGGAGATGAACATCTTTTTTCTCCTTATAAAGCTGGAGAACTTCTCTCTGCCTAAAAAGTAGAAACAGAATTTAACCAAACACTGCTACATATGAAAATTAAAGCAACTCATTTAATACCTTTAGGCAAACTGTTCTTCAAAGAAACTCCCTATCTGACACACAGTCAAAGCTGTTCAAATAATATTTTCTCTAGGTTTCATAACTTTCCTTGGTTAGAGAGGCACTGAACCCTTCCAGAACAGCAGCCTCCTATTTCAGTTTGCAGTGAGTTATCCTAACAGCTTTATTCTTTCCTCAAAAGGAGAGAGGAACCTTTTTCACTATTTCTATGCCAACCATGCCAAGGTGCCATGTCAAGTTCCTCTTCTGGCTCATCCTTGCATAATAACCCCCAAACCTGGAAATCTTTGCTTTGAATTGCAAACATAAATTGTGCTTTGCTCATCATATCATAAAAAGCTGCATTGCAAGGAAGGGTCTAAGGAACACTCCAACAGCACAGACTAAAGGGAAATGTCCTGGACTGCCCCTTGGCTCAGAAAAGCAAGCACCCTGTTCTAGAACTCTGCTCTGATGTACATCTCCTAAATTGCTAACTATTTCAGTTACTCCTTCACAAAAGTGAGGCCATTACCAGTCATCTATTGAAAACAGTTTATTTTAAAAATTAAGAATTTTTTTTCACTCAAAATGTAATGTTTTTACAATTCAGAATTATCTTTTTCAAGTGAAGTTTTTTGTCTTACAGACCAAGTAAGAGTCCATTTTTTTCCTTCAAAAAATCTTATAATTATGAGATAGCAAACTTTAGCAAGAGAGAGAGCTCAGGTGCCAATGTCTTAAGAATTTGGCAATGGATTGAAGACTGTGAAATTTACAGAGAATCCATGCTTGTAACTAATTGTAATTACCATTGTAATTGGACATTGGAAAAGTGCAATGCCTTTTGGAACAAGAAAGAAAAATATATTCCAGTCCTTTCATAAGAAGAATGACCTCCAGGATCTTTGTAGGGTGATGGTTCTAAGGAGAGCTGAGCCATGACACCAAGTTCCTGGGTGGCACTATAAAGGCTCCCCCTCTTTCCTGTGTAACTGAAGAACAGAAGCTTCATTTTAACTCATCATTTTGTTTATTTGTTTGCTATGTTGTTGAAGAGGAAAACACCAGGTAAGAAAAGGAGATGCAGTTTAAAATGCCTTTGTGCCCCACAGATTTATAACTGCCATTCCCAGGAGAACATCAAAGTCAGCTAAGTGGATGACTAAACATTCAATTAAAAAACCATTTTGATGATAGTGTAGAAGCAAAACTCTACCCTGACTTCAGGCTGGAGTGCTAGATGTAAGGCAATTATGTTTTACAGCAAGCAAAACCAATGCAGCTGAACATGACAGTACATTTTGTCTTGGTTTTTCTTCCTTATACAAAAGGTCATTTAACCTCCATTAAGAAAACTACTTTAATGACAATGTAAAAGAACAACACTGTTTACATTAAGATACAATGGTTGCTCATGCATTCTTCTCTGTAACAATTATTATTTCAAAATGTATGCTATTTTTAAAACTCAAAATGAAAATACAGCATTAAAAATCGACCTGCAGAACTAATCTAAAAATTAGAAGTTTTAGTGAAATTTTCAAGGTTATATCAAATCTGGAAGATGTAAAAGGGAAGCAATATTTGCTGTTTAATATTCTGCCTTAAAAAAAAATAGTACCCAACAAAAACAAAACTTTGAAAGGTTTAGTGAAATACTATACGTGGTTTTAGCATGTAATTGAAGTACAATATGTTGTACTTTTTAATTTTGGAAGTAGATGACTGCCTCTGACCATAAAAAGACTGTAAGCAAACCCATCATTTGGGGCAGGGAACAGAAAGCAGAGGACATGATCCTAAGCAGTTTTTGCAAGTATGAGACTATGGCACAGTGAGAAAGTTCACTGCATTTTCAGCACTGGAATTTTGTTCTTTGGTAGCTCCTGCTTAATCACTGACAAATAAAAACACATGACGTGGTAATATTCTAACTCAGTGGTTTGGTCTGCAGATTAGCTGTAAACACTCAGGTTCTTACAGAACATGAGTCCATCCTGGTTTCACATAATCCTGCTGGGGTTTTTGAGGATTCAGTGCTCAGACTCTGACTAGTGATGCAGGAAAGGCTGGGAGGTGAAATCCTGGATGAAAGGGCTGCTAATTCATACAAGAATATAACTTAGAAAAAATCCACTCAAGCAAAGGGCTCTGGACATGCATAAGAGATGTTCACTTACATGTAATTCATGTTTAGTCTGGTAGTCAGCAAATGGGAAAGAGCAAGACCATAAATTAAGTTTGACACACTTTTTCAATAGCAGAAAGAAGCAGCAACCAGCACACTCATTCATGAGTCTGGAGAAATAAACCAGTACTTTTCAGGACTGATCCTTCTTAATACATAATCAGTGATTTGGCCTGATATACTACTTATACTAATACTGTTATACCCTTTAGTTTCAGAAGAAAACTTTTGTTAGATGACAAAGAAAAAAATCCTTCAAGGAATGTGTTTACTAATTGACCTGCTTATAACAATTACTCGACAATAAAAGCATGAATTAACAAGAAAAAAAGGAACCTTATGCAACTTCTCATCGTGGCAGGTACAGGTACAAGAGCTGATACAAGATGTTCCAGTCTCAGTTTACTCAACAGGAGCTGTCACAGGCAACTGCATGAAATCTAAAAATGGAAAATTCCCATTAAATATGGCAATTATAAAACACATCCTCCATTTTTTTCACTCGTATTTTATAATAAATAAAAACCTTTTTCTCATCTGATACTGCACTGTATCACCTCAGAGAGCCCAGGCCCACTGCAAGTTAACACAAAGCCAGATGTGACACCCAGCACAGCCACTGCTCAGACCTGAGTCCTGTACAATCAAGGTGGCTGCAGCAGCTTTGGGTGAACTCAGGAGCTCACGGGACTTGTCTCCCTGAGAAATTCTAACTCCCCAGTGCCTTTCAGTGTACACTGAACCATTCTACCATCTGGGGCAGGAAAAAACCAGACCTATCTTTGTGTATCCACCCACACAGAGAATGCACTTCAGCCTGAGTAATAAAATATTCTTGAACACTTTATAAAAAGACTTAATAAAATAGTAATCATTGTATTTATTGATTTTGCTCTATTATACATTAAAGTATTATTTATTGTCCTTTGCAGAAAGAAGTCTTGAAAACCTGTGCCAGCAAATCACATTTAAAATAGGCAAATGTAAACATTTTGTACCTATTGCTTTTCTGCAAACATTACTATTTATACAGTTCTTAAAGATAATCTTTTCCAGTTTCAGTGGATTAACTATTTGCTGCTTGAGGTGATCACCCAGGGTGCTCACTGCCCTGGTTTTTGACTTCCATGGCTTCACACACTCCAACCCAGAGGCTCCAAGACACTCTTTCAAAAAACCCCATTTTTGTCAACAATTTATAGTAGTAGAAATACATATTAAATTTCTCTTATCAGTGAATCTTGCAAAAAAAAAAACCAAACTGATTTGTTAACATTCACTGAAAGGATAAAAAAGTTATTCACTGGGTTAGGCTTTAACAGACAAAATAACAGAGTAGCTTCATGTACTGCCCAATCTCTTCATTACAGACTATAACAATAGGAGTTCTCACGACAATGTAACAAAGCCCTTAATACTTCTAACTGCACCAAAAAATAGCCTATATTAGTTTACATCTGGACTTCAAAAGTAACACTAACCCTGAAGAGGCAAGCTTTTACTACATCTGGAATTCACTCAAGAGCTGTCAGTATTTGCTAGCACTCAGCAAGTAAACCTTTCTTTTACAAAAAAAAAAAAAAAGACCAGAAAGAAAGAAATCCCCATCACTGATTTAAAAATACTCTTGCAGTCATCTATATAAAAATAAGAAGGCAAACCAAATGTGCACAACAGCCAATGCTTCACAAGGCAAATCCCTGGACTGTGAAGCAAGGAGGGCCTGAGGCAATGAACAGGGCACAGGAGAATCCCAAACATGCACCTATCTAAGGGGAAGGTGTCTTTTGCAATATGGGTTTAAGGGACAGTTCTGTTTGAAAACAGATGCTCTTCACAGGTACAGCACAGGTGTTTTCACATATTTCTTGAAACAGAGAGGATAGAAATCCCAGCAAGCCCTACTGAATGCTGGAAATGGATGCTTTGGGTCCCTGAAGAGGAGCTGGTCCTCAGCACATGCTCCCAAATTGGAAGCAACAGCAATGTGGGCACAAGGACACACCTCACCTCCCCAGCTGACCCTTCACTTTCCCACAAGCCTCTCCTCCCACCACCCTTCTGCATTCCCTGAGCTCTGCTGCCCTGGCACTGCCTGTGAGAGCTGTGCTGCTCTCCAGGCCATCCTGGCACACCCCTCTCTCCCAGGCCCTGTGCTTTCCACACAAGTGCACACACTGTCCTTGTCCCCTGCTTGCCGATTTTCCAGCCTCTGACCCCTCCCAGTTACCTTTTCCAGGCTACTACCTGGGTCCCAGCATCACTTCTAGCACAAGGGAGACCTTCCATGAGCCTCCCAAACATCCCCAAAACCCTTCTCCAGGCAGATCTGGACCCTGTTACAAACAGGAGTGCCTCTCTGCAGTCAGGCTGGGAACAGGCCCGTGGCTCTGTCCCAAAGGACATCTGCTTTCAACAGGGAGGAACAGCACTGCTCAGCACTGACCCCCAGGAGCCCCCATCCACTGGGAACACACCCAGCAGGACCTTCCTCAACAGCTCCACATCACCACACAGGGCTTGTCACAGGCATGGAACAGCCTCTGCTACAGAAAGATCTAGAAGAGGATTGCATGGCTGTAACACAGGCAAGCACTCAGCCAGAGGTTCTCCTGAAACTCTTTCAAGCACACAAGAATGAAACTGATTCCCACATCAGCTGCAGTCCCTGATGTCTCACTCCCAGTCCTGGACAGGAGACAACCTGTCTCTCATGGACTTTGCCCTCCCTGCTGCTCCACATTCTGTGAACTGCTGTGGTCTCACACAGAAAGAGGGATGGTGGGAGACCAGAATTGCTATTGATTATGTCTCTGCTCTCAAAAGGAAGCAGATCTTCAGGACATTGACTGAAGAACACTCTCTGAAAGGACACGTAGGGCAACTCTGAGCTACCTTATTGAGATCATCTGTAGCCTCCAGCTGTGAGCCACCTCTAGCACAAGCCTGGGTGAACCCTAAGGCTCTTTAAATGCCTCCCCTCACTCTGCCAGGGAGCACAAGGCTGGCAGATGGCCAGAGCCAGCACAGCACTCCTACTCCTGCTTCCACAACTCAACCCACTCAAGGCTTCAGCACAAGCACATCCACAACTCAGCTCCAGTCCCGAGGGAACCTCAGGCACTGCTCTGCAGGAGAGCGGCTCTGAACAGCCCAGGGGGCACACAGAGCAGCAGGGAACAGGCACCATGACCTGGAACAAACCAGCTCCCAGGTAGGATTTAACAGACTGCTGGGGCAGCAAAGGGTGTGCGTGAACTGTGCAGCCCGAGGCTGTGATTTCAGCGTGGCTCAGGCAGATTTAACGCTGGGCTGCTAATAAAAACAGACTGTTCATCTCCAAAAGGTAATTCCACTCTTGCCCTCCATTGTACCAACACACAGCTGCCTGTGTGCCTAGGAGTGAGTCAGATTAGCTTGTTGATCCAGTTTAAACCCTCTCCTTCTCAGGGTGGATGGTGGATTTTCCTTTATATCAACTTCGGTTTGAACCTACCATGAGTCACTGCAATCACCTAAATCAACAGAAAATTAGCACTACAAAAGATGTTATTCTTCTGCTATGGCAAACTGAGTAACCATGAACTGACAGGAGTTACTGACAAGGCAAAACCTGAGAGGAGAGAGAGGGAAGGAGCCTGGCAGGGGAGCTGCACATGAAATCCCACTGGGCTGTGGATGAAGCAGGCTCAGCACAGGGACAGCAGGACACCCTGTGACACGGGAGTCACAGCACAGGGATTAACCTGCTGCTCTCCTACTCCTGATCTCACTGCTTACTTCTACAGGAGCTCAGCCTTGGGGGCTTCAAGTGCTACAAGCTTAAATACCTTTAAACTTTGGGTATGGGCTAATATACATCCTATAAATACAAAGGGGTTTAATTTATGTCCTTCACATGTCAATGCTACGTTTGTAAAACTATACACCTATTTCCTTAGGAAGAGCCAGAAGGTATGTTATTAGGATTAATAAATGATTATGTCCTTGTTAAACACCAAGATACTACAAAGGTAGGAATCACATAAACCAAAGAAGTCCTTCTACCCTAGAGAGACACTCTCTATGGTATTAAGTAAACTTTGATACAAAGGAAGAAGTTTTATTATCTAGAAAAGATCCCTTTTCCTCTTAGTAGATTAATTTACATCAAGTGGAAAAAAAAAAATCACACCTAGTGTTGGCAGACACCAGGGAGACAAATGCAGAAACACAGAACTAAACTAGATAGAAGGAACTGATGCTTCTCGAGGGCACAGAACTGTGCTTTCTCTGAAACAGAGCCTTAGCATATCCAGTTATTCTAAAAAGTTAGTGGTAAGTGGGTATTAAAAACTTCTATTTGACATCAGCCTCTTTTAGGTACACCCAAGCCTCAGTGTCTGCAATATCACTGCACACTGCAGGACAGCAAGGGCCCACGTTTGTACATTTCTCCTCTGCTTCCTAACGAAACAGGGTGACACTTACAATAAACTGAAAGCTAAAGTGACATCACAAAGCAGACAAACAAAACAGACAAACAGATTTATTTCCCCCACAAAAAAACCACGGTACTCCAACGCACAGTCTGACTGCATGGGCTACAAACTTAAGTTTAAACCCTTGTTCCAGGTGAAAAATAAAACTAAATCAAAGGGAGTTCAACACTAACAAGCTCCAGGAACAATAATGAAACACTCCTAAAGCTACCTTGACCCACAACATGAACACCCTTCCAATAAAATCAACTAAAAATGCAAAACCTCATTGTAAAACAACATCTTAGATTTTATCTATTTATAACATTTTAAAACTTATTTTCCTTAAATAAGGGGGGTTTATAACTTATCCAAGACAGTTTAGATATTTAGTGGATTGACAAACACATCTTTATTAACAAAAACAATAAAACACAGCTCTAATGTGACAACTTCATCAGCAAACCTGAAAGCACTTCCTAGAAAGAATTTTGCTGAAAACACATCCTTAAAATCATGTAACAAAGTAACAGCTATGCCAGAACACAATCCAGCGCTGCTCCATCTTTCATCTCCTTCCCCTCCCACTACATACATGACACTTCAGGGCAAACAAGTGTCTTAACTCATTTCAGGCACTTTACCAGACACTGTCAATACACTGCTTCCATTCCTCTTCACAAGCAATTATTAGAGCATTTAAGAAATGCATTTAATGTCTAACTAAATTAAATGTTTTCATGTTTGTGACAGAGAAAAAAACAAACTAATGGATAAAGTACCTTGCTAGTGGAGACGGCCTCAGAGGAACTTGGTATCTGCCAATTCACTGTTAAAGAGAGATGAAACCACCAATTTCCCCAGCATACTGCTGGATTTTCAAACCACAGACACAAATTAAACGTGGAAGAGTACATAAACAAGAACATCAACACCACGGCACATACAGTATGAAAAAAGTCTGCATAAAAATAAGCCAGAAGCTTCAGCAGTAACCTTTGCCTACTCAAGAAGTGGTGTAACAGCCGAGTTATCACCGCCAGCTTATCACTCCAAATTCCTACAGTCGTTTTCCAGCTCGTTTAGGTCAATTGCCTTAAGTGCTTCCACTGGGAGGCAGACTCTGCTCTCCATCCCGATCCAAGGGACTCACCAGAAGGGCTTCATGTGCTGTTTTCTACTACAAAACACAGCCTAAGATCAGCTCTCCAATTTCCGGGAAATCTGAAATGCTAAGGCATGAACAGTTCTGGCTTGTTTGTTTCTTAGAAAACAGAACAAAAATAGATGGTCTACTGCCATACATTCAATGTGGTTTGTACTGCATCCTAGTCATGTATTCATTAGATCAGAACCAAAAAAAATTTAACAAAACAATCCCACATATTTTTAACTGTACAGGTGCTTTGAGATTTTCTTCTCCAGCAGAAGCTATACATGCAGAAAATTGTTCTTATTTACTTTTAGATGAATTTGATTTCATGTAGTGCCACAGTAAAAATTATAACCCATTATCCTATATTTTCGATTAACTTTGGCCAGGTCCAAAATCTGGTAAGCCTGTATATTTATGTTGTCTTTGCCTTCTTTCTTTAACATTTCTTCTCTATTTGATGGGATTTTGTTAGGGATAACTCTTGACCCTGATGCTGGCTCATTCCCTGGTGTGCAGTGTCAATTCACACACCAAGATGAGATATTTAATTTCTTTATTCTAGTTTGCACAAAGTAGGGATCTAGGTGTAAACCCCACAGAGTCAGCAAAACTTGACACTAGTTAAACCAAGGGAATCAATTTTACAAACACACAGCCTTCTCACTAACTAGTACTCAAACCCCTCTTCACTACTTATCTCTCTCACTACTCCTTGCTCATTAGTGCACATGCCCAGCCCTTCTCTGCACTGGAGTCAGGGTCTGACTTCAGTAGGTGGGCATGGGTGGGTGGCCATGAACCCCCTTCCAGAATCCCCTTTGCCCAGTTACTGCTCAGTCCTGCTGACCACTCCTGGTGGCTCTTGTCCAGACAGCCCTCTCATCTTGGACTGTGTTCCCCTTCCCTCCAAACAGAAGATGAGCCAAGCCTACAAGTCCCTACAGGTTTCACAATTCAATTGCTTCATCAGAACTGCCTTACCTATAGCTACTAATTAACATCAAAAGAACTGCACAGTTTGGTTCAAATCTTGAGGGACTTGATAACCTTACACCAGAAGCTCCTGAAAAACAAATAGTAGATGAATACTCAGGTAAAAAAACAAATCTGAGAGAGCAAAACAGAAGATAGAGACTTCACAGGAAAAAGTGTGAAAATCCCAAGTCTTTAGGCAAACTTCTCACAAGAAAAATATCAATGAACAATACAATAAGAGAATTTTACAATACATTTCAAAGCAAGAAGGATATCCACAGCATGATCTAAGTTATCAAAGTGATAAAGTGGGATGTTATACCATTTAATTTGAAAGGCTAAATGACATTCGCTGGTGACATTTTTAATACACTTCCTCTTTTGAAGGATAAATACATCCTCAGGTTCCAATTACTTGGGGCTTTGTTAGATTTCGTTTGTTATCTTTTTTAAACATCGTCATTGTGTCCAGTCATCTACAGTGATTTACTACCAAAATAAATGGAATTAAGTAGATCCCACAAAAATATCTACTTTTCTCACACCCCACACTTTCCACTGTAGTGCCCCAAACTCCAGAACAGGAACAACCCCTCTCCTCTGGCCTGCAATGGAAGTCACAAGTCCTTCAGAAAGGATCACCACCTTATTAAGGCAAGGCTGCTGCTCCTAACCCATGTGCATGGTTCAGATTGTGTTATCCAACATTCATCTTGGTACAATGAAGAGATCCCCCTCAAGCCACACAGCAGAAAAACAACAGGAATGCAATTTATAAAAATCACAACCCTAGCAAATCTTATCTCAAACCAATACTCACACAAGATTCATTGGGAGTTTCAGAGTTTGTAGACTGAATCTCTCTGTAAGGACTAAGCAAGACATCTCAAAAGCAGTGCTTCACTCCAGCAGCAATATAAATGCAAAAAACAACCTATGGAGCTTTTCCTGAGCACAAATACAAGAGAGAAATTAAATTTGCACTAAGTTCTGGGAATATGTAATTTTCACTTCTGGTAACTTTACCTCTGCCACAGGTTATAAACCTATTCTCAAAACCAGAGTTATCTGTTTCTTAGATTGCTTACAGTGGTGTCTGTGAAACCCCACATCCTAAACACCCAGGTTTACAGATTACTAAGCCTGACTCTTAAACTGGTTTAACAGAAATACTTTGCTTAAGATTTGGGGTATATGTCCAAATGCAACTATTGTCCTGCAATGGCCACAAACTGCCTCCCTCCTAGTATTATTTAGGACCTAATGCTAAAAAAATTACTTCACTTATTTAACTTCGTATTTCAAAAAACTCCAACTAAACCAAACCAATTTATAAGACACCAGAAATGCTGCACACACAATTGGTAGAAATGGGACTTCAACAAATAATTCCTATGGATACAAGCATAGCACCATAAACACCAAATTGCCAAAAGAACTGGAAAGCCTGGAAACCATGGCCAAACCATTGACCAACCAAGTACTTGATGAAATCTGGGGAAAACTACCAGAGAAGATGATTTTGGCTGCTAATGCTTTGGCCTCACTCCTCCATCTATTTATGGACAGACAGCACATTTTGCATTCAACAAGTTGTGGGGTGACTGATGGGAAGTCACAAAAGGCTGAGCTACAGAAAGACAAGTAGGCTGTTTCTCTGCTAACTGCTTTGTATGGTTTTTATTTCTCTTGGCTGCTCCAAAGTTCCAGGGACAGTGGGGACTATGGTACTACAAAATAAAGAAACAGCCAAGGAAAAGAAAATACTTCAAATTCAGTGTTTTCCTAAAGTTCTACTTGATCTAGATTTTTTATCTATACTGCTTGGAGAAAAATTACTCTTTTGTTCAAAATCCAGCACTATAATTTATTTAAACATGGCATAAAGAAGTCTACCCTGCTGATTTGAGTCATCATTCTATTTTCTAGCTTTAGAAATAACAGAGTATCAGGACAACCTCTCTCCATCACACTGGAACAAATATCCTTTTCTCTCTTTTTATCACTCTTCCTCTTGTAAGCAAAGCAAGGCAGGATCAGTCATGAACATGCTCAACAATTGCATAACTCAAAGCAAACAGGGAACAAGGTCTCATTAAATTAGAAGCCATTTTATTCTCTGAGAAGAAGCATTACACAAGTGTGGTTCTCAGCTCCAAGCCCTTATGCGTCACCCTTAAAAACAAAACTTACAAACACAGGTGGTGACAATCAGAGGACAATATCCAGTGCCCACAGATATGTTCAGAATGGGATGAAGGTGAGGAAGGAACTCCTCATCCTCCCAGGAGACCACTCAAGTCAGTGGTTCAGAATCAGTACACAAACACTGTGTAGGTAGAGAGAGGTTTGGGTAGAAGAGAATCCTGTTTTTCTCTTCAGGGAAATCAAACACACCCTTAGACTCTCATTATGTAAACATGACCAAAATGGAGCTACGTGGCTGGGTAGAGCCTTCACTGCTAACTTTCAAAAGCATTGACCTTTTTCAAAAGAAAGGTGCCACAGTAGCAACACCATTTGTAGGAATTTTGTGAATATTCTCAGGAAAAATTATTTTGTCTGTCTTATACAGATGTCAGCATTACATTAATGCAATCTGACAAGCTGGAAGTCCAGAATAGACTATTAAATATTTCTAGAAGAAGAATATAAATATTTCAATGTTTCATGAGCCACTAGTATTTCAAACAAGAGAAATACATCTTGCTTTAAAAAAAAAAACCCAAAGAATCATGAAATATTAAGCTAATGATGTAATTAAAATATATGCAGTTTCAACCACCATACTCTTGGAGTCTGTTATCTTAGATGTATACATCTAAGATGTTACAGGTGCACAAAAAAACAAGTCAGGGTAGCAGCTGTGTCAGCCCTTTCACAAGCTGACCTGGCCACAACTGCATTTGTGACTGTGTAACACAGGATTTGGGCAGAAGACTAATTTTTTTCTTAACTATAACTGATTTTATTAGTAAATTAAAGATTTAATTTTTTTTGAATGCCTGTCTTACCTAGCTTTCCTGATCAAAAACCCTCACCCCCCCCTTCCAACACCCACTAACAGCCTTGGCTTGGTGACCTGGACATTCACACATGAGCACACAGCCCTGCTGGGAAGTGGATTTGTACCTTGTTCTTGAAAGTACTGGATGTTACCACTTTAAGCCTTTTGTGCAGATTGTAAGAAAAGCAGGTAAGAATCTCCACAAGAACCCTCAAGAAAGGTGAAAAAATAAAATCTACACAGTTGTCAGCATTGCAGAATTGGAAAATGTTTTCTATGCATCTCAAAGTTAACCATTAGGAAAAGCATTTCTCTATTCAGTTTCTCTAGAACAATACAGAGCAGCAATACTTCATCAGGACAATTAAACCGCAGCTGTAAATGCTTGGAAAGTTCTGTTACCAGAGCTTTACAAGTCATTTGTGGACTTATAATGGGACAGACCAAACCCAGTTTGCCACAAAGATCACCAAGCTCCCTGCCTGAGCACTCCTGGGACAGCTGTCTCCACCTCTCTTCAGCACTCACAAACAAAAATCCTGACAGAATCTGCAGACACAAAAAAGCAGATGTTTCTCTACATACCCACTTAAATCCTCCTGCAAGCCATCACCTCCTGATTCTTCTGTTCCCTTCTGCCTTTCTCCATACCCATACACTCAAAACCCACTACAGATACTTCTTTACCAAACACAAATTACCAACTCATCTAAATTCTAAGTTAACCACAGATGCTCCACTTTCCAGTTTTTCATGGGTTCTCACAGAATGAGCTCATAAACATTGATTTTAATAATGGTTTGGTGAAACAACTGCAGACCACACTCAGCTTCACAGACTGTCTTCTCATACCATCTTAACTTTGGTTGGTAGAAATTTTACTGTATGTCTGATTAACAGACCTTACATCAGCATGCACATTGATCTATGGCACTGCACTAATTGCTCAAGCAGCACAGCACCCATGGAAAACATTCTTGAGGATGGCCAAGGCTTCCCACATGTCTGAGCAGCCACCCTGAACAAAATGAGGGATGTTCCACACCCTGTCCTGGAGAGCAGTAAGGCAAAGGCAGAAGTCTTGCCTCCAAAGATGCAGAAAAATTGTTTTTACATAGTACTCAGTTTGCAGTATCCTTATGAAGTTATCTCAGGAGAGAATGTTCTACACACAGGAATGTCACACAGCAAATAGATGGGGACTGAACGTGGCAGTTCTGTACTAGTGCCACTCTGCTGCTTCAGCAAGTCACTTCTAATCTTCACTATCCATTTTCCCCTTCCAGGGCTCATACTGGTTTCATCTAACAGATACAAGCATTCAAGGTAAGGATATTTACACAGCTCTAGAAAACAAAGCACTAGATTTCCAGTTTTATAGTGCAATGGTAGAAGATTTGCAGTTTGTTCTTGCTGTTTTCACTATCAACAGTGAAAATCCATAAGCCAGTAACTTCAATAATCTTATCTTCCCTGCTTTTCAGGAAACTCATCCGACTGAGAAGCCAGCTTGTCCCGTTTCAGATATGGTAATTAACTAGCACATTTTTGTAATTAACAAGGCTCTTGAACACTGAGGGAAAGACACTGTCCCAATGCACAGGTGGTGACAAATTGCTACCTCCTCCTCGGGGATTACAGACACCTGAAGTCAGCACCTTGACTTCCCATGAGCTGCAGGCTCACTTAAGGAAGCAGAGGACACGTGGGTGAGGATTCCTCCCCAGGGATCAGTAAAAGACTCTTGCAAGTTTTGAACTGAGTTGATTCCAACCATTTTAAATTGTGGACAACTTTTCTCTAATTGATTCAGAAGGTAATACAGAATAAGATTTGAGTTTCCTTCAGAGTCGCACTCTCCCCTCATTTTAGAATAGCCATTCAGGAGTTGTGTTTAGGATATAGCCTTGTCCACATGATTTCCTTCAACAGACTCAAAACCATTAGATCCCAAACTGTATCTGAGTACTGAATCCTGAGAGCCCCTCAGGCTTTACTACATGGCAATCCCTGATGTAGACCAGTCCCTCAGGATGAAGAGCAGGTTCTTCCAACTCTAACTGCATAATTAAACAAATAAAGTCCTGCCATTTGAGAGCTGCCTAGGACTGGCTTGAGTGCTTGCTATACTGCTCCAAGCCTGACATGTAAACCTGCACTGCCAGACCATGCAGCTCTAAATAAGCTGGCTCACAACCTTCTACTGCAACTGCTCTGTTGGCAGGCACTAGATAGAGCCATGGGATAATTCAGGTGGAAAAGGACATCAGGGGACTCTGGTTCAAGCTCAAAGCAGAGTCAGCTGTGAAATCATACCTGCTTTCTCAGGGCTTTATCCAGCTGGATTTTGAAAGCTTCCACAGAAGGAGTCTGCAGAAGCTCTCTGGGTTACCAAGTCCCACCACCTGACACACCTCAGGGTGAAAATGCCTTATGGACACAGACCTCTGTGACTTCAATTCACAACTGCTGTCCCTGCTCTTCCCACCATGCACCACTGTGAAGAACTTGGCTTCACTCTCTTGAAACCCTTCACACAGGCGCTAGAAAGGTCCCCCAAGCCTTTTCTTCTCCAGGCTCAACAACAGGCACAGTTCCTCTACTTCTCCTCACAAAGCAAAAGCTCACAACTCCAACCAATCTTGGCAGCTGTCCCCTGAACTCACTCCAGTTTATCGACATTTCCCTCGTCCCAGGGAGGGGAGCACAACTGGATGCTGTATTCTGGACAGGGTCTAACAAGTGCCAAATGGAATGGGATAATTGTCCCACCTGACCTACTGGCTGTGTTCAGCTCACTGGCCACCATGGCCCCAGAGCCTTCTCAGCTGGGCTGGCCCCAGAACAGGCTGTGCTGGTGCAGGGGTCACTCCTGACAGGGACAGAGCCAGGAAGCCCCCACCCACCCCTAAGGAGCTGCTTAAATGGTAAATTTGCTTAGTAATCGGCAGCAGATGAAACGGATCCAAATTGAAGCCAAGTCCTCTTAGTGCTAATGCACCTTACTTAGTAGGACTAAGTCGCCTCTTAGGGCCATATTCAGATGGCCTAAATTCCACATAAATCCTTCTGCCTCCTATTTCTTATTAGCTGGCTTTCAGGCAGCTCCCCACTCAGTGTCTTATGTAAATTCTCTGAATTGCTTTTCAGAAGCACCTAGAATTCTCCATTGACTGGGAAAAGGGCCTTCAGTGGAATTCAGGCCACCTGAGCCTAGTTTTTAAGGTCCAAGTAACACTGCAGCATCAGACTGCATGATTTTTTGGATTTGCCACCATGGCAGTAAGTAGCAGTTGGCTGTCAGGACAGGTTTAGTTACTCTCCCACTGGAACAAGTATTTTAAAAGAAAATTAGACTGCTAAACAATTCAGGACTCAATTCTTCCTGCTACTTTCTGGGAATTTAATCCATAGCTGGATCTCCTTTAAAGAACACTTTATGCATAGTTCTTTTGAATTTTGTCCTGAGCCATGTGCTATGTTTGTTCCAGAAGTCTTGACAATCCATTCAAAAAAATTGGGTCTTTAGTATGACTCAATGGCTCAAACCATTCACTGGTCTACAGAAAGGAAGAATAAAAGCCCTCCAATCAGCACTGAATGGGGGCTGGGGAAAACAGCAGCCTAAATGCTCACCAGTTCAGCAAAAGCACACCATGCTTTAAGTCAAACATGAAGACAACTCCGCTAGTTCTTCAGAGATTCACAGTTTTACAATTAACACCATTCTGATTTTCTGAGGTTTCTGGCTAAACCACATTCTTGGGTTTTGAGAAGTGTCAAAAGTGAGAAATTACTCACACCAGCACAGTCAGCTCAACAAGCCCTACTCAGTGTTCTTACATACTCAGGATTCTCCAAGCAAAAGAGATGGAGCAGGGAAGATGGGAACCACTCATAAACACTTCTGAAGAGGGGAACCTTCAGATTCTACACACCACAGTCCTCACACCTCTTTTTAGGCCATCAATAGTGCTGTTATCAAAGCCTCACAGCACTCAGGTGCACAGCTATGGAGAGTCTACCCCTCGTCCACAGCTGTAAGCCAGAGCTCTCTCAACACATCCCACCTCTGTGAAATATAAAGAATAAAACCGAGGCTGGAACTTATTACCTGCATCCTTACTTGAGTGGAATAGGACACTTGAAGATAGCACAAACATTCAGAACCAAGTGCCAGCTTATTGCAGGTCAGAGACTACTGTGGAACTAAGTCAGTGAGCCAAAAGGGACCAGATCCATACCACAGACTGACTTCATGATGAGTTTCAAAATTTTTCACCACACAGAGCAGCAGCTCCCTCAGACTGACTGAAGTTTGTCAGCCAGCCATCAACACTGAACAAACAAATGTTAAACCTGAACCTACCTCCCGTTCCTAGGGACCAACAATAATAAACACACTGAACAACTACAAACAAAAACAGATCTGTAAGTCACAATGCTTCGTTTCAGCCATTCCTGAGGCATAAATCTACAGGTCAGGGAAGAATTACCAAGCTTAAAAATGTCTTTCCTTAACTTTTCAAAGAACACAGAAGAAATGGTATGAGAAGTGCTGCACACAGTAATGAATACGAAGTCTTATGAATGCACTCAGATGATTACCTTCCTCTTAGGATACAGACCTGATAACACATCTATTATTTCATGCTTCTGGTTTTTTAGCCCCAGGAAGTAAAAATCATAAGCCACAGTGAATTTTTGCACAATGAGATAGCAATCCACTCTGGAGAAAGACTATCAAAAGCAAAATGTAACCAGTCAAAAATCACATTAAGGCTGTAGGTTTCATTCTATGTTGTTCTTTACACGATGCTTAAAACAATAACAAGACAAAAAAAAAACCCAAACAAATTTCATGTGAACTCAAATGTTTCTATTTTGAGTAAAAATGACTGTCCTTACCCTTAACAGACTTTTTAAAGTAACCAAAATCTTTTATCATTGGTATTACTCTTTTTCATTAATGCTGTACTGATAACAACACTTGAAAACTAAGGCTACTCAAATACAGGAATTTCATGTCTCATGTTATCAAACCCATTTTATAGGCCAAAAAAAGTGCTAAACTATAGAATAAACTATAGATACTCCAAAACAAAATGCAGTAATCTTTTACAACAAATAAAAGATTACATACCAGCTACTGTACATAATTAAATGTTAGGGGGGGAGGGCTTGTTTCTTCAGTAAGGTAAAAAAATGTAGTGGTCATAAACTATCTTACAAATATTTTTACTCTGTTACTGCCCTCATTTTTCCGGAGGTTACTGTTTTCTCATTTCCCAGAGATTCTGTATGAGTCCCAAACACTGAACTTCGTGCTATTTATGGCACTATCTGCAGAAGTATTTTAAGGCGTACTGTGTCCCTACGAGTGAAAGGTGTTCCTGTGCTATCCTTCCCAGGCGAGTCCTGGAAGGGAACGCACCTCAGCCTTAAATCCCGCATCAACCCCGGCAAACAGAGAGGCAAAGCTGAGCCGAGACCGCAAATCCCGGCCCGCTCCTCCCGCGGCCCTGCCGCGTTCGCATCACCCGCGCCCACCGACCGCCAGCCGCACGCCGGGACCGCGGGGCCGCCGTGGGTCCCGGAGCCCGCGGCGGGGACACGGCAGGCACACGGCGTGTCACTACCCCCGGGAACCAGGCACCTGCCTCACGCCGCGCTCCCGCCACCGCCTCGGACACCGGAGCCCGAACACAAAGCAGAGCAGAGAGCAAACCCGCGCCTGTTACCGGCTATTATCTCGCTAATTATCCGGAGCGCCGCTCCCGCGGGGGCGGCGCCGGTGCGCAGCCGCCGGCCCCGCCGGCAGCCGGGCCCATGGCGGCCCCGCCGGGCGGCTTCAGCACCCCCGCGGCCCGGATGGCCGCCGCACTCGCCCCCGCGGAGGCGGCGGGACGCCCGGCGGAGCCCCGCGGCACCGCACGGCCGGGCGGGCGCGCTCGTGGCGGCGCAGGGCCCCGCAGCCCGCCCCGGCCCGCGGCCCCGCACTCACCGGCCCCGGCCCGGGGACGCCGCGGCGGCACCGCCCGCTCCGCGCACCGCCCGAGTGCGCGCCCGCGCTCACCCGCGGCCGGGCCGCCCGCTGCCGCCGCGCGCGCTCATTCCGTATGCGCCACGGCGCCTCCTGGTTGGCCCGCGCCGGGTGGCGCGCGGGGCCGGGCTCCCGCGGAACGGGGTTACTACAGGTCACCGCGCCCGGGGGCGGGGCCGGCGGCCGGGGCCAATGGCTGGCGAGGGGCGGGGCCGCGTCAGCAGCGCGTCGTTCCGCGCTCGGCGGTGAGTGGCCCGTGCCGCTGCCGGTACCGGTGTCCCCCTCACGGAACCTCCTCATGGCCCCGGGCCCGCCGTTGACCGCGGCGCGGTAAAGAATGCTTTCTGCCAAGTGTCCCGGTCAGAGCGAGCGACCGCGGCAGCAGCGGCATGAGCGTGCCCCGGAGCCCCCGGCGCGGGTCGCTGTAAGAGCCGGGGCCGCGGCAAGGCCTGAGTGCGCTGTTCGGGCTTTGCCGGCTCTGAGGGTTTACCGGAGCGAGTCACCCGCGGCAGCTGCTGCAGGGGCTCCTGGGCTGCATCTCTGCTGGCAGAGATCGCTCATGGCGCATCCCTCGACCAGAGGTGGCCTCACCTGGAACGGTTTTGGTCGGTGCTGCCCAAGGCTGGGCTCCTCCTTAACAGTTCCTGAGGATCTTTTGTCAATATTGCCTCATCCAGGCCCTGCAAATGTTCCTGCAGAATTAGAGGTTTTCATTTAACCGGTGTAATACAATACTGAAACAAAACAAACGAGCACCTGCCAAAGAGCAGCGAAACAAAAACAACCAATGTGAAGAAGGTTTCAAAGCCCAGGGGAAAGCTTTAGTTCCTGCGGGTGCCGGGGTGGCTCTGCGGCGGTGACAGCCACCATTGTCACAAGGCTAGGTTTGTTTGGCTCAGCGGGGGCAGGTCAAGCCCCTGGCACGGCAGCCCAGGGATGTGAGGGCACAGCACGTGGCAAGGGGAGAGCAGGATTGCAGAGCTGGGGGCATGAGCCGGGACGCTGCCGTAGCCACAGCCCAGCAGCTGTGAGTTACCTTGAGCCAGTTATGAGCTGTGCAGGTGCCACCGCCCGTGGCTGGATCCTGTTCCTCCTGCCCCTCACAGACACCACCTTTCAGAGCAGAAACACTGTTTGCATCTTCAGTCATCTGCAGAGTTACTCGAGTGGCAGAGAATGTGCTCTTGCTAAAAGCAGATTAACAGGATATATACTTGTAATCCAAAGACCAACTAAGTCAGTCACCTCAGTTACTGGAAAAAACACTTCCAAGTGTTTAGCACTGGAACACAGGAGATGGCTGCTGACTGTTCTGAAAGGCAGGAGAACATTATCCACAGGAGTTACCTGAGCTATAAAGGTCATGAGCTTGAGCAAAAGGGATGCTCCCTGAATTATGGGTAGGAGACATACTGAAAACAGTTGCACACTCACTGGAAAAAAGTGAAAAAGGATAAGCTGACATGGAAGGAGAAGAAACTCAGTTTTGAAAGATAAAAACGCAGACATTTGTGCAACAGAAGGGAATTCAGGCGTTCTCTGCCAAAAGATTTACTAATGTTGGTGCAGACAGAGTAAAGTTAATAAATTCGTTGTGAACGTTAGCATGGGGAAAAGTCTTAGATTTGTGTTACACCATCTTTCACATTTCTTTCAAGGCAAGGAAGGCTCAGGATAAAACTACAAAAGTTATTTGATGTAAAGGAAGATGGGAGATAAAGCACTGGACGGCACAGAGCTCATCTGCTCAGCATCAAATCTCATGTTGAACCCTCTGCTCTTATTTATTTCTGGGTTAGCACCAGCAACTCAGCCATAAAACACCTTGTCAAAAGCCTCACTTTGAGAAATGCTTGGAATCTGTGACTTGAAATTAAATATTATCCTTATTAAACTACAGGATCTGAATACTATCAAGTTTTATCAGAAGGAGTTTTCAAATAAACTTTAACTTCAAATACAGATTTGTTGTAAACTTTGTACTTCAGCCTCACCTTTATTACAGGGTGCATCAATTTAAGTTTGCCTGAACTTTTCAGTCATTTGCAATCCAAACACTAACTTTGTAACTGGCTATATTTATTCCAAATAGACACAGCTATTGGCTGTATCCCTAACAGTTCTCAGGGTAAATGAGGAGTTGATGGCTCCTGATTCAGCTCAGCATCAGAAGAGAAACAATAACTGCAGCCTACAGTGATAAAGCACCTTCAACTTTAACAACACCTAAGGTTTAAGAAATTATACATATATACACAAACAACAGCATGCTGATTTAACGATTCCTACATTTATGCAGTATTTTCACAAAGTTCTTCATACATTTCTGATGTTTACATACAGCAGAAGTAAAGCTTTTTATGATATCAGAGATATTACCACACCTTTTGCTTAAATGTGGATTTTACAGGGCAGGGCTTTGAAAGATACTGGTGTCATGTGTTACTTTAGCACTTTTCTTGCATGAGCCCATGCTGAGTATTCCATGGGGAAACCAAAGAATGTGGGGATAGATAGTACACATAAGAGTCACCAATAAAATGAGGGAATAACATGTTTATAATTGGAAATTTAACCTGCAGAAGACACTACACTAGTGACTGAGGGGAACCCTGGCCTTTCCTACACAAGTTGTGCATAATGATAGGAAATTGAATAGTAGCTTATTTATATTTTCATTAAAAGGCACAACAGCACAATTAAAGGCAGGAAAGAGGTAGTTGTATCACCCAAGAGCATTCAGGCAGGGAAGGAGTATCTGGGAAAACATGCATGGCTGTTCCTAACCACATTCATGTATTCACAAATTCTTGTTTGGCTTGGTTCTTTTTGATTTCCAGAAGGAGAAGCTCATTAATTATTCTCACGTTCCCTTTTAAAGAGTTTCAGGCATGCAGTCAAGGAGAAAAAAACATTGCCATATGTTTTGTTCAACAACAGAGAATGAATAGCAAGTGGTAAATAGCAGGGAAGATTGCAAGTGGTCTTATGAAAATACTGATTGGGAAGTACAGTCAACTGACTCATCAGGAAAGAGAACAGCAAGCCAATGTTATATTTGGCCAATTCGAGCTAATATCCAGGGGGAATTAATAAAAACAAAACCACGAGGCACACTGAAAGAGGAGAGTCTATGAATGGGTAAATATGTGTGGAAGGTTGGCGTTGATCTTTCATGAACAGGCTGCTGCCCACCTATTCTTGGGAAGAAGCTAGAGGGGGAAAACCCCACAGTGCCACAGATATAACAGATGTGGGAGCCTTTAACTAAAAATCCTTGGAGGGACACAAAATTTAGGAGTACAGGACAGTACATATGTTTAAAGTAAAATCAAACTGCTTATGTGAAATAACAGGAACCATTAAAGGGCTTGAGTGGGACAAAGCTCATGCTCTCAACAGAATAAATTTCAGTGTATGCCTTCAAAACTGTGAAAATTAATTACTCTAAAATTACAAAATTGTCTTCATGACTCATTAAATGAATGCTACAACTTTGTATCAGTGTTAGTCTAAATTAAATTAATTGTAACTAAAGATAACATTTTTAAACAGTTTGCTTAGAACTTATTTTGGTTTAGTTACAAACAATTACCTGTTCAACAACGGGATTCATATTCATGACCATGTTTAATTAAAGACTCAAACTGCTGTTGTAATAATTTATATCCAAAGATATCCTTTTAGTGTGGCATTTTGAATGCCATTTTAAGAGCATTCATAGAGAAGGCTGAGCTACTACTGAAGGGGCAGGTAGAGCCAGCTGGGATGCAGGTTCTGGCAGCAAAAACAGGTTGTGTTCCTGAGGTGAGCATTCTCACAGCTGTTAATTTTGGGGTGTTGCTTTAAAAGATGGAAAAACATTTCTAGACCAAGCAACATGAGGCTTCAATGCTAAATAATCCTCATGTACATATCAGTGCATTTGACTCATTTTTATCTGTGAAGCTTTTTGTTTCCAAATAAAGAAACAAATGAGTAAGTTGCTAAGATTAAATTGGAAAGCAGCAAACTCTGGCAGTGTGCCCCAATGATTAATTATTTAGCAGAACACTTGGTCATATGGGCATGCCCAGAGCCACTTTTCACAGAGAGATTGATGACATTAATAATAAGGTGATTGAGGGTATAGTGGAAAATTTATCACCACTTGACACAGGCTCAGCTTTGTTAATGCTTAAAGTACTTCTTTAAATTCCTAGCTTGTATGTTCTCATCCTCCAGCTCTGTTACCAACCCACTGTGATAAATCAGTGTCATTCAGATATTAATAGTAGGATAACCCCACAAACCTGAAATTTCTAATTAAGGGAAAGCATGTAAATGGGTTAAATCTGTAAAACAAGCTGCAAGGCACACTCGGCAACACTGCCACACCCTGGAACTGCCATGCCATGAGAAACTGTGTCACCCACGGAAAATCGGGGGAAGGATTAAAAATAGAATTTATTTCTGCTCCTGAACTTTCTTGCTCAAAAGCTGCCTGTCATTTTCTAGGCCAGTGAAACCTTACAGAGGAGCTGAGTGTCAAAGGCAGCCAAGAGGGAACAAATCATCAAATGGTGTCACAAACCTGCAGAAAAACATACATCCCTATGGGCTCCAAAGACAGTGGTATCCTGAGAATCTCACGATTTAATCATCAATTAGACCATAAAAATATCCAAGCCCAGGCCTAAGTCCATGTCTGAGCCTTCCACACTGTACTCCAGCAGCTGCCCAGACTGGGCTTCCCCATGGATGCACTGGACATGCTGCAGCCCAGCCCACCACCCTCCCACCTTGGTGCAGCACAGGTTTGAGTGTTTCTTCATTCAAGCAGCACTGGCACAGAGCCCTTTTGCTTTTTAGACCACCATAGTAAGACTTAGTAGGTTTGTCTGGATTACCCTGTGTGTATCTGGTCTTTGAGAAGGGTGGAGAAAAGCCCCTTCTCAGGACAGATCTGCTTTCCTCTGAAATGTTGAATCAATAAACATGGTAAACAAGCACTGTTACAGATACAGATGGCACATTATAAACTCTGTAACGTGACAGTAAGTGGCCAAAACAATCCAAGAGTGCTTTCCTGGTCTACCAGGTGAAGGCTGAGAAGGCTTCCAATAGTTTGCTTTTATTCAATGGGCTTTGTTTAGTCAACTACTGTACAATGTTTTCATAAAATAAAACCACTTTGCTGTCTAAGGCTTCAACCAGAAAACAAATGTGGCCAAGGGTTTCCAAAACAGAAGCTGAAATTTGGGTTCTTGTAAAGAAAAGATGTTTGGGGTTATTTGAGAAAATTGAGGTAAACTACCATATCTTTGGCAGCTTGAGAAATGCCATGGCTTAGGTGGGTGCCCAAATGTACCCAGGCCACGTTCTGGGAGAACATCCTCCAATTATCCTGTCTTCTGTGCAAACCACATTCATGGTGGAGCTGCCCCTCACAGCTGGGCGTGTAAAAGCCAAAACTATAAAAAGAAAGATATTGCAGTAAGTTCCAGATCTGTTGTGCAAAAACCAGCTGTTAATGTTTTGTGACTCACAGCTCTAAGGTGCTGTTAGCAGGAATGACTAATCAAACTGCATTATGATTCATACATAAAGCTGATTTTGAATTTGGGATTGCTTACATCCTAATAGTTGCATCTGATCTCACTTTGGGATAACAAAACAGTCACCTGAAATTTAGTCAACAAAACTTAAGTTCACTGAACACACTTGGATTTCCTTTGTAGTACAGCAATGATTCCATAAAATTGTCAAAAGAATGGCTTTCTGTGTGTTTTATAAAGGAGGAGACGTCTTTCTTCTGGCAGAGATATGGAAAGGAAGCCAAAGCCATCCCAGTTTCAGTAAGCTTAACTAGGGAATTCAAACAATCAGGACTGTAGCAGGGGTGTCTGATTTGGCAGGCTGAGCTGATCAGGGCCAGGCTGTCTCCTGCTTGGCCCCTGCAAGGCAATGCTTTAGGGCTTGTTCTGTTTAGTGCCATTTGTCCATCACCCTTCTGCAGAGCACTTCGGAGATACTGCAGCTATGCAGGAGTGGAGTACCAGACATGTGCCAAGCAGAGTGGAGAAAAAAGTGAACTATTTCCTTAAAGCCTCACTTAGGACATTTGTACATGTGTTAAATCAGGGATTATTCAGGGGCTTACAAGCCCATGGGTTCTTCTGGGAAATGCTGAGCTGAATGTCAGATCTGCTCAATTTTATATTTTCAGTGTTCCTTACTGATTGTACCAGACAGTGCACACAACCTAGTGCTTAAGGGAACCTTCACTCTCCAAATCACTCCTCAGTAATGATAAAATGAGGCTCATTTAAGTTTTGACTGATGGACATACTCCTTTGCTTCATTACAATTCCTTAGTGATTCAAAATCTGGTATCAGAAACAACAGACTATGAAACAGAGCTTCCCTAGCAGATAAGTTTTATATGCATAAGAAAATAATTGTATGTTAAATAAAGTAATAGCCTAATTCAGTAATTCAGTAATAGTACTTGTAAAATTCAATACATTTTAAGGCTATCCCACTGAAATACTAGAGAAAGGGATCACTGATTTAAAAAAAAATCTAAAATTGAATACAAATATACTTTCATACACTAACATTCCATTCCATACCATGAAAACATATTAAAACCTATTAGAAACATATAGAACTGATAATTCACAGTAACAAGTACAATCAGAAAATACACAGAAAATAAAAAAAGAATATGCATAGGATAAAGGCAGGAGCATTTAAGAGCGAGGTCTCATTCAAGATTTCAGAGCTGAAGGTGCAATAATGAAAGTATGATATTATAATCCTCCTACACCTTGGCATTATTCTGAAGTAAATCTATGAAGGCATAAGTAAGTGAAGGCAGTGTGATCTCTTTGCTGATTAAAGTGATCCAACCCTGAGTTCAGATGTAGGGTGGTCTGGGTTTAGGGAAACTAGGCCAGTGGTAGCTGGGAGCACATGGAGCATTCATCCTCACCTGACACAGGAAAGGTCTAAGGATTGAAGGATTAAGATTAAGGCAGACAGTTTATGTGTGAGGAAGACTACAACCATGCTTGCTAAACAACATACAGACCATGATCTGCATTGTTGCAAAATGCTCACTTCTCAGGTAATGGAACATATGTGAGTCCCTCAAGACACTGCATAATGTATCTCTTCACTCCTCTGACATTTCAAAGACATAAACTTTCCCAAGAAATGAACCTAAACTATATACAAATGTGTAAAAATTGGAAACAACAAATGCTTTGTATGTGCTGTGAATGTTTTTTAAGGGCTATCTCCTAAATGTTTCACATATGAGATCAAAGCCCTGCTACATTCACAGGAGAACACCACAATTCAAAGAAGTCTTTTATTCTGAATGTGGTCCAGCTTGAGCACAAGCAGCATTTGCTCCTGAATGCTGATGCTGAACCTTTCTGGAGACACCCACACCAAGAAGTTCTAACACCAATCCAAATAGCTGTTACCTTTGGCAGGAAGACAATGAACATGAATTTCTCCTCACAACTACAAATCCCTCACAAAATACACTTGGGGCTGGTGTTTGCCAGCCAGTGTAGTTACTGGGCCAGTGTGCTCAGTAGTGGGTGTGGGCTGTGAGCATTGTGCTCCTGTGCTGTCAGCCAGCATCCCCACAGCACAGGTACTCAAGGGACCTCCTGCAAACACACATTCTGTGCTTCAGTACACTAAGTTCCCACACACACCAGCTCGGGGAAAACTGACCATCCTTTAGCTGGAGATCACCCAGTTACTTACTGCAAATTTTTTAAATTGTATCTGCACTTCGCTTAGTGCAATTTGAGTTGCTTTAAAAGCATTTTGTCTCATCTAATTCTCTACTTGAGACAAAGGCCTGGAATTCTAAATCACAGTCATTAGCACAGCTCACCAAGGTCATAATCTCACATAACCTGTTTTGCTCCTGGAAGACAACTCTGAGGGCTCGACTGCATGCACTGAGTAGGCTCCCTTTCCTTCCAGAATAGGATGTTAACACAGCAGCAGCATTGCTTTTGCTTGAAGTAAGGTATTGCTGTTCACCAGGGGAGGGTTTGGCAATAATTGCTTCTTATGTAAACAAGCAGAAATGAATGATATTTTCTGGAGACCTAAATAAAAGTCTTGTTAAGTATTTGCAAAGATGTATGGATGTAAAATCTCAGGTCTGATAAATATTGAGTCATTATACACTTAAAGTTCTGTTTCGTCTCTTATATTGAAAGAATAAAGCAATAGGGTTTTATTATGTGGATGTGTTAGAAATGCCTGCAAACTATAGGCCTAGTTTATTGTCCAGTATTCTTAGAATATATTAGAGCAGATTTTTTTCAAGATACTAAGTCTGCAATAGACAAGTAGACTACTCAGCTGACACTGCAATTACTGTGATATAAAGGTAGTGGTGAATAATGAGTGTTGCTGCTGAAAGTATATTGTGGAATTACAAATCAGTGTGTGAAATCTGGATACCTTCAGGATAGGATCAGCCAGAAGAACTGCCAGTAGGTGTTATTTGCTTTGTTCTATCTGAGGCAAAAAAAAAAAAAACATGGTACAAACCATCAAGAACTAGTACTTATTAAGAAACTTACTTTAAAATGCTTTCAACTCTCCTTACTACTTCCTTATTTGACTTGTGCAAGGGATATCAGATTTTATAGCAATGTTAACTTTCCTCTGACTGACAGGACAAAACTCCTGGAAAAAACACGATGAGCTGTTCCATCTTTATTTCTATACTTAACAGCTTGCAATGCTAATTCATGAAGCCTTTTATACTTTTTTATCACTCCTCAGTACCAAGCACTGAAGGTAACAATCAACATCACAGTCATTACATCATGAAAGGAGCAGTTGTTTTTAAGTGAGAAAAAAATCCAGTTTACAGTTTGATCTTAGAAATTAATTGGTAAAATGCTGCAAACACGATCATGCAGTGTGGAAAAGATCTACACCCCATCACCCTTATTTAATAGTTTGATATGATATTTAGTAATGGCTTTTGCCTAGAGGAATACTAAACAGCCACTTTCAATTTTAAGGAATCAAATTATCTCCCAACCTCCTGAAGACACCACTCCCAAACACCACAGCCCTCACAGTCTGTCTTGGGGAAGAACACAGTTTTCCTATGTTTCATCTGCCAGAGACAAGTACAAAAGAAAAACTAATCTTCACCTAAAAAAATCCCAGCAAATAAGACAGTGATGTTCCTATAAACAAAGTCTGAAATTATGACAGTCTTGAATCTAGAAGGATGATTCTTAGATTTGCTATTAACATTTTTCAATTTTTTTCTGTAGTGCAAGTAAAGATTTATTTTTTTTTTTTAGATTGAGGCTTGCACTGGGCTTTCAAGAGACACACATTGCCTACAGAACCCAGTTCTTGGTTTTGGACATATATATATATATATGCTATGGCTATATATAGGGGATTGGCTAACCTAAGTCCCAAAAAAGTAATGTTTGAGGTGCCATCTGCAGGGTGCCAGCTGTGGGCAGCTGGAAATGCAGGCAGGAGAACTGCCACTGGTATTTCAAGAAGATATTGTATTTCAGCAAGAGCTCAACAAAACTGGCACAGGGAAGGGCAGGCCAAAACACAGGTAATCCTCCTGTTGAATTAAATGTTTGGGTCCCCTGAAAGTTCTGATTCTCCCCTTTCTGCAAGAGCTGTAGGCATCAAGTACAACTTTTTCTGGAGCAGGCTGTAACTCACTACATCACACAACTCAGCTGTCATAACCCATCTCTCCATGTCCCCAGTGCTTGTTGTGCTAAATGGAACACAGCCCTTGATGTCACAGCAGTTGTGCTAGACTAGGATCAAAGTCTAGCAGCTGGCAAATTACCATGTGGGACTCCAGTCACGAGGAAAAGGCCTTTTCATACTTGAAAAACCATGTGCATACTTCTGCTGCCATGTAACAGAAAACATAGTTATGGTTAGATACGTGATGATGAGTAACAAGGATACAGATCACTGGCTCTTGAGTGCATGGAAATGTGTCCACATCATCCAAAATGCTGACAGTGCCAGGATTCATCACTTGCTTTTAGTGACACCTCCCCCTATGTGCTTTTATTTAGCTATCATGAGCTAAAATTTCAAAATGTGGCAGTACAAGCTAGTTATGGATGTCCTGAACTGACAAGTTATTCACAGAAAGCCAGATAAATATATAAAAAATGGGAAGTTCATGCATGTGTATCCTGTTTTGTCAGCACTACTTGTGGTAACAGCCTCTCTACATGACAGGATGGCGATCACCTCTCATCAGCTGCATTCCAGGCCCCTTAGCCTGGCCAGGAGGTGGCTGGCAGCTTCTGCTCAAATGAGACAAGGAGAGGAGTTAAAACTAAGCCAGCTTCTCCAGGGCTTGGTGGCCCTGAGCAGCTCTTGCTCTTGATTTTCAGTCAGTCCTTTGGTGGGTGATGAGGAACACAGGACACTGGGCCTTTGAAGTCGTTGGCAGTGGTAATTCTGGGACCTGCAGTCAGTGTTGGCAGGATGACAGTTCTCACTGGGATCAGTGGAGGCACTGCTGCTCCCCAAAGCCAGTTATTTTAAGTCACATCTAAACAAGGAATTATCAGCTTAAGATCAGCCTTTCTCCCCTGCAGGTTCAATTAGATGCAATACTTGGTAACTGAAAGGCAAAAATCACATACCTCTCACTTGAGCCAGACTGCTCTTGCCTTCAGTGGGTATTGGCTGCTGCTGAACTAAAGAATTCACAGCCTGGCCAGAGGTATGTGGGTAAATACCTGGGAGGCTGACATGCCCTGTGTGCCTGTTTGCTTCAGCAGAGGCACAGCAGCATCATTTCAAACACTTCCCTGCATGCCAGTGCCTGACATCCCTGCCTGTGGGAGGGCAAGTGACTCTGCACCATTTCTTGTACCACCTCCCTGGCACCACCATGCCACAGTGGTGGTTGTTTGCCTTCTCTCTTACCCATCTCCTGAGCAAAATTAAACCAACACACCACCAGAAGCTACCACCAGACTCTACACTGCACAGCCTGCCCCATGCATGCTCCTCTCCCTTCTTCTCTCCATGATCTGCATTTGCAGTGGGTATTTGCTGCTCCAGCCATTGTGTGCTTGGTGCAGCACATCTGCACCAGCAGTCTGCATCACTGCCATAATGCAAGCAGAGACTAAAAGCCCATTGCAGACAAGGTCTTAGAAACATGAAGGGGCTTGCCATAAGGAAAACAAGCCAAAAATGCTCTTAACACATCTATGGGGTTTTTTCCTGTGAAACTGTTTTATGAGGTTGGGTTTTTTTAATTGATTGCTAGGTCTCTATGCAATATTATTGCCCATTAAATAAAAAGATTACATACCAAAACAGAAAGACACACTGTATTTACTAACAACCAAATCCCAACACCTTCCTAGGTTTCCAGAGCTAGCTCAATAAACCTCTTTCTGGGCTGTAGGGCTAAGCACCAGCCAGGTGCTGACAGACATTAGAGACACACCTGGGCAGTGATGGCCAGCTCCAGAGTGAAGCCAGGCACTCCTTTTCCCACTGGTGCATTAAACCCAGCATGAGCAAACCCCCTGCCCCCACAAGTCAGAGCACCTCTGCTAACATCTCTTGGTAAAGACTTCACTCTGTAAGTAAATACCTCTGGAGTTGAGGTGGCTGCAGATCCAAGGGTGGCTCTCCTGTCCTGCTGAAATCCATGATGCTGCTCCTCAGCTTCCTTGCAGCATTCCTGGCCCACATCTGAGGCTCAGCTCCACCAAGCTTCTCCTCCAGCGTGGGGGGCTCCTGAGAGACCCCACTCAGCTGCTATGCCCTCAGCTCTGCTCAGCCCCCTCAGCTCCTCTGGCTATGGCTGCCTCCCCAGCCAGACTTCTGGAATGATTCAGCTCAGGGAATAAACAAAATGGAGTTTCGTCCCTGGGGGAGAGGCATGAGCAGCAGGTGAGCAGTGAGAATACCAGCACCCTGCTGTCACAGCCCAAGAGTGTCATTACCTTACACCACAGGTAATTAAAGCCAAAATCAGTCACACTGAATTCATTTGTTCAGTCCTCATTCACTTGCTTTTAGTGGAGGGGAATCATTTGAAAGCAGCTGAAATCATGGCATCAGGTCACCTAACTACACATGAGTTTTAGGTGTCAAGTCAGATTTCAGGTATGCATTCTTCAAACTTAAAATCAGAAAACCTCTGTCAGACTCCTTTTCCAGTTCTTCATGCCTATTTCTTCTGTTGCAAAAATTTATTTGAAATTACTGATAAATCAGGAAATGTTTGAGGTATCTGAGCAGAACAGAAATCCAGGTGAATTTTGTGTATATATACATTTTTAAATACTCCATTTAATGTTATCAATTTTGCTGTACTAAGTGCAATAGTTTTGAGAATCCAGATATGCACTTCATGTAAAAAAATGGAACAAGCCTGGGACTGATGATGAGAGTGCTGATGGAACTAATGCACATTTTAAAAGAAAAACCTTGCCTTCACTATTAATTTGATCTGAGCTATTGTAGAGCAATCACAGCCCTCAGATTGCTTTATACTCCAGTAAATTAGACTTAAGTGCTTTATGAGAGAATTAAGAGAACCCAAGATATGAAAAGCATCATTCAAAATTTTTAAGAGCTATTAGGAGTGGTAATCAACTACAGAAGGTTCTGCCATTTTATTACATATATGCACACACATGCATGTAGAGCTACTTATTTACTCATTAATTAAGTTTTTGTATCTCCCATCCATTGTAGCTCATTTGCTGCAATCCCCTAATCTAAAATTAGGGTGGCTACACATCCCTTTTCAAACATTAACTGGACCTGGAAATTATGTTCTAATTCTTTGTGTTTCAAATGTTCATAAATTATTGAAATAGGAGATGTAGCTGACTGCTGTAGAGAAATCATGTTTTACCTAAGCTCAGCCTGTTTTTTAAACAATACTGTTTATTTCAATACCTGATAAATTCAAATATATTGCCAGTGAACACATAATAGAAAGCTATTTTTTTCTGTTGAAAATTTAATTGAAAGTTATCCCAAGTAATAATGAAAGCCCATAGCAGCACTGGCATTACATCAAACAGTGCTGGTCCATTACAAAGTACTGTTCATGATCAGAGAAAAGATTAAATGATACAAAGGACCGGCTGGGGCTTTTTAATAAATTCTGGCAACAAGGTTACAACTCTGGACAGTGGCCAAGGGTGCAGTTTTCATGTGCAATCAAGGGTATAGCTTAAAACAGGGAAGGAATCAAATCCTCCTTTGCAGCCAGGGCTGGAGAGGGGACAAGCCAGCAGGTGGCCACAGTGGAGCCCAGGAGCCACAGCTGGGGCCACTTGTACACTAATACTCCAATTAATTTTCATATATTTTTTAATGCAAGTGATTAAAGCACAGCTGTCCCTCTGCACTGCCCAATGACAGCTGGTTCTGCCTTCTCCCAGATTAAGTAAAGCCAGTCAGTCTCCAGAGCTCACTGAGACCACTTCCCATTGATGTCAGGCCTGGCTCAGCCCCAGTCCCACTCCACCCTCTGACTGGGAGCACAGGTGACTCCAGTAGGACAGCACAAGGCAAGGGCAATCCAGAGCCCTTTGTAAGACAGGCCAGGCTGGGGAGGCTGTGCCTGACTGAACCACCACAGGGCAGAGCAGCCCTCCCGTCAGGAGTGGCAGCAGGCTGAACAGGAAATGTGGATGGAGCAGAAAACATCATACCCAAGATGGCCTTTGAGGAGCACCTTAAATCTCAGCACACAGCTAAAAGGACACCCTTCCACAAATACCACTCTGCCTTAAGCAAAGAAGTTGAATTTATATCAGAAAGGGTCACAGGGGTCCTGCAATAGGAATCTTCATTGGAAGCAATATCAGATGTTTTTGATGAACTGTGTAAAAACTGTAATGGCATGTGATTAGCAATTTCACAGGGAAAGGATCAATTTCATGCTCTTCTCTACATTTTCTAGCTCTTACAATCCTGCACTGTGAAATCCTAGACAGCAAACAGCAATACAGCTGAGCAATATTAAAATATCCTTCCAATAGTGAAAAGGATACATCCCATATGTAAACAAAATCTTTAATAACGCTATACAAATATCAAGCAGGTCATTGTTATTATTCAGCTACCACCATGAAGGACTTAAGACAGATAGTGTAGTAAACAGTTTTAGAACTGGTAATTTCCATGCAGGTATCCAAACCAGTTAGGTTTTTTTTCCCAAAGGTTCAGAGTGCCAGGCTATCACCAAACAAAATCAGGTGAAGAGATTCTTGTAGAAACAAGACATGGGGTTTAGTAATCCAGTTATAAAACAATTAGTTGAACTTCAAAGTCATTTCATGTTATTACTTTCATACTTTTGGTTTTGTTCTTTTAAGTGGGGATCATTTTCTTGTACTATTTTATTTTACTAATGTAAATAATGTATCTACTTAATTTTCCATCTCTTGTAGAATAGAGCATATATGGAGTTTATACCAGATTTTAAAATAGAAATTAATGACTAAAAGAGGAATCTAGGAGCTCTTCCTACTATGAAAGTAAATTTCAGCACTCAGAAAAGGAGATCCAAGTTGATGATAGTATCACTTACTAGTTTTACCTCCACTGACAGCATGCTCAGACTGAGATAAGAATCAGAGCACTTCACACCCATGAGTGGTTTTCTTCAGAGGGGAATGAGTTTCTCAAGATACTCCAGGTAGGGCTGCTCACCCTGCAGCGAGGGTCAGGGTTTCAGCGCTGGATTTTGAGAGAAAAGCAAATTCAGAAATACCTTATTCTCTTCTAGTTTTTACACCAGTGTTTGTACAGACTGTTGTCAGAAGTGGGGCTCCAGGTGCCATGGGGGATGCAGCCGTGGCACAGCCCTTCCTGCCAGTGAGTGCCAGCAGGATTTGGGATCCTTCCAGCCCTTTGCAGCAGTAGGTACCCGGGAAGGAGATATGATGCTGTGCCATAGAATTTAACCCAGGCACAGAGGATGAGTTCCCATTCCCAACCCCAAGGCAATCAGTTAATGAACTCTGATTTGTTTATTACAAAATGGTTAGTCCTTTGTCAACCTGTTACCTGTTTGCCAACCCACTCTCCTGACTTCTAAACCATGTCTAGACTACTGAGCCAGACCTACTGTTAGCTGGTTAAAAGGTCTGAGGACAATTTTCTCTTTTGTATTTGCTTTCACATGCTTCAGGCAAATTGTTGCACCATCAGCACCTGTAAGTGGAATCCTCTTGAGCTGATTATTCCTCAGCAGTAACTTCTGCCAAGGTCACTACAGGTTTTCAAGTCTGAATGCCTCTCTGGTGTGCCTCATGCCCACAGGGTTTGTGACACTGCTCTGAGGTCCATCATACCTAAGGGTTCTGTTTACATCAGCAGTGCACATTTCTCAATGGTTCCTAAGGCATCTGCACTGCTATGGCACTATTTGGGTGATGAGAAAATTTGCAGTGCTTTGCTCTGAAATGTCTGAAGACAACACACCCAGAAAGGCAAAAAGGTCTTGGGAACACATTCCTGTGAGGTTTTCAGGAGGACCCTATGTCTGCAAGTCAAACAAACAAGAAACCCACATCTATCTTCGAGTCAGACTGGATCAACCCTTTTTCCTCAAGGTGCAGAAATTTCAGTTGACCTGCTGGTGACTCCTCACTTTTGTCTCATGTAAAAGTAAAACAAGCTCCACACAAGACCCAGGATAAGACATTGTATAGTGGGAAAGTGAAATCGCAAGTTTTCCTGCTGACTTTGAGACCTTTCCCCTGGCACCATATGTTTTCAAAGAAAGACAGGCCAGTGCATTTCAGCCTTCCCTGCTGTTCCTCTGATTCAAAGCAGATCTGAATTGGCTGCATCAGATATATTTAAGAGAAAAGGCACATTGCTTTTGACATATTTCTATAGTGCTTCTTGGGATGGATGCCTTAAAGTCAACAGACATTTGGCCAATGACCAGAATCCAGCACTCAAGGACAGTGGAGATTATGGAGATATCTACATTTTAGTTCAGCTTAGAGTTGCACATTTGAACTGCATCTCCCAAGTGTAGCAGTAATTAGCTAAAGGTATGATTCCTGATGAGTAAAAACTATAAAACTGAAGGAATAAATTCCAAGGTACAGCTTCACTTCTCTCATAGGAATAAGACAACATAGGGCTAGAAAAAGAGACATTGCTCCCATAGTTGTGTGGGTTCAGTGAGAGCTGTGGATTCCAGGGCCCATCCTGCCTTTTCAACAGCTGTATGATCTTCAGCACACCTTGACTACTGAAAAAATGACAACAGCTATTTCATTGTGACCCTGTGTGCTTCCTCTCTCCTGCTCACTGTTTGCAGGTGAAATTTCATCTTTCTTTGCTTATCCCCAGCTTCCCCTTGTGCTGTGCCCAGCCTATAGAGCCCTACACCACATATACAGGACAGGCTGCAATTCAAAGGCCGAAAGTTGCTAAAGAGCTTATGCAAGTTAATTACTGTGCCTGTTTAATCCCACCTAATGCAGATTAGTGCTGTCAGCTACTGCAGGGAGAGCAGTTGATGTAACAGGGCTGGCCCTTCCACAGGGAAACCAGAGGAGATGCTGAGGAGGTGCTGACCAGTGCTGGGAACAGAAACAGAATGTGCTGCTCCCCAGCTGCAACACCCAGAATGGAGGAGTTGGGCACAAAAGCTGGACATGAAAACCAGGCAAGTTTAGAAATGGTATCACCCCCTCATTTCAAGAGGAAATTGTCAGCTTTGACCCCATGCCCCACTTCTGCACCTTGTGATGAAACATTTTCAGTTCCAGCAGACAGATGCACAAAAGACATCCTTACATCAAGACATGAACCATGGTGAACTCAAGCCACCAGACCCTACTTACATATTAAACAAAAAATCCTAATACATGTTTCCTTCAAAATGAACACCAAGAGGTCACAGAAAACCATCCAGTTTGAAAGGCCTATTGTCCCTCCAGGCGGGAGAAGATGGAAAGGTGGAGGGAGACCTTCCTGGGAACTTGCACTTCTCTCCACTTGAGTCCAATCTAACAGGACTGATTTACAGCCATTACTCAGGTGAAATGCCCTTTGGCAGCAAGGTGTGTTTACACAGGCCCTGCTTATTCCCTGAAAGAGTGCAAATACTCTGTGTTCTAATGGCTCATCCCAACAATTAATGGCATGTTGTATTTCAGGACTTCAGCTTTTCCTGTTCTAAAGAGTGAAATAATATGGGTAGTCTTGATTTGTAAGAGGTAGCCAGGAGAACAGCATTTCACCTGACACCTTTGGTAACCCAGCTACACTAACAACATCCATTTTCCCAACCCACACGTTATATGACAGTTAAGCAATTATTTTCCAGCTCAGTAGGTTTTACGGTCAAATTAGAGATTTTTCTCTTTCTGGTTCATGGCTAATAAAACTTTGACTGATGGAAGTAATGATGACAGAATATGGGATAAGGTGGGCTGCCGCTGGCTGAGAGTCAGGGCACGGGACACTAAACTTCATTCAAAAGCCCTTTTTATTCCACATGACTTACAAATGCAGTAAAATTTAATCCTTCTTTTTAAAGGAGTACAATCAAGTCTAAATCACATCAATCCTTTGTTTACATTAGAAATCTAAGTCATTTGTATTTTGAAAAATTAGATTTTGCAAGCAAAAAAGATGAGAGATTAAAAGATTAAACATTTCCTTCACAGAATTTTTTTTCTTTTTGTTGAAGATCAAAAAGCAGTCGCATCTTTCAAAAGCTTCCACAGCAGCAATGGTTGTGTTACTTTTCCTGTGCCTTCCTTCCTCCTCCCAGCCTCAGGAGTTAAAATCAGGCTATAAAGTCATACGCAGACAGAATATTTTTCAGGTGAGACACAATCAGAAGGGAAACAGGCAGCGAATAAAGGCATCCGAGCAGCAGCACCTTCCAAGCACGGAACACGGGCGGCAGAGCCTGCTTTGGCTCCGCTGAGCCCGAGCGAGCCCCAGCGCCGCAGCTCCGGCAGGAGGAGCAGGAGGAGGAGAAGGAAGATGAGGAGGAGGAGGAGGAAGAGCTCATTTCCTCTGCTGTCCCCTCTCATGCCCCCGCCTCCCCTTCCTGCTCGGGACGGAGGGAAGCAGAGAAGCACTCTGAAGCCGCGCACTGTCGGGCACGACTTCGTCCCTCCGCGTTAGCGCGTGCCTAAATCCTGTACCCAGGGACGGAGCATGGCACCATCCGTCCCCGTCCCCCGGAGCCGAGCACCGGCCGCTCTCAGCACCCCGGGCCCGGCTCCCCTCACGGGGCCCGGCTCCCCTCACGGGGCCCGGCTCCCCTCACGGGGCCCGGCTCCCCTCACGGGGCCCGGCTCCCCTCACGGGGCCCGGCTCCCCTCACGGGGCCCGGCTCCCCTCACGGGCCGCGGCGCGACGGCGCCACCTCGCGGCCACCGAACTCCCTGCGCCTGGGCCGCGCCCGAACGGCGCAGCGCCGCCCGCGCACCCCGCGCAGCCCAAGGTTTTTAAAACTTTAGAAGCCAGTGCTGTGTCACTTACCAGAAGCACCACTGAAATGAGAAACAGCATAAATTTTAGCAATAAATCCATCACCTGGTTTCCATTCTAACGTGGACTTCAGTGTGTTTTCAAGCACTTATATATCCGTATTATTACATGTAAGACTTAGTCCTAAACAATTTTCCTTGGAAAACACTATCACTCACCTCTGTAGAAGACTGTCCATGTTCTGTAAACAGGAGAATGGCAGATTTCCAGGTAACACACCTATTCCATAGCATTAAATGCTGCCTGCTGACTGCAGGAGGGAAAGGTGAGCCCACTGCTGATTCATGTTAGCCAAGGAAAGCTCACAAGCTCTTGGACTGCTCATTAAAATTCATCATAGCCATTCTAAAAAGCAATGGGCCTCCATTTATGCCAGAGGGAAATTTAACTGAAAATATATTGGACAAACAAGCATCAGCTGGCCAACAGTTTTAGTTGTAACTACTGTCCAAGATGGAGAAGGATCCAGGCTAGATGCCCACCAAATTAAGCAACAAGTATTTCTAGATCCCAGAATGGTTTAAGGGGGTCTCTTTCTCTTTTGCACTGGAAAAGGCTTTTCTCAAGCTTGTGCTATTTGTGAAATTTAATGTTAGATATGAAAAGCAACCATAAAGGATATGGTTCCTCATCTATGGTTCTTACCTTACTTTTTTAAGTGGATATATTTCTCAGCATATGACTACATTAAGCAAATCTATTTCCTCTTTTTTTCCTCTCCTAATCATTTTCTGCAGCTTTATTCTGTCTATTAAACTGGGAAAATACAAGGGAATTCTGGGATCTGCACTGTAGGCAGAGCACTGCTCGATCAGTTCAGCTGACATGAATTGATACCAACCTAAAGAAACCTCAGCTGAAACACCATCTCCATCCCTCAGGCCACTCAGCTGCCTTCAGAATCCACTACCTGGCTGAGGAGGTAACATCACTCACCTATCACAAGCAATGTGATGGGTGTTGCTGCAGCACCTTGGGAAGCATGAATGTCTAGTTCCTCTCCTTTCCTTGTTTTTCTCCATTTCTTGCTTTACAGGTATAACTTGTTTCTTTTTTTGTATTTCAGCAAAACCAGGATATGATGTTGATCCATTGATGAACCATGACACACCTCCAATTTACACATGTAAATTACACATGTGCACATTTACGCATAATGGGGCTACTTCAAAACAATCCAAGGCCACATTTAACCCATTTTTTCTCTTTATACTTTTCTGAGATGCAAGGTGGCATCATTCCATATTAAAAAGTATTTAGCTAGTAACAAAATACAATTAGCCTTTGCCAGTCTTTGGAATTGATAGCTGTCACTACAGCTGTTAGTGCTGCATTTAGCTGCCGTACTCTAAAAAAAACCAAACAACCAAATCCTATTAAATACATCACTGTTGTCAGGTGGGTGGTTTTCCTCTTCCCAGCAGACAAATGTAATCCATTTTTTACTCCAAGCAGCTGTTTATCTCCCCAGCTGCTAGAGTGAAGCAGAGCCTCTGTTCCAGGGTACTGTTACTAAGATTTGGACTCCATGCAACTTTCACTTAAAATTCAAACCTTTCTTCAAGCCCAGCCCACCCTTGCTGTGGGTCACTTCTCCCTCAGACCCTTTGGAACCCCACCAGGAACCTGGCTTCAGGTTCTCCTCAGGAGCCTGCAGCAAGCCACCCATCCAGATTTCTCATTGTGGTATGAGCACAGCCTGACAGCCAGGCTAATGTGAACCCTCAAGTTCAGCCAGGATCCAAGAGCAGTGAATTCCAGTACCTGAATTCCAGTCAGCACAAGCCTCCTTTGGTACAAACCTTTATTATCTCACACCTCCTTGCCACAGCTTTCATTGAAACAACTGACATTCATATTTTACAGGTACCATAAAAAGTTACAAAGCATAAATTACACTGTGTAGTTCACGGAGTAAAAATACTTGAGGGTTGACTTTCTGTCAACAGAATTTGGCACAGAGGTGTTCACACATGGGGAACAGGCAGAAACTTCATTCTGAGCATGGCAGGCAGGCAGTGTTTGCAGGTTTAGAGGCAGAGCTTCTCCTATTGATGGATGGCTGGCTTTACCTGTGGCATTGAAGGGCACAAAGAGAAACACCCCAGGAAGCAGGCCCCAGGCAGAGTGGCATCCCACCAGGAATGTGAGTGCTGCCTAGCTCTCCCAGGTGCAGCTGGGGCAGGGTGTCACCATTCCTACCAGCTCCTTGCTCTTGCTGTGTCCAGCATGAGCTGCAACTGGAGCCTCTTGCTGCAGTAAACGTGGGCAGCTTCCTCTGCCTGCAGCAGGGCTGGCATTGGTGCCTGTGGTAGCCAAAATGGGTCTGTGGCTGCCAGGGCTCTGGCCTTTAGGCTCAGGGTTGCAGGGCTGCTTTATACATCCACATTAACACAGAGGTAAATATTTCAGATGACACCATGTCTATCACATTTAGAGACAGAAGTTCTATTTTAAAATAGCCCTGAGTACACTAGACAATTGGTTAATAAAAGGTAGTTTGGAAGGACCATCATAAGCAATATGCAGTGGGTAACTGAGCAACAATAAATATTTGAGTTGTTTGGAGATTTTGTTGGTTTGTTATTTTTTTTGTTGGGTTTTTGGTTTTGGGTTTTTTACCATCTCCATTATTACAAAGCAATGACAGTATCAGTAGCCATAGCAACACAATCCCTACTTGTTCTACCTGAGCCAGTTATGGATGGTACAGAGAGCCCACAGATAATTTCCTCATGGGATTCAGAGGAAAACCTGTTTATAGGGTACCCTTTGGACCAGATATTGTCCCAAAATCAGTATCCACATATTCCCTAGAAGTTTTGATTAATTTAATCTACAAAAAAACATTGTTACTTTCCATCCTCAACCCAATGCTAATATTCTTAAATTTACAGCCTGATCTTCTGTATCATTAAGGTAATGGAAAAAGAACAGACTGAGAATGAGAGGAAATATCTCATTAGAGCAGGTAATCTAGGAGAGCACAGTCTGACAGACTCCAAATCCTTCTCTCTTGAATAATCCTCACTACTCATCAGGGCAAGCAATAAAGAGTCAAATCCAAAGGAAATTTCACATAGCTGGCTAAGACAGAGCAACTGCTCAGGGATCATCAGTTGGTACAATCCTCAGGACCCTGAGACCTCTTCCCAGGTAACAAACCTGCCATGTTTGACCTCCCTAGAAACATGCCCTTCCAGAGCTGAAACAGTCCTGATCTTAAGCTGGTGTCAAACATGCACAGGCACAGTGCTTCCTCTTCTCAAACCCTGCTCCTAAACCCCATTTTTGCTGAATGATAAGCCACCACTCAGTATTTCCCATGCATAGAGACCAGAGATCTCAACCCAGGGTAAGGTGGGCAGAAAGTGAGGAAGCAAGGTGCCTGCACAGTGATCATCAGTGATCAGCAAAGGCATGGGAAGGGAGGGCAAGCACACATGGCACCAAGAAAGCTCAGGAAGAGGTGAATTGTGGGCACATTGACAGCAGTCTGTCAGGGAAGAGGGGTTTCTTAAGGCACTGCAAATTCCAGCCCTGGTTGCCAGACTGTTTGTGTCATTGTAGAGAAAATGAGAGCAGGACTCAGTGTTGTTTACATCCGGATGACAATAGGATGACAAGAAGGAAGAGCCTCTTAAGGAAACCAACTTATTGCTGGAGGGTTTTTTGGAGCACAAGCAGGTCTCTATCTGGCAAATACTTGTCTGGCTTTGGGCGTTGGTTCAGTCACAGTTCAATCCACAGAAGTAATTTCCACTCTTTTCTATAAACACCTTCCTCTTTCTAAGGATTTCCAGAATTTCTCTGTAACTTAATTTCCAGAGTTCTACCCTGTTCTCAAAGCCCCAGGGGTGTTTCTCCCAAGAGCCTCCAGCCCATGCAATACACAATGTGTCCAATACTGCTGTTCCTGGAGCCACCTCCATGCCCAGCTGAGCCAACTGCAGATGCCCAGGCTGCCTGACAAGCCCATGCCTGACCTGTCAGAGCACCTCACTGATGGAATATTCAGGCACCAAAACTACTAAAAGCAGAGCAAACTCTTCAGTAACATCAGACTGCAAAGTCTGCAGGCAGTCAGAAAGTACGTGCAAATACAACAATTTATCTCATAAAAATTCAGTAATATATTAAAATTTTTTCCATACACAATAATCTCCAAGACCCAGGCATTTTCACTGAAAAAGAGTTTGGCTAAGATTTTTTTTCGTTTCTTTTCTGAGGTGGATCTCCACATTTAGGATAAATCTTTTCTCAAATTCAGGCACCTGGTTTATATACAACGCACCCTCTTAACCTGCTGCACCCTAGAGCTATGCTCACACTGCCTTGGCACTGCAGCTGTGTCACCCTGCAGCACCAGTTCAACACATCCCCACTTCTGTCAGTGGGGAAAAAAAGGAATTATCAAGTACATTTTCCCTGGTGAAATTTCAGAACTGACTGAACAAACTGGGCTGCACTTCCTTCTGTGCAAGTCCTTGACATAGGATTATTTTTAATTTGCACAGGTTGAAAAGTTCACATGATTCCCTCCTTCTCCTGTCCCGTGCCTGCCACCTCTTCTGAGGCTGAAACTACCAAAGCTGCTTCATCTTCCAAACTTATGTTCCAAAGCACAGATTGTCCAGAAAAGTCACATCATTCAGTGCTTCCCACCACCCAGCACACACATGGACACAAAAATCTCAACACTGTTCTCCAGACAGAAGGTTTGCTCTGCTCCATGACTTGGACAAACCATTTTTGCCAATATTCAATTCAGGGCTGGAGACTCTTATTTATTCTTAAATTCTCATGTAAGTGGTTTACAGCAGCCATCTGCTGAAAACATACACCTTCATTCCTGTGGAAGAGCAGCAGGGGTTTCTGACATTCAGAGAAGAACCTGATGTCATGTTTGATAAACGCTGGTAAATCTCTCAACCTCTAATCAAAGGCTTCTTTGATTTATGCTTCTGCTACTGATCTCATGCTGGGGCAATTTCCTGTCCTCAAGCTGTGGTAAGAACATCTGTGTGGAATCCCTCACTCACATTTCTGGCACACATGAACCTAAAAGGACAACTCAAAACAACACTGGCTTCAAGGCTTACATCCCAATGATCCCTCCCCACACCACCCAAGAATAAGATAAAAATCATTAAATCCTCTAACAATCTCTTCTTAAAAGTATTCCTTACATAAGGATAATTACAGATTGCAAAATATGGATTGCAAGAAAGACATCTTTGAGCAGACACTGTTTCTTTGCATGAGATTTGGAATTACAAATTGCAATTTGCTACTCGAAGATGAGAGATTTATGTGCAGGGATGCCATAATTGCTTTTGTGTTCTTCAAATAATTTCTTCAGTTTCTGCAGATACAATGCATGTAGCTGATCAATTTCTTCAGTGGTGGGGTTCAAGTTCTGTTTTACAGGGATGGGGCTTCCCACTGTAAATCAAACACAACAGCATTAGCTTCACTGGCATCTCTTTTTAAACAGAAGTAAGAAGTAAGGGATTAAGATTCTGTAATCCCATCCAGATTGCAGAATCACAGCACAATTTTCTTACCCTGGGGCCTGATCCTGCCTTTCACAAGCCTGAGCCCTGGGTCTGGTTTTTCACTGACTTTTGCTGAAGTTCAGATAAAATTAATTAACACCCCCACCCCCCAATATTTCAGTTTGGCAGCAGATGAGCGAATAAGAAGAGTGATAAACTCTAACTTGAAGGAGCAGTTTACACTTCAAGGTACAATCCTCTGGGTTATGTGCTGTCTACAAGTTCAACACAGTATTTAAAAAATGTACTGTCTCACTGTCTTCTGATGTGAATAGTAAAACCACTCAGTGTGAGGTGTGCTTAAAGGACAGTGGTGCCCTCAACCACACTGTCACATGGACAGGACTGAAGGAAATATTTATCTTCCAATTTATTCAAAATGGATATCACTGCACCAGAAATGTGACCTCAGCCTAGGGATGGGTAGCATGTAAATTCCCTAAACCTGTGAGGTGTCTCTGAACCATCCATTGCCCACAAATGTCACTGGAACCAAAATGTTCTCCAGGCACCGTGCAAAGCCTGCTACCTGCTCCATGGGAGGTGACTCCATGGAAATCCAGAGAGCAGCCTTGTCTTCCACAAAAGGCTATGGCTAAAAAGTGGATTGCTAAGAGAACCTTCCCATGATCTCAGTCTCTGCTGTGTTATTCAGTCATTAGATTTTGACAGCTATTCTTGCATTGGAAGCACCAACACATTAACAGACCCAACTGGGATTACAGAGGAAGCCTAGAGAAACAGAGAGCTAAAAGCACCCTCTGGACTTTTCCAAAGGCACCTGAAAATTCCTGTTAATAGATGTTGCCACTTCAGATTGGATGGTGATGACTAAAGGGAAGCCTAACCAGAACCACAAAGAGCTGAGCCTGCATTTTCCTGCTGCAGCTCCAGCTGCACCAGCTCTCAGGCCTGTGTGGTGCTGAAACTCAGACTTTACACAGCTGGGGTGGGAACCCATGCCTGGATTGAGCAATACCTTAGAGGGGTGTGAAATCAATATACATACAATACAGGATTTCCAGAGGCAGGACAGGAAACAGCAAACAGCCCCCAAACCCTTCTGCAACAGTCTCTTCTCCCAAGAATGAAGATTTCTTGTGGGATGGAAAACTACACTCATCTCTCTAATATTATGTGCTTTAAGGAACTTGCTTAATTTGATATTTTAGAGTTGTTTCTATTTCTGTAGAGCAGTAATAAAATTTAAAAAAATAAAGGAAAACCAAAAGCACTCATCAAGCCCAAAACACTCAAATTCACAGATCTTGGCTTGGCTGAATGGCTCTTGGATCCATGGCTTCTGACCCAGGACTGGAATCACCCATACCTGGCCACGTTGGCAGCACAGCTCATCACCCCAGGTGAGCTCACTGCAGCTCTCAGGAGCTGAGGCAATGCTTTCAAAGCCATGTTGAAGCCAAGAACACCCCACACACTTCCAAGGACACAGGGACATTGTGATGATTCTCAAACACGGGGAAAGACACACAAAAGGCAAAGGACCTTGTGAGATCTTACAAGTTCTGTATCAAGACTCTGGTCTTGCTGATTTGTAGCACTCCTGTGCTTTTGTCATGATGAAGAAATGCCTCATAAAATAAGACATTTTAAGCTTCAGAACAGCCCTGGTTTCATCAGCCCAAAAAAATAAAAAAGCAGATTATAGATCTCATCCAATACATCTCATTCCAAAGCTTTGATAACTTTTTGGCTTTAAAATAAGTGGCATTTTTAGCCTGCCTGTGAACCATGCAGGCATTAAAAATTAAATATTTTCAAAATATTCAGCTGCATGAAGTGATAAAACACAGATCTGCTTGAAATTTAACATAAAAAGAGCTATGTTTTTGTCTTAAACATTTTTATTTGTTTAATACTATAATCAAATCAACCCCATAAAAAGGGAGGGCCACCTTCAAAGTCCTTTGTAGAAAAGCTCAATTTTCTTTAGTTCACTCAGGTCAGAATCTGGCTAAAAATTATTTATCAAAAAATTTACAGAGAGACAACTATTGCCTTTGCATGAGACCCAGCAGCACCTATTTTGTAAAGGTGTGGTTGTCAATAGCACTAGTAAAACCATGAAAAATATGTTCAGTGAGAGCAGATGAGCAGTAATGAAAGCTTTTGGGGAAAAACACTCTCCCAAACTGCCTGTTGATGTGGCATGCACACTCCCAATTAAACATTTTTCCCTTTCCAAGGGAAAAAGCCAAGAGGGAAGGAAACACCCTAAAGACCTGCAAAGCCACCTAAGTGGCAGCCTGCCCAAGGGCTGTGGCACCACTCCCTTGCTCCTGCATCTCCCCCTCTGGCCTGATGAGCACCAGCTCAGCACCACACAAGCTCCTTCCAGCAGCCCTGATCCAGAGCTCTGCTGTACCTCAGCTGCAACATCCAACTGGTACTTCTCTGCAGAGCTTAAGAAATGAACTTCTGGGCTTCACATAAAACATCAGAACCCACAGCAACAGCTGCAGAGCTGTGGCAGCCCTCTCATAAAAACTGGACAACTCTTGGATTTCTTTATGGATTGCCAAGGATAGGAGCCTATGGATAACTGAGAATGAAGAGTAAGATTTGGCCAGAAAAGGGAAAGGAAGATAAGAACTGCCCCCTTTAACTGGGAAGGACAGTAAAGCTCACATACTTGTTTTAGATGCACACAAATTAATTCTGTTAGAACAGATTTATAAATTTACAGATATTAGCAGCACATTGATGAATTTTTAAACATTTGCAAACACATTAGAAAAGGTGCAGGGAACTTACCAACAGTGTGAATAGGTTGCCTGTAAGGTATTAAGCCAAAACTGTATTGGAATACTCCTCTAGCATGAAATAATGGCAAAGCAAAGCCCATTATCTTTTGCAACTTCTCCTGTACATTCCTAAGCCATGAACCTTTGGGGTTTGCAACTTGCTTGAATAGTTCATTTTCACCAAAGGAAAACACTGGGACCAGATGAGCCCTGTAAAACAAAGAGGACACTGAGAATTCTACATCAGCCTGCGCTTGCACTGCAGTTCACATCAGCAGCATGGAAACAGTTTCACAATAACCAGCACAGAGAGTTTCAGCAGCTTTGGATTTCATCAGCAACAGGCATTCAACTCTTCTCATGTGCAGCAGCTTTTTGGATGCCTTGGCTGGTTGGTGTTTAAAAAAAAAAGTGATTGGCACACAACTAGCAACTTGCTTTTGGCAGTATTTAGTTGGTTGGTACCTATTGCAATTTGTGACTGTTTGGAATTATGAAAATGAGTTATTGCATATATCATAAGTATGTCTTTATCCACCACTAATTTCAGCACGTCCACCCTTGTTCCACTACATTTTTTCCCTTGGCAAGCAAAGGAGACTCAGTGCTAACTTTATAATGCTCCCAGCTGGGTGGCATCAAAACCAGATCTTGGCTTTCCCTTGTCTTTTGACCGGAGTAATGCGTGCCCTTGATTTCAGCACAAAAACCTTGATAAAAACCAGACACCCTCACAGACACGAGTGCAATGCCAAATTCCTTCTCTGTGTCCAATTTCCAGCCAAACCCTGCTTCCTCGGACTTCTTAGAAAACAGAAGCTGTAATCCATTATTACCAGAGGTCACATCTTGCCCACAGAAATTACGTGAACCCACTTTGGCTCTTGCACAGCCTAATGAATTCTCATTCAGTTCATGAATTGGCCTGGGAGGAAAGGCACTGACTAGCTCCTGGACAAACAGCCTGAGTGGATAAATCAGTGCAGGTAAACCCAGCATTGTATTTAAAACCTTGGCTGCAGTATGGTTTTTTATTAATGCTTCATTTCATTAACTATTCTACAGAGTTTAGAGAAAAAAAAAAAAAGCAGGGTAATCCTAAGCAGTCTCTGAAGGATTCAGGGACTTTTTCTTTACTTAAATCTTAGTTTCTGTATCTTAGCACTATTCTGTCCCCACTACCTTTGAGAAAAACCTTACTGTAAAATAGCAGTATTGCTAGAACATTGTCAGAATGAGTATCTGCAGAGCTGTGAATGCCTGAGGAGGACACACTGAGGACAGACCTGGCTGGAAGCACTGAGTTCTGTCAATATCCACCTGTACAGTAAAAAACAACTGCTTCAACAGCTTCTTTAGCCTGAGGACTCACACAGACTATCATTCCCACAAACTGTTCTGACCAGTGTCTGCTCAAAGTTTCTTCCTCCAGTGGATTTATCACCCTGCCACCTGTAAAAGAAATATCAGAAAGCCTGGTACTTACTGTGGCTGTGTAAACACACAACTTTTTACTACAACACTAAGACAAACAGGAACATCTTGTGGTGCAATAGTTGTGGTGCCCTGACACTGTGGGATTTGCTTTAATCTAGTGAAGACTTTTGCAAGATGCTATGTAGGAGGCTGAGACAGAGAAATAAGTAACTTATGATTGTGAAATTAAAGATAAGTTATCTGATTCATCATTTGTTTTGTGTCTTTAGGATTTCTTCACTTTGTATCAGATATTTGTACTACCTTGGACCAAAATATCTTTTGCAAAAGTGCAGAGGACATTTGCTGACATATTCAGGCCACATTTGACAAGCTCCTAGCTGAGGAACACAGGAGTCAGGACCAGGGAGCACAAGCCTCTGCACTGCCCCTTCCTTCCTGAGCTGGTATTTGCTGCTGCAGATCATGAGCATCAGGAATGTGTGCAGGCACTGGTGGCAGATGGGGCTTGTCATCTACTTGGCCCTTTCATTTCCAGTTGAGTTGGAAATTTTCTTGCCATTTTGTTAATTGTTAAAAACAAGACTTCAAAAGCAGAAGCAATTACTGGATGCCAAGTCTTTGGGCAAGACCTCTGTTGGACTTGCACGGTCCCCCAGCCCTGCTGGACAGATGAGAAGTCAGAATTCCTGTGCTTCCCACAGAAGCAGGTGTTTGTGCTGGTGTTTGTAGGAATGACTTGGAGCCTGCTGCTTACATGGCCATGTGAGTTGTAGCCCTTAGCCACTGGGGCAGAGACAGGCACTGCCACCCAGAGGAGGGCTCCAGGCAGCCATGACCCTTTCAGAAAGATGAGGACCATCACTGGAATCTAAGTAAGTGAAGGGGTTAAGGGGCCATTCCTGTGTTTTGTAAGTGTCCCACTCTTGCTGTTTTGTGTTGGAGATACTTTTGAAATCAATGTCTTGAGAGGCACAGGTGTATCTGATTTCTCAATCCAAATGAATTTAGATGAGAGATAACCACCACCAACCTTTGTGATATGACAGACCAGACATCTACCAACATACTAATAAAAAAAAAAGTATCTAAATATTCTTCTAATCTTTATGGTTAAAACAAATAAAAGCTAGTGAGTGTTGAGGATCCCACTGAATTAATCAACAGTTGGACTAAGGACTCATTTAGTCAGTAAACTCCTAATTCAAATAAACAAGTATTTTTTCTGGGTACAAATTAGACTAGAATGTTACATTCTGTTGGCACAAAAAATTCTTTATGAGAATCCTAGTGATATGTGTAAGAAACACCCTTGGAATTTTGGCATAGAACAGTTTCTAGTTTTTTGCACTCTGTGTAAAAGCAGAGAGCCCCTCTTCTCAGAGACCACCTTTTCTCCAGTTAATAGCTTAAAAAGCTCTTACAGATTTCTCAAGACTAGTATTTTTTCTCATTGCTTCACATGTCAATGTTTAATCCTGGGAGCTGTTCAGAAAGTGTAGCTGGAACAGAGCATTGGTTTCAATATTTCTAATATACAAACCATCTAGACCAGTCCAGAACAAACACAGTAACTTAGACTGTGTAAATCACTCAAAAGACATTGATACCATCTCTGTTTAGTAATACACTGATGGCTGCTTCATAGTAAAAAATTATCTAGTTTTTCTTGAGATTTTCACCAAAAATTCCCAGGAATTTACTTTTGCAAATGGCAATCTTCAAAAGTCTTCAGAAAACAAATCTTCCTAGATCATAATTCTCAGTGATTTAATGAAACAGAGCCTGGCTATCCAATTTGTTTGTTTGTTTGCTTAAAATGATAAGAAAATTCTACCTTAATGTATCTTTAATTTACAGAACAGAAAGGAGAATGTTGGCCCTACTCAGAAAACCAGTCAAGATTTACTAATATTGTTTCATAATTCTTACTCTTTGCTAGTACAAGAAACAACTGAAATAAAACAAGATATGCTAACAACAACTACTGTTACAAATTATGAAAGAGAAAGGGAATTTTCAACACTCCCAGAGTGGAACTAGGTGGACAGATTGGCTCCTGTGCCAGATATCTGCATGTTCTTAGACACTCAAACCCTTCCAAATTCTCTAATTTTATATAATATGAACTATATTTAAGAATCAACCTACATTCAAAGCATGCTTCATGGAAGACCTACCCATGTTTCAGGGCCATTTTAATAAAGCCCTTCCTCTTGAGGATGTTCAAGGTGAGACTTCCAGGATGTGCATTCAGAGACTCCTCTGCTCCTCCAATGACAATGACAGATGCATGGCCCCCTCCTTTATTGCTCAGCACATGGGAGACACTTTCCTTGGATGCAGAAACCATTCCTTCAGGAGGAAACATTTTAAGAGTGACCACTGGATCCTCATGTACAAGTACAGTGGAATTTAAGAATATTTTAAAATATATAATTGATGTTTCAAAATTATAACAGCACAGAGCAGATTTCAAAGGTTTGGGTCAAGCTCCTTACTCTGGAACAGATTTGGTTTTGGGCACATGCTTTGGTTTCACACTGATGAGTTAAATGCTGTTGCCTATTGCAAGAGTTTTGAGTTCTTCAGGGTGTGCTCTTCTGGCAACTTAACTCCCCCTCAGAGAGCCTCTGTGCCCAAGAACAGGAGGTGAATGGCAGCAGATACTGCTGAGAGGCAGCAGCTAGAGCTGTACAGCAGGTGCATACAAACACGGGCACAGAGGGGTTAACAGAATGTGTAGAGGACTTGTTAACTCAAATATGGAGCTACAGTGCCAAGCAGATCCCTCCACTCTTTTCACAGCTATAAAGCAGCAGCTCCATCTAAGGCAATGCCCTGACAGCATTAGAAGAAGCAGAAAAACACACTTCTACCATTCCTAATAACTGCATCAGCTCATTCTCTAGTAACCAGGCCCAGGCACTCATCAATATTTAGGCTAAAATAGCAGATTATATGAAGCTTTTCTGGTACTCCTGCTGATATAGATACTTCTAATTGGAGGTACACTGCTGTACAGGACTTTATCATCTCCTTAGGTCTTGCTCTGGACTTGGTGCTTTGAAAAATCCATGTTCCACCAGATATGCATCTAATCTTTCAAAGGTTCCTCTTCCTTCTTGCCCTCTGTTTCATTACACTGTGTTTAATTCATATAATCTAAGCCATGTTTAATTACACTGTGTTGAATTCATATAATCTAAGTGACAATTTAGAGATCAAGTCTAGTTTACATTGTTGGTTTTACAGAGCTGGTATCAAAATGCACTTTTGGATGTTCTGCTCCCTGCTTGGTCTTTTTACCAGTACAGACATTACAATTTGGATTACAAAAACTTGGGAAGAGAGGGAAGATGACTGTGATCTACTTTTGGGAGCTGGCCACCAAGAGGAATAGCTTGCAACTGGAGCAAGTCCAGACCTCAGCAAAAAGCAACATCCATTTGCCACATCTGCCTTCACAGTCACTGCTAATCTGAAAATTCAGCTGACCTGGGACTCGCAAATAATTCAAGTGGTGCTCATTCAAGTCACCATGCATTTTCCCTGGAAAGAAAAGCAGAAATCACTGCCTTTCCCCAGGACAAATGTGTCTCCTGCTGAAGCAGAGCTGCCCTGCATGCAGGGCACTGCTCCATGCTCACATTGCAGCTGTGCTGCCAGAGGCAACAACTGCACATGTTAGACAGAGAAGAGAAAGAAAGGGACATGAAACATTGTGCCAGCAGTGTGGCTTTCAGGACATGGAAGATTTTGCAAGAGTCTTATTATTGGAGTGGTGATCTGTATTACAGCAAAGGTCCCCTCTCATTTATCGGCTGCATACCTGTGAAAACCGAGCTCCAATGCTGGCTCTTCTTCAGTGTGCTTTTTACTGCAGCTCTTTCTCATTCTGCAGGTAAATATTTGTTCCCATGGGTCAAGATGCCAAAAACATCTGACTTCCAGACAATGATTAAACAACAGTGTTTAAAATTGCAATGTTCTACCACTGCCAATCCCTCACTTTGCAAGCCTCAAAGAACGCCCTCAGAAATTACATTTGCATGGAAAGGCATTCTCTGATATGCTGAAGTTTACATAGATAAGTAATTCTGATATTAATCTGGGAAACATCCTAGGCATGTTTCTGTGCATGGAACAGTGGAACAGCTTCTCTGAGATTGCAGTGTCTGTGTTGCAGTCATGAATAAAGTTAGATCTCTGTCTCCTGAACTTAGTCTTGTGCATCAGAACATGCTTAAATGCTGTTGAGTGAATTTAAGTAAAATAACTCATGTATTAAACCACTGGGGGGGAGCACTAGTTCTTATTTCATTCTTCTCTTTTTTCAGTTCCCCCAACTCAACTGCTTGTTATTTTTATCTTTTATTGCTGTAGTCCCAGTCATGAATATCACCCCTTGATGACAAATGCTTCTCACAACAGAGAAAAAAGGTCTCTCTCTTTAGAGTTTACATCTCAATCAAAATTACACAAATTTGCAACATAGGACTTCAATCAGAAGCAAGTAACTAATTTCTGAGTATAAAGATATTTGTAATGTATAACACTAAGCCCTTCAGGTAAGAGATTAGTCTGAATTTGTTTTACAAGTGCCTGCTAATGACTAAATAAAATTACAAATTATTATGCCCCTCTCTTCTTGTATATACTGGGTACTCAGGACTGCTATCTGATAGTTCAAAGGAAAAGCAGCAATTTCTTTTCAGAAAGAAAAAACAACTCAGTGACATAGTTTACAAAACTATTAATAAAACCTTCCAATTTTGCCACAACAGTTCATCATAAAATAGAGGTTAAATTTAGCACCAACAGTAATCCTTCTGAAATTACTTACCATATATAAGTAGAGGAATAGACTCTACATTTGTAACAGAAGCTAAAATATGGAGCAACAGCTGAGACATTCTGCTTTTACCTACCAGCACTCATTATGTATTCTCTGAAGAAGGGACAGCCAAACCAGATGGGCATGATATGGAGATATGGAGTAAGGCCAGGAAATAAATTTTTGAAAGGAGGATCAGTGCAAAAGTTTCCGAAGGCTCCAGCTACCAGGACCCCATGAGGGTGAAAGCCAAGTAAGTAGTTGTGATTTGGGTTCAGTTCTGAAGTTTTTATAAGCTGAAAAATAAGAGTCAGTGATGGGCATTATGATATTTACCCCAAAAACAACACCTATGGAGATTGCACATTGACAGGACATAGAAGCAATGACAATGAGTTTCCTTTTAAACACTTAAAATTACTGTCCTGCTTTACAGATAAACAAAGCTTAAATGGATGTGTCAGGATACCATGTCTAGATTTACTGTGCTGAAGCACTACCTTGTCACCCAACAGTCCAACTAGAAAACCAGGCCCCGTCCCCTTCTGTCACTAAATCTCAGATTTCCCATGTTTTAAAAAGAAGTTAAGTTCACTCCAGAGAGAGTATTAGAATTTTAGCAAAGATGAGTCTCAGATGTCTGTCCATGGTTATGGCTATTCAAGCTGTTTGTGAGAAACCCTTTACTCACATGAATGGGAAAGTATTCCCTGAAGTACTTCCAGACAGTCCAGCTTCTGACCCAGTGGGAGCGTCTGCCCCCGGTGCATGGCGTTCCCCAGTCCACGTACAGCCACAGCAGGTACAGAACAGCAAGGAACCAGAAATTGCCCAGGATCAGGATCACAAAGAATCCAAAGCAAAACTCTGCTACAAGAGACAAAAAGTGAAAGCACAGCAAGCATTAATCACATCTGTGTCCTTTTAAGAATGCCCAACCCTGATATGTTTTTAGAGATTTACTCAAAATGCATGCAAATTGAACTCAGCTTATTCCACATGGTGCTGTTACAGTGAAGGTGAAACATTACAAGAGTGTATCATCTCAGTCTATTATTTCTCCCTCTACTGCACAACTGGATGCTTGGTAGAGAGCATCTGGTTTACCTAAGGCAAAATAAAAGGAGACAGCAAGAGCTAACAAAGATGTAATGCTTCAGGGAGTGAGAAGAAAGGAAAGCTGGGGAAGGAAAGAAGGGAAAGGGAGCCATAGCAACCTCTCTTTTCTAATTACAGGGATATTGGGCAATCATTTTCTATTCTCCTTCTCAGCTTCTCTACCTAGAATATGGAGTGATAGTTCTACTCCCAGCCAAAAGTGCTGTCACTGGCCAAGGAGATACACTAGACAAAACCAGAACATGGAGAGGTTCCACTTCAGCCACTAAACACCTCAGCCAAAGGGGAAGTTCAGTGCTGCTGTGGGAATACAATAGCAGGTAAGTCCTGATACTTTCAAAGCCAATTAAGAAAGAATTGTAACATCCTGCTACAGTAGTGATACATAAGAATTGTATTATACACAATTCAAAGAGCAGAAAAAAGTTGTTTGGTTAAATATTTTGTGTTACTTGGGGCTCAGCCTTGAAATAATTACTCAGGGAAATCCTATGGAAACTTTATCTTTGTAGAACTTGCAGAATTTTAGTTTTGGACTGTGTTGAAGAGCCGCGGTCTGAGATGTCTGAGGAGTAGGAGAGAGCTGCTGCTCTCTGCCCTGTGGTAGCCCTGCAGCAGCCTGCTTGCTCTGCCACCTCCTGAACAAACCCCATCAGGCTCACGGATCAGATGCTGAAGTCCAGGTTGCAAGGGAGCCAGGGCTTTAACATCACAAATTTATACAGTGGCAAGCAAAACAGGACCTAGCTCTCACTGAAGACTCAATGGGCAGAGCTGGAAGAGCCCAGTGTTTTTCAGAGATATTTTACAATGCAGAAGCAGTAATTTATGTCTCACAATTGACTGGCTTTCATGAGGGAAATATCCTGTGAAGTCCTAAAAGAAGTTACACCAGTGAAACATACTGAGCTAAATATGTCACTAAATAGAGCAGATTTAAAAACAAACACTAGAAGTACTTCAGGCAATAATTTGGCTCACACAATGTAAAATAAATATCACCAGAACTGAAAACTTTAGAATAAGTAGATGAACCAAGAGTAAAACCCCCTCATCCTAGTTCAGATCACCTTCATTCAGGAGAGACATTACTTGGGTGTTGAAAAGTCAGCAGATTCCCTAGACTGTGCAGGTTTTGAGCTGAGATCTCAGCTTGGTCTACAGGCACACTAGCATTTTCTCCAACCTGAATATTTACTTTTTCTGAACTTCAACCAGTTTGTTCCTGAGCCTAGTTTGACTGTGCCTTCAGAATAGAATTGGATATCTTGTCTAGAAGGGGATGAGCATTCACATTTCCAGCAGGAATATGAGCAGAAAAATAAGGAATTGCATTTGCTCTGAGGAAGGGAGAAGAAAATGACCATCAACAAAAGCAGGAGCAGGACAAAACCTACCATTTTCAAGGATACTCCATTCTTCAGTACAGAAGCTCACTGCTTCTTCCTCAAGCAAGAAACCCTGGTCTTGCACAGAAAAGCATTTGAGCAAGAGCTCTTGAAAACACCACAGCTAACTGAGGCCCACAGACCCCCAAAGTCAATGTGGAAAACTCACAAGAACTGAAACCAGTTCTAAGGAACATCATTAATGCAGGACAAGTAACACAGATGAAATATGACACTCCAATTCCACAGGGAATCCCACAACAGCATCACTCCAAAATAGAGCACAGATGTCTATTGAGGAAAAGTCGTTATCTGGTCCTTGAAGAAGAGATCCTGAAACTATAGACATTTCTAGGAATGCTAATCTGGACAGGATGCCAAGGTTCTTGGTTTGAACAAGTATGAGAAGTTTTTTCTAGCAGCTATAAATCAATTGATTTGTTATGCAAGATTTAATAAGTATTTAAATTTCCTACCTTTCCTTTTTGTGTTAAGTCAAAAGAAGCACTTTTGACTTGACACCGAATCAATCACATGGCTTTTTTTAACACAGAATCACATGGCTTTTTACTATCAGTTTGCTAGCCAACAGCTGAAAAGTGCTTTGTAGCCAAGTATCCTTGCTGTGAGAGCTAATTACATCAGCAGTGAGAAGGCCCAGATAGCAGTACTTAATCCTGGGCAGACAAACATCCACCAGATAACAAGCTGGCTGCTTTGCTTTAGCTAGGACACCTTCCTGAGTGCAGGCAAGGTGTGGGGAGATAAGTATGCTGCTAGCACTTCCTCAGGGGAGCTCAGCATCTTGTAGGACAAAGTTGATTAGGGCATTCCCAATGAGACATGTGAGGCAAATTCCTTTTGCCATACCTCCTCATTATTTCAACAAATTAGCAGCCTGCAAGATGAGCTAAACACTGATGACTCAAAACCAATGAGACTGTAAACACAAACCTGATGTTTTCTCCTTCAGACAAGACAGTGAGTAAATAAATAACAACCATTTTAAGTAAATTCATAAACGAATTCCAGTAAAAAGGTGAGTAACTTGGGATTTGTCACTCTACTGCATCATGTCCTTGGATGTAGTTCCAGTGTACAATCTAAGTGTAATTTTTTTGGTTGAACTTGAATTAGAGCTTTGAAAAGTATCTCTGCGATGTACTAGATTTTGGGGGTAGGTGAGGGGAGATGAGGAAATATAGACTAAAAGACAAATCACTGCCAGAGAACTCTGTACATTGGGTTTGTGAACCAATGTTGGTGTGTCACTTCTCCTCCATTTCACATTTGCAACACATGGATACTCATATTTTGCAACAAACGGTGAAAACCACTCTATGTAGTGTGAGCAACCAGCACTGGCAGCCATCCTGCCCAATGATGTTTGCACACCTGATCCTTCAATCATTAATCAGGCTCTGAGTTTGCAACTGGGGACACCAGATTTATGAAATAGTCAAATGCCAGAGATAGGAAGCACAGGTTAAATCTGGAAATTGGAAGCTTCAAATGCATTTGGAGTTACTAAGGCATCAAAAATGTTTGATTAACATCTGTTGTGAAAGCCACCAAATGCAAGATTGTCCCTGGAAGAGAAAGCTCCCATTATGCTCGGAGCAGTCATGGACAGCATGGGCAGTGCAGGTGTGTCCCTGGTGCCAGGGGTGCTGCTGTCACCCCAAGCAGCACTACAGGCTCTCTGCAGTGCTCCAAAAACCATGCAAAGGAACTCACTCCAAAACTGGTTGGGCAGCCAGCATCTGGTGGATGTGGATCAGTCTCCTGTGAGGGCCTTTGTCAGGTTATTGGTTTGGGAGCCACAAAGATACCTGAGCACTCCTGCCAAGGCAGCTGTATCTCAGCAGTGCTGTGACAGCAAACACAAACACTCAGATGCCAAGCTTTAGAGGCCTGTTGATGCTGAAATTGGTTCCAAGTTCCCAAGACCTTCAGCTGGCAAATACAGATAAACTAGAGATACAGAGCATTACACACAACTGACTTGCAGGTAGAGTGGCCTGGATACCATAAATCCCCAAGTTATCAATTGCCAAATCCCAAGACAGCATGCCAAATTTAGTCTACACGTTTCCCACTTCTTTTCTTTCTCCTTAGGCATTCACTGTCACTTATGTTCACATAGGGGTTCTCAGGCTAGGGTCTCTGGCCTGACACAGCAGAGCTGGTTTTTTCTTAGTATTTTTGAGAGATACAAACAAATACACCCAAATACAAACAAATACTTGGTTAAATTCCCTCCCTAAGATGTAGGTAACAGAGGCAGCATTCCTAGAAATACTAGTCAGTAAGTACCCTGTTATTCTCTGTGATCACACTTCAGTCCCTACCCATAGGCCACCAATAAATTTCATGGATAGATGAGTACAGAGTGACAAAAACAAGTAGCAATACCAGCCAGCTTGCTAGAAAAGGCTTATGGAGCTTAGCTGAGGTTTCTTAAGCATCAAAAGAGTTTTGTTTTTTTTTTTTTTTTAAAGGCTTTGAGATAGAACAAAACTATATTAGCTATCCAGCTATAGCTGATGAATTAAATCAGCACCAGATAGCAAATCGTCGTGGCATGTTTGCAGGAAAGGTTAATATTTGCTTTAGCACATTACACTGACACCTTCTTTCTCAACACAGAAACCACTTATTATTCCAGCAGCAATCTCTCACTCTGTGGCAAACGTTTCATCATTTCTATTATTTTGGGGAAGCCAGATCCACAACTCAAAACTGTCTCCAGCAAGTTCAATTAACAGGCTGCTTCATCCTACATGCACAGAAGTTTAATCACTAGAGAACAGGATGTAGTTTAATATATACCAATGTCTTCAGCATACTATTTTGTGGTTTTGTGCATATTAAAGTATACCTTATATTATATACTGATTTTGCATTATTAAGGGGTTTGCAAATAAATACAGGGGTGCCTGCACAACAGTCACTTCCTAAATCCCCAGTGAGGAGACCAGAGATGAAAGTGGGCCTTAGAAAATGCACTATTCTCCTCTACCATCACCTATTCTCAGAGAAAAACCCTGGTATCCCTGCTGGAGAGTTAAACTCCCATTTCCCTCTCTCATTATCTGGCCCAAGACACCACCACTCCACCCAAGGTGCTCAGTTTTGTATTTGATTTTGTACGTGTTCAAACTCCACTGTCCATTTTCACATCAGGGGCACAAAAGTTAGCAGGAGCACATAGCTCACCAACTCACCTTCTAGTTTTACTTCCTTCCAAAACTCTGTCATTTGATTTATGTACATTAGAGAGAAAGGAAAACAAAAGGCTAAAGCACTGGGAAAGCAGCATTTCAACCAAATCTGACTTATTTTTCTTTGTTTTAATGGTTTTGCCTTTAAATGAGCCCTTTGCTCTACCTCCTGATACAAAGTGACCCTCACTGACAGATGTGCAGTATGAGACACACAGCTCACAGCACACACCAAGGATAAATGCCCATCTGCTGTGTGAGAAACAGAAAACCTACACCTGTTCCCAATAATATCAGGATATCAGGCATACTGGTAAATGCAGCAAAATTAATTCAAAGTTCTTTAGAAAAACATCTCCAAGCTTAAAAACAAATATTTCCTGCAAACACTGGGTACATCCATTGCATCCAGTGACAATTCCTTTAGTGCATGTCCACAATGAACCTATGATCCAAAAATGGGGGTTATGTAACCTCTTTGCTTTGTCAGTCCAGCAGCACTTACAGGCTTGGAGATGTTATTTCTCCGGGTGACTTTCTGCCTGGGTTTGGGTTGGACAGTGGCACAGAGTGACAAAGAGCAGCCAGCACACAGGCTCACAGGCAGACATGGTGTGGGTGTTGCATGAACTTGGGACAGGGCCAGACCTGCCCCAGGACTGTCAGCCCCTGGCCAAGCAAACAAATCCCAAATAACTGTAATTACAGACATAAAACTACCATCTGTAAAAACTGTCTGGTTTGGCCTTTTATCCAAAGTATGAGATTGCAAAATTTCATGTATCTGCTGTTTCAGCAGTAAAACACTAATGGCTTGACACTATGCTTCAGCCTGAAGCTGTTTTGGATTTGTGCTTAATACAGTGAGAAAAAACATTTGCCAGTTTTCAGTTTTAACAGCTTTAGTTTTCTGGACTCAAGACCGGTAACATTTGTCTTTCAAAAGACAGAAGCCCAATTAAAACACCTCTCTCTTTCATGGAACTTATATCCAAACTTTTCTGGTCTGATGACTTGGAGAACATAAGATAGAAAACCACATGGCATTTTCAGTCAACACACGGTGGGAATCTGTTAATGGGCATTTCTCTCATCTAATCCAGAAACTCTTATATTCACCCCCAGTATTTCAGAACTTATTTTTGTTTCTGGTGTCATGCCCCTGGATAATGAACAGGCAAATCACTGTTACAAAGAAAACTTGTCTTTTCCCTTTGAGGGTGAACTTTGGCAGCTTGCAGCACAGAACAAGGAAGTACAGGAACTTGCGGCCAGAATTTTAAAGAGGTTCCTTTTGTACCTAATGAAATTCTGTGCACATCTGTACAGCTTTTTTGAGACAGAGGCATGTTTACTCTGCCTATGCTGCACAGCAGAAGCAATGGATCTCTAGTGCAGATCCAGCCCAAGCTGGTACACTGCATGAAGAAGCAGAACTTTGCTTGTTCCAGGCTGCTGCTGCTGGTTTTTTCAGTATTTGCAGACTGATTCACTCTTTTTACAGTGAGGATGAGATTTAGGCTTCAACGACTATTGCATGTCTATATTTCATGCCAGCCTGTGAGTTGCACAAGTAAGAGGGCATTTTCAGTCATCAATTCCACAGTCTCAGAAAACCATGCAGCATTACAACAAAGCAAGCCTGGAGAGCAAGGGCTTTTATATTTTTCAGCCAGGAAGATAAAACCAAGAGTCTTTTATCCAAGTCACATTGTGAATTCTAAGTTGTAATAAGCTCACATTCCCCTTACAGCTTACTCAGTGTGCAAAATCACTTTTTCACATGTCACTCCCCAGATTTGAAGCATATCATTGACCAATTCAGGGCACTAATTTACAGTTATCTTACTTCATCTGTTAGTCCTACAGTTCATTTTACTAAGCTATGGCACATTACAACACACCTAGATGGACAACTTCAGCAGCTAAGCCAGTACCCCATTTATTCACTGCTCTAAACAGAATCCCTCTATCTATATCATGAATCATTAGCTGTAATAGGGCATTATCTGTTCAAGTTTTCACATGCAGATATGTAACACAAGGCAGACAATCAAGATCGTGCTTGGCATAAACTAGTTCCAGCCACACACAAACCCCCAAAGAACACCTAAACCTCCAACCTAATCTGTGATGAACTCACACAGTATTTCACTTGTCCCAAGGCATCCCCTCCCTGATTTGAAAGTGTCACTATTGAATCCAAAGCTTACAAAGAAATAACAAATGTTCACAAAAAAAAAAAGGCTAAAAAATCCAGACATAGGGGCAGTCCAGAACATCAGAAATCAGCCCATTTCCTACTGCTTTAAGTCATTTAAGATTCATCCATCTGAATTTTCCTGCAGCTAAGTGAAACGTTTTGGCCAGATCACTGGCTGCCCTTTCACTTGAAAGCATCCGCCTACGAAATGACAAGGTCACATTGGTCAGCTCTAAAGATAAACATCCCTATGGTGCACAAGCAGATACTTATTATTGGAATCAAATTGTTAATCAAGCATTCTTGCAAATCCATTTTTTCACGATCACATGAACTCACTATACTCAACATAACCAGCCATAAGACCATTTCTGAGTTGATTTTCCTTGACATTCCCAGGCAGTGCCAGCTGCAGATGACAGCTCCCTACTTTGCCCGCTAAACTACAGAGAGGGGATTTTCTGCATCCTGATCACTTCTAGTAAGCACAGGAAGATATGGTTTTCTGCAGCAGTATTGCTACATTAAGGCAAAAAAAAAAAGTTTTCTTCCACTGCCCCTGAGCTTCCACTGCTTTATGAGACTTAAATAATGGCTCATGCCAAGACCTAACTAAATAACAGAAAATTAAAAGTACAGACTACTTAAAACGTAGCCACAAACAGAAACTGTTTATCGTTTAACTACGTATAATTTTGATGCAACAGAACATCTGCTGATTAATCTGCAAAGATGCTTCATACCCCTCCATACTTCCCCCAAATTTTTCATGTGTGAGTTAACAATCTAAAAAAACCATCTGAAAGACATCAGACCACCTGTAGGATAATATATTTGTAAGACATACAAAGAAAATAAGTGCACACTTTTTACCTTGTAAATCCTACAGCATAGATGATCTTGAAGTGTTCCAGCATTTCCAGTGATACTATTCAATAACTACTTCCCAATTTATATAATCCATGGATTTAGTCTCATAGAGTTAAGGTTTATCTTACCTTATCAAATGATTCATTTCATCAGATTCAAGATACCTACCCATGTGAATACAATTTGCTGCTGTGAATAGGTGCTTAATGATAGGGGTCTATTAAGATATTAGGAAAATTAATTATAGAGTAACAATCAGTAGAAAAAGATTACCAAGTAGAATTAGCAACACTTTCTTAAAGCCAGTGAGGATATTTTTCATACACTTACAGAACTGTCTGCATATGAATCAATTCACTGACAATGCCCATTATTTTTCATTACCTTGTTAAATGAGAATTTTATTGAACTACAGCATATAAAGTTATTTTACGAAATTATGAATGAAAACAGCATTAGTCATGTAGCAGACTTTATGCTCATCTTCGATAAAAAAGTTGCTGTCAGAAACCTACTGGGCGTCCCAATGAGGAGCTAGCGACACTAGCTTTTTGGGCTCATATTTGAAGCAGAACCCACAGAAAGAAACAGACCCCCATAAAAGAGAAAAAAACATCCAAAGCTTTCAGGGAAGAAAGAAGTGCGATGCTCCAGCCCGCCCGGGGATCGCCGGGGATCTGCTCGCCCCCGGCCGCTTCTGCACCCACGTGGAGCCACGGCTGGCACCGAGCGATGCCCACGGGTAACACTGGTCACGGAAAAAGTCGCTCCTCGCCCTTTTCTCTCAGGGGCAGGGGCAGGAAGGAGGAAGGCTGTTACCCAGCAGGAGGAAGGAGAAGATCCACTGCAGAACGGCGACTGTCTGGATCCTCCTCTTTAGGGGGATATTGATGGGGGCAAACTCGACCTTCATGCTGACGGAGAGCAGCGCGGGAGGCACGGAGCTGCCGGCTCCGGCTCCAGCCGCCGCACCTGCCCGCTGCGCGCCGCTCTGCCGCGGCCCCGGCCGGGCAGGACGCGCCCCTCCCGCCGCCGGCGCTGCCCACGGCCGCGGGTCCGGCAGGCGGGGACGGGGAGGCGGTGCCGCCCGCCCCGGCCGCGGGAAACCTGATCCTGGAACGGGAGCGGGCAGAGCCCGGGCACGGCTGCGGGGGCTGGCGGCGGCTACACCCCCTCCGCCCACAGGCGGCTGGAGTGGGTCCCCCGGCCCGGAGCGCCGCGCCTGCCACCGCTCGGCATGAGCGGCACCGGGCGGGGGCACCGCGGCTGTGTCAGAGCGAGCCCCGCGCCTGCGGACCCAGGTGCGCCCTGACATCCAGCACCTGCGCTGCCCTGCCGGGCTTTTCCCCTGGGAGCGCCCGGAGACCCGGCACTCCGGGGCGTGCTTAAGGCTCTTACCATTAAAGAGCTTATGGAGCTGACCCAGAACTTAGAGTTCCTGCAGTGTTTGGCGTCAAGAGTTTCGTTTTTAATTACACCAGCACACGCACAGCCTCCTCCCGCCCGCGGCGCTTTGCCCGGGGCGTCCGTGACAGGGATCGTCAGTAAATAAAACTTCGGCGTGCAAAAGAAACCACCCCCCGAAACTTGCACAGCGTTGCCCCAGCTGACACCCCCCCCCTCCTTCTCCCTGGGGACGGCGACAGCGCCAGGATTCACCATTCCCCGCGGGGACAGGGATAACGCTGGGAGCCGCGGTCCCCACGCGGGGATGGGCACAGCGGCACCGCCGCGACTCGCGGTCCCACACGGGCCGCCCCTCCCGCCCAGCGCCGGTGACAGCGCGGGGCCCCGGCGCGGGCTGATGTCACCGCCGTAGCTGCCCGCCGCGCTGCCGGGGCTCGGCGCGCCGCCCGCCCCCTCCCCAGGGGCAGCACGGGCTCCGAGCAGCCCCACGGCCGCCGGGGCGCGGTGTCACAGCGCCGGAGAGCGCGGGGGGCGGCGGGCGCGGCCGGGGGTCTGAGAGCGGCCAGCGGGCAGCGCGGCGGGAGCGCGGCGGGGCCTGGCGAGAGCGCGGCGCAGGCGCGGCGCGGGCCCGGGCCGCCATGCCGACCGTCAGCGTGAAGCGGGAGCTGCTGTTCCAGGCGCTGGGCAGGAGCTACAGTGAGTGCTCGCCATCCCCGCCGTGCCGCGGGACGCGCCCGCCAGCGCCGCGCCCGCCCGCTGCCATCGCCGCGGCCCCTCCGCCGCTGCTCGCCCTGTGCGCGCACGGTGCCGCCGGCCGCGTGTCCCGTATCCCGGGACTGCACCGGGGCTCTCAGGGAAGCTCAGGCCTCAGCGCCGGTGGCTCCCCTGCCGCTTGCTCCTCGCCAGCCCACGGCACGCCAGGCACAGCCGTGTGCCATCGCCGGCCCCTTCAGCCCACTGCTCTGACACGCACTGCTAGAGCCCAAATCTCTCGGAAAGTGCAACCGCGCGTCCCCGCATGGCGGTTCCTGGTTGGAGTTTCACTGTCTGTGTTAGGATCTGCTTAAATGAAGAAGGAGGGGGAAGAGGGGGGAGCAGGCAAAGCGAGCGGTGAATAGCGTGGATTTATTCAGTCCTTCCGTCCTGGCTCACGATGCAGATTTCAGAGCTGCTGGGCTGAAGGAACATTCAGGACACGCAGTGGTTTCGAGCAGACGGAAGCTGTGGCTCTACAGACAGCCCGGTGCACTGTCAGAGCGGGGCATTGGCAGATCGGCATTGTCAGAACAGGGCTGCGTCACTCACGTGTTACAACGCAACCTCTGTAGCACAACCTGTCTGATCAGAATAAGAGCACTTGGCAGAAGCTGCCCTTCTGATTTCATTATTTATTTAAGCCGGAGTTGCTCTGACAGACCCGGCTGAGGAGCTGATCTCCAAAGATCATTGAGGCCCCGCCCTTGTGACTGGCAGAATACCACATCAATAAATCACATATATACTAAAGAAGCTGCTACTCAGATGCAAATATAAGGAAACATGTTCAAATTACTTTTACCTTTTTGTTTTTTCCAAAATAGCATTTGTTTTCTTGTTTGAAAACATTGTAATCACATACACAAAAATTAGGTCTGAGTTCTACTTATTAACCAAAATTCACCCTCTTCCTTCACAGCGGATGAAGAATTTGATGAGCTTTGCTTTGAGTTTGGTTTGGAGCTTGATGAAATTGTAAGTAATGTTTTTATTTGTTGCTTTTTGAGTAGATGTAGCATATTGATAGCATTGATTTTTGGTAAGAGTTTGTATGGCATTGTTTCCAGCACATCCCCTGTTGCAATGGTGTAGTGGACTGTATTAACACAGATGTTTGGAATCTGGAAAAATCCCCTCAGACATACAAAAGTTACTGCTTTGGAAGCAAGAGCCTCCAAGATGGCATATTGCAATACAGAGAGATCAGCACTCTCTGATGCTTGATCTCAGGCACCATTTTATTTAGCAGCATAAATATGGCCACAGAACATGTATTGATCATATTTTATAAGATCTGTTTGGCTTTGATATGCAGTCATCTGTGCAATATCCACAAAAATGTATTTGTCCTGGACATTGTTACCTGAGTTGTAACTAATTTATATTTAATGGTTTGATTTAGATTCTGTACTTGTGGAGATTTGCTAGCCCTGATAAGTCTATCCATGCAAATCTTGTTCAAGTAGACCTGTTTTGGTTTTGCCATTTAATTTTAATTTATTGGCTTTTTAATGACGTTTATCAAAAGACATCTGAATGTCATATGTTATGCTTTATTTCAGAATAAACTTGATTATGACAAGTCATTTGCCAATCTCTTGCCAAAAATAAGGTCTCAGATCTCTACTGGGATCTGACAGCCTGGAGGTTCTTGCTTCTATAATATTTTTTCTTGAAATTAAAATTTTAATACTGAATTTTTCTTTTGGTACACTGCTTTACAGCTTCCGAATTTGAGGTTTTATGTCATCTCTTGTATTTGGTGTGTCCATTTGCTGTATAAATGCAAATTACACTGTTAAACTTCTAATTAATACAATTTCTCCTATCATATCACTATCCTACTGCTGTCAATGTTAAGATGTATCAGATTAAAACCACATTTTTGCTTGATTTCAGACATCTGAGAAGGACATTATAAGTAAAGAAAAGGGTGAAGAAAAGGCCAAGGGTGCGTCTGATGTCGTTCTCTATAAAATTGATGTTCCTGCCAACCGCTATGATCTGCTTTGCCTGGAAGGGTTGGTCCGAGGACTGCAGGTCTTTAAGGAAAGGTAAGGCAGAGTTATGAGATCTCTGTTTGTTGAAATATGGGTCCATTTCTGGTCAGTAAACAGAACTTCCTACTTGCTTGCATTTGGAATATAATTATGTGTTGTAGATGAGATTCATCAGGTGTTCCTCTGGAGAGGATCTATTGCATAACTTAAAAAGAAAAGACTACAATGTTTCTGGGTTTTGTATCTGTTCTAAAAAGTTTTCAATTGCTGCTCCATTTGAGACTTACCCCCTGTAAAGAACTCCTGCAGAGAAACTTCTTTGTGATCCTTTGTAATAAATACCAAAACAAATAATTTATTTCCCTTTTCTGCAACAACTTTATATTGCTGAGTTCTTCCTTTCTAGTTCAGTAATCTGTTGTCCATCCCATAAAAAACAAGTTCTGCACAGTTAGCTAATTACATTAGCCAAGAAACGTTACCAAGAAAATTTTCTTTAATTATATTAATATGTAATCATATATGTTATATATATATAATGTTATACATAAATATATATATATGTTAATTATAATTATTTAATTATATTAAGATATAATTTCTGCTACATTTCTAGAGTTTGCTGCATTTCAGCTACAGACTTACTTCTGTTTTTATTTTAGGATAAATCTCCCTAGGTTTGAAAAGATAATACCAGCTGAGGGTGAAGGTCAGAGGCTGATTATCACTGAACAGGTAAAGTTGTTTACTGCACCTTTGTAAATGCATTGAGAGTTGCTGAAGCAGCAAGATCCATATCAGTACGATTTTGTAAGAGCAATGAGACTGGAAATCTTATTTGCAGAACAAAAGCAGAAGACATTTAAATATCTCTACTAGTTGTGATCTATTCTTAGGAATGAGGAGTGGGAGGAGCAATAGACAAATTATTTTGGGTGAACCTAGTAGCACATCAAATCAAAGTTTCAGATGCAGCTGAAATCAAATCTGTTGAGGAGCTGCTGTTGTAAATTGCAGACTGCCCAGGTCCGGCCTCACGCTGTGGCTGCCGTCCTGCGGAACATAACTTTCACCAAGAACCGCTACGACAGCTTCATCGACCTCCAAGAGAAACTACACCAGAATATTTGCAGGTTAGTGCTTAAATCTGTAGTGTATAGCGTCTGTGTGTATGATTTTATCATGTGTTAAAACTGCACATCCTTATTGCAGAGAGGTGTTATGGATATGCCAAGGAAAATCTTCTATAGGAGCTCTCTTGATCCTTCTCATTTCCTTGCCTGTTCTTGTCTGCTGCCAATACTGTTCAACATAAATAGCTGTTACAGTTCATTCAGCAGTTTAGTAACATTCCCATTGGATTTGCCTTGACAATTGTGTTGCTATTCATAATAATATTTATTAAAATGTTGTTCATCAAATAATTTCTAGGCTTCTCAAAATTATCCTTATGCTTTTTCAGTAAGCTCTTTTTTCATAAAGCATCATACTCTAAGAAACTCCCAAGTATTACTAGTAAAAACATTATTTCATCTTCTTTATTTCTAGGAAAAGAGCATTAGTAGCAATAGGTACCCATGACTTGGACACCATCACTGGTCCATTTACTTATACAGCCAAAGCACCTTCTGAAATTAAATTTAAGCCCTTGAATCAATCCCAGGAGTACACAGCCTCACAAATTATGGATCTGTATAGGGTAAGTGGAATTTTTCAGACTTGTTGCAGTAAATGAGGAAGGCTAAATATCTCTTATATTCTTGTTATTAGAAGTTGTTCTTACAAATAAAACACAGTTGTTTTCTGTAGCTTAACAGCCATTGAACATTCCTTATTTTGCTTGTCATGTTGGAAAACACATACTGGCCCTGGAGACAAATCCTCAAGTGTCTCTGACTAAAGAGTAAGAGTGCTCAGAAACAAGAGAGGCTAAAAGGAAATTAGGTTTTTGGTACAACACATACTTATGTCATTAGAACAAATGTAAATTTTGAATCAAATCTAGGTATGTGCCAGTATCCAGCAATTTATAACTAAAAGTATTACAGTGCTAATTTTTATCACTTTAAGAAGAGTTCGTATAGACTAAGGATATTTGGCAGTGTTTGTGTGCTGTGGTGAACAAAGGTATCATTTGGACAGAATGGCCTACACATGTTTGAGAGCATCCTTAAATAATCTTCAGCACTTCTGAAGAAAACCAAAAATCCAGTTCTTTAATTTCAGACTTTTCCTGCTGCTGGGAGACAACACTGTGCTAGTAAAGTACTTAACTCTAACCCAACCTTTCCCACCTTCAAAACTCCCCTTAATCACTCACCAAAGGATTGTGGCTCTGTGGAAGTTCACCTGTGAGCAGAAGTGGAATTCAGTTTGTGCTTTGTTTCTCCAGACTGACAGCCACCTTCGGCACTACCTGCACCTGATTGAAAACAAGCCACGTTACCCTGTCATTTATGACAGCAATGGGGTTGTTCTGTCCATGCCACCAATCATCAATGGTAAGATTAATTTGTGACTGCTCTGTACTGTTACTGCTGTTTTGTGTGTGAATTGGTGCCTGACAGAAATGCTGATGTGTCATGGGGATTATTTTGTTTTCTTAAAATTGTTTGACTTACAATTTCATAAGTCTTTTCTCCTTCTTTCAGTTTAAAGATAGTCAGGTTTTTTGCTCTCTCCCTAAGCTTCTAGTGCTCATTTTTCTCATCTTCATCAGAAGGGTGTAAAAATTATACTGCAAACATCTGCATTGAGCTTCTCATCCTCTTCCTAACTCAATAAAGTTCCTTGTGACAGGAACTGTTGTTATGAAAACATTTTGTTTGGCTAAAAGAAGCCAGCAAGAAATTATTTCGTAAACTGGTAACTGCAACTTTGTACTCCATTTTATGAGGTCACAGCAGGGAACTTCCCAGCAATGGGAACTAGCTTTTCATGGCTCCTGTTGCTATCAAACTAAATGATTTCAGAACACTTTAATTGCTTGAAAAGAAAAAATTGGTCTAGACTTTTTTTTTTGCATTGTTTCTAAGTATGGGTTTCCTCTGAATGCAAAAGAAACCATGGGTGATTTTTGAGAACCAGGTTTACTGAAGCCATTTAATGGCATGTCAAGAATTACTCCTCAAAGAAAGATAATTCAGTATGTCTATATACTGAAATATAGGTGAGGAATCAGTAAATTTCCCTGCACTGACCAATAGATCTGCAGTGATAATCTCTTTGGATATATGCTTCCTAATAGACCTTATCCAGCTAACCCAAATCTTCTTAAAAGGCAGCTCAAACTCTCTGGCAGGGACTGTAACAGTAACTGTTGTGAATTGAAGATGCTGTCAACCACTGTGCCTGATCCTTCTTTGTTAGGTTCATTCCAGCTTGGGGGTGCTCCACGTATTAGCACTGCATATTGTTTATATTTTACCAGTTAAAAAGGTTGAGCTACATTTAACACCTGCCTCTGCTTTAGAGAACAGTATCTAAGAGAGGCTTTCAGGTCAAAGGTCCTTTTAAGCAGATAATGCAATGTAAACATCTGTATTGGTTGTTTGGATTATCTACAAGCACTGAAGTGAAGGCTTGTGTTTGCTTTGAAGCGAGTCCAGAGATGCTGACTACATTCCATGTGCAAAGAGATACAGCACAGCTGTAAGGGAGTACAAGGTCCCTCAGTCCTGAGATCTCTGCTGCACCTAACTCCCAGTCTGGCTGTGACCTCATTTCCCAGATAGAAAACTAAACCAGAGAAGCTAAGTCAGGGTTAAACAAAGGAAGCAGGAATTCCCACGTATAGCCTAATGCTTTCTTTGGCTCTGGTGCAGCTGCACTAATGAATGATGCAAGGAAAGGCAAGAAGGACAAAGAGGCTGCATTTGACATGATCCCACACAGTTCTAGGAGTGTGTGTGCCCATTCCTGCATGGTTCCCAGCCATGGATTCTCTCCAGGTGTGCACTGCCCATCTGTACCTAACAGGCAGAATGAGATCTCTGTACAGCTGCTCCAGACTGCTTGTGCCTTACTAACAGACCCCACTTTTGTAGGCAACCATCTACTGGGGGCCTTCACATCCAGTTTGCAAAAGAGACACTTTCTAGACAAGAAAATTTTTGAGTGCAACAGGGATGTGCTTTGGTGCACACATCATAACTCCCAGTACAGACAAAGCAAATTCATTCCTAGAAGGGACCCATACTAGGACCTAAATCACTACTGTAGAGCAACCTTTAGGGTATCAGCAGACAGTGTCAGGAGACCACAGAATGACTATTGATAGTCATTAGTCTAAATCACTTTTTAAAACCCATTTCATTTGTTCCTGCCCAAGGAAATGACATGTATCACACATGTGATGTGAATGAGGGACTAAACCCAGGGAAGATGGGATGCTGTGGCAGTGCAGAGCCCTTTGCTAACAGCAGATGGCCACTGTTCTGTTAGCTGGCTTTCCCAGCTGGCTGCCAGGATACCTGAAGATCCCCGTGTCTTGCAGTGTAAAGCATAACCCAGTCAGTGTGTCTGATCTGCCTTTTTCCTTTTCTTTGATTCATAAACTCAAATATAAAAAGAGCTGCTATTCTGCCAACAACTGTGAATGTTGGTGCAGTAGATAGTGGCTTTTTTAAGCTGTGGAAAATGACAGTGATCTTTCTGACACAAAATCAGTGTTATTGCAATAAAACTAATATTTCTTAACATGTTTTTGTTTTCACATGTTTTAGGAGATCATACAAAAATAACGCTAAATACCAGAAATGTGTTTATTGAATGTACAGGCACAGATATTACCAAGGTAAATTAATCTTTCCTGCTTTTGATATGCTTTAATATAATTGTTTTCCTGTTGGATAATAGAGCTCCAATACAAAGACCTACAACCAAGGGCATTTACTGTATGGAGCCAACCTTCCAGTGCAAAAGTTGTAGGACTGTGGAATTCCCTGGAAACAGTTTCAGGCTTGTTCTGTAGATAGCATTGTGTTTTCACTGAATTTTGATTTAACTGTATCTTTATGTTGACACTAAGTGTTCAGCTTGTATGAGAAAATAATTCAAGTAAATTAGAGACTGTTCTTTTTTGAGCACTTTTTCTAAATCTGAAAGACTTAGAAAAGAGTAAAATTTACTAAGACTTCCTGTTTTGGCAGAATACTATTTGTAAAGATTCATTTTGTCTCCTACTGAAAATTTGGGCTGAGGGAAGAAAGACAAGAATTTTTCTACTTAGTTATCTTTATCAAGCAGGGATGCCATGCAAATAATTGCTAAATTCAAGTCTTTCCATATGCAAATTCTGTAACTCAAAGCTAAAGCATGAAAGCCAAGGAGCTATAATTGCCTGTTCTTGAATATAGGTTGTGCATTCATTGATAGTTTCCTAAAGTGTGTAACTTCATGCTTAAGAGCAAAACTGCTTTTAACTTACTCTACTACAAAATGGTATGTTAACAACACAAATAAATTTGCATGATAGGGAGTGGCTTCTAAGCAAACTAATAAATAACCATTTCTTGCTACTGCTTGTCTTGATAGTAAAAATAAATACAAGGTTGTTCTTTTACATGAAGGAAATTACACTGTCAGGCATCAAAAAAACCCTTTGTGGATTGAGAAGTTCATCTGAATCTCATTATTACATTTCATTATACTAATGTCTTAAAATATTAACTGTAAAACAAAAAAAAATTTGCAAACGAGGTTATTTGATAATGTATTGCTAAACAATGCAGTCCTTCAGCCTCTCCATTCTTACTTGAACTTCAGTAAAATTACTAATTAGGTTAGGTAGACCCAGTTCCAAATGGTAATAAAAACCCTGTGTTTCTAAAGAGCAGTGTTTAGAAAAGATACACAAAGGCTTCAGAACCTTGAAAACTAGATTTTCAAGCTTTTGCACAAATGTCTGCATCAGAAGGAAAATTTTTTAAAAATTCAGTCTAATATTCTAGACTGCTAGGAAATTAAAATAGAATGAAGAGGGTGTATAATCAGATATTTTCCCTGTTTCTTGTCTTGATGTTTTGTCTACTTCAACACAAGTAGATGACAGATTTCAATGTGATTATTATGTTTGTTTTTTAGGCAAAAATCGTTCTTGATATTATAGTCACGATGTTCAGTGAATATTGTGAGAAGCCATTCACGTGAGTATAAATCTCCAGGGCCACATACATGTAAATCTCCACATTTGGGCCATGTGTTAAAAACAGTTTTACTTATATTTTTCTGTCTCTCTCAGTGTTGAAGCAGTAGAAGTGGTTTATCCCAATGGGAAGACCCACATCTATCCGGTAAGCACAGCATGAGGATATCTGTGTCCTTAGGGAGAGGGCTTGATTTGATTTACACAGAGTCTGGGAACAGTGATGTTGTTTTCTTTTCCTGCAGTGGCAGCATCTGCTGGTTCTGAGGTATAGGTTAAAAATCCAGATTAGCACTTTCTCTATATTAATGAGACAGAACCTCCTCTAACCCCACAAAAAATAACTCCAGCTCCAGCTTCTCCTTGTCAAGGAAAGTCATTTTGAAGTTCCATTGAATTGTGATGAGGTTAAAAAACCACTATTATGGTGTAGCATGTCTGTGATAGGAACTTTTTCAGGAACAAGTAAAGATTGCAATCAAAGGTCATCATCTATGTCTAAAGCTTTTAAAACCTACATGTTCCAAATCAGGAAAAATGAATGCAGGAAGAAGTCCTTCAGCCTTGAGCCTATGGACAACTGAAATCAGCCTCAGCATGATGTACTTATCAGATCTGGAAGCTTTAATGCCCTTCAGTTGAAATAACCTTGTAACGCTGCATTTTTCAGGCTCTCACTTTACAAACACCAACTATGTAAAAGTCTAAAAGGCAGAATGTTGACTTCAAGTTCAGTTCAGAGCCCCAGACAGATCTGTTCACAGTAATAGAGTCTTACATTTGTATTCTCTTAATAAGTATAAAGAAAGCAATTCCTCCTGTTTCCTGAAAGTAACTGAAGACAGAGTTGAACTCTGGTTATGAACTGTGAACTCTGAGTTATGAACTCTGGTTGAGTTCATAAAATCAGATACACCAAGGGAGTACAAACTGTTTAGAGGGAAAGAAACTTATTTTTGCTGAGAGGTTTTCTAGTGTCATTTTAGCTTTTTCTTTTCACAATGTCAGTTTTAAATCACCTGAGGAAAGATGTAGAATCCTGAAAAGATATACAACAAAACAGAAATCTCTGCAGTAACAAAAGCAGCTTCCCTAGATAAGATAGAGAAAAAAAAAAAAAAAAAACCAAGAATTCAGATGCTATATTTGTATATCAAGAAGTTTAGAAAAACATGAAAGACATAAATACATATAAAATATGTAAAGTTTTCCTTCCTTTTCCTCTTAAAAGTCATTTGATCTGTACAAGACCATGAGATCTCATGCATGACCATTCTGTGCTTTAGGGCTTTGACTTAGGATGAACTCACCAGAAACTCACCAGAAACTTTCAGTGACTCTGTTACTTGCATATATCAGAAATTATCGGAAGTTTCAATAACGGGGATTTCATGCTGCATTCACCCTTCCAGCTTAACCAAGAACAGCTTTTGCATCACATACTGGAGTGTATTTTCAACAATCCTGTTCACTTTAGAATGCTAAATATAGCCTAATATTCCATATTTGTCTTCTGTGGGTGTCATTTTAGTATGGCATTTAGAAGCTAGATTACTGAGATTGAATCCTCTTAGGTAGAAATGGCAGGCACTGTATATATATATTAAAATCTTTTTCTTTCTTTTTAGGAGCTGGCTTATCGAACAGAGAAGGTGAAACCTGAATACATTAACAAGAAAGTAGGAATCAGGTGTGTTACTGCAAATTAAAACATAGTTTTTATTAACCATGCCAAAGGTACTAGAAGACATTAATTATTGCATTGTTTTAAAAATGTTTAGACTTTGTGATTTTTTTTTAATTTATCAAAACTTCAGGGGTTATCTTGGGTAATTAGATCGACTCTGTAACAGAGTTCCCTGCTTTCAGAGAAAGTGAAGGATTCTTTATGGCTTCCCACGACTGTTATTAAGTAAAGGAAAATGACCATCTCATGAGTGAGAATCTGAGCTGGTTCTGTTTGAATGCTAAGTCTGTGTACAGTCCATAAAGCACTTACAGATCGTTCAGGATATGAGGCAATGCAGAGAAAACATGGATTCCTTTACAAAACCAGTCAATACATTGCAACATCCATAAATTACCACTCTCTTGTTTTGTTTCAGTGAAACTCCATCGAGCCTGGCAAAGCTGCTGACTAGGATGTGTTTGAAGTCCCACGTCACAGGGAATGGGAACCATCTAGAGGTTGAAATCCCTCCTACCAGAGCAGACATTATCCATGCCTGTGATATCGTAGAAGATGCAGCAATAGCTTATGGTTATAACAACATTCAGATGCAGATCCCGAAAACGTACACCATAGCTAATCAAGTAAGATTGCTCCTTCAAATAAATGCTCTGTTGTCAGTAAATGACTGCTGCATGCCAGAAGGGCTTTGGGGAAAACAGAACCTAGGAATTAAATATTTTGACATGCTTTGCCTTGAGAAGTATTTACCATGGATGGGATACAAAACAGATGCCCTGCTGATTTGAATAAGTCTAAGACCAGTGGTTGCTGGTACTTGAAAAAAGACAGGGTTTAAGTAGAGAACCCGTATTAAATCTCTAATTGGGAGATTCATTTCCTCAGGCAAGCCTAAAGGCAGCTGGCTAATGCTTTCAAAAATTTTAAGCACACAAACATAGTCCCTCCCTAGTGAATTCACCATCACGTAACAGGCAGAATCACCTCGGGAAAGAATAGCAAAATGCTTTTAGATGGAAGCTGAAAACTGTTTTGTTTCATTTTAGCTCCCCCTCAATAAGCTTGCAGAACTTCTGAGGCTGGACTTGGCAGCTGCTGGATTCACTGAAGCACTCACTTTTGCCCTGGTACATTACATTGATTTCATATTTTTCTTAATTGCATGTTTGAACAGTGATGCAATCAGAACTGCAGAGGGAGGTCTGAGGATATGTTATTGTATAAATGTATCAGTATCATCCAGTGCTGTTTTGGCAGCTGATTGTTTACTAGGGCTTTGGAATTACAGTATAATATTTGGTGAGTTTGTAGGTCAGAGAAATTAAATGACTCACTGTTAATGTGGTTCTAAGTATAGAGAGGGAAATAGCTGCTGAAGGACTGGTTTTAGTTTAACTTGATAGGATGAAATTGTAAGACAGCAAATCTCTCTCAAGACTTTGGTCACCAGATGTGAAATTCATCCTAATTCAATAATCTGGAAAAACAACATGTAAATTTAGTACTTTCTGGTGGGTATTCCTATAGTGTATTGAGATTTACCTGTTTCTATATTTCTCTTTAGTATTGTCACTTGCCCACAATTCTTTTGCATTCAGTCTGCAAAGAGCTTATTTTAAGAATACTCATAAAAAAGTTACAATATACAGACACTAGGGGGACATCCTTTGTAAATTTCACCACGGGTAGGGTTTTGAATAAAGATAACAAATTGATATATGGTACATAGATAACAAATATAGATAAAAAATATAGCATTGTTATCACTGGTTTTAGGTATTCTTTGTTACAGCCATGCCAGTAGTCTTTGACCAAGAATTAGGACTCTGCAGCAGCAAGTGCCACTCTGGTACTAACTGATGCCATAATTTGTACTATGGAAATTATACAGCAGGATAATGTGCTAAACCAGAATATACAGTAGGAAACAACATCTTTGTCATGGCCACTTGCTCATACCCCTTAGCTGTGAACTGGATCAGAGCACCTGATCTGCTATTAAAAACAAAGATGTTAAATATGCTCCTATGCCCTCCAAATGTATGTGGTAACTATCCCCATATGGAGACTGGCATAGGCAGCTATTGAAAATATAATATACATTTTTAAAAATCCTTTCTGTTGCAAGATCAAAGCCTTTGCCTAAATGTCCAGTTTGTGCACATTTTACCATATGGGGAGCTCCATCACATATTCTGTTAAAATCTCTGTGGAACTTCTCAACTTCTTCCTGAACCTAAAACTTACTAGATGGTCAGAGGTATAAATCCTTGAAAGTACACAACCTCTTAAGATAAGAGAGAGTGGCCTACTCACAGATTATTTTTTACTAATCTACTCAAATATTTTAAGATGCAGCATTTCAGGCTCCTAAAAAGACTTCTGGCATTTGAAAGATTCAGGTATTGCTACCAGATTTGCTAATTTGAATGGACTGAATAAAATTTTAACACCTTCAGATTTCACAGAGCTTGAAAAGCAAAATTTGATCTCATTCTGAAAAATATATTCCAGTTTTAATATTTGGTTATTAACTCATTTAAGTAACCAGGACAATAAGTAGTATTGTGCTGCAGTACTAATATCTGACAGAGGTATTCAGGCCTGTGGTTACTGCCATGTTGAGGCAGCAGTACATATAGTCAGTTTTTAAAGTTTTTCTTTATTCATTAATATTATTATCCAAAATTAGTATTTCTTAATTCATTATTCATTTTTGAGTGCTGCACTCTTGCTTGATTCTTAGAACACATAGTTCATTTTTTCAGCACCAAAAAGGTAACATGTCTGGAATATTTAATACATTATGTTGCTACAACTGAGAACCTTTATGAATTGCAACAGCAGAATTTTTGAAGGTCATGCAGTGTGTCATGGTATCACATTTCCTATTTGTATTTCTGCTGTGGCAGGATAAAACTCACAGTCTGAGTGACACTTGATTAAGTGAGGCTTATGACTTTGATAGAATTTATGCTACAACATTCTGTACCCCAATTTTATATGACAAACACTGCTTATGTATTTGTGCACTCAGTCTATTTCTTGGGTAGAGCCCCAAGTTACACTTGTACACAATAATGTTGCCTTCTGTGAGGAGCTCCAGTTTAGCCAGAATCCATGGAGTTAAATCACAGTAACATGCTGTAGTTTAGGTACACATCTGAAAACTGTTTAACACAGTTCTCTCCTCCTAAATTCAGCATTCCTTGTGTTATTTGGGATTTTTAAAAAATGATTATTCAATAATCCACTTTTTCAGATGCTCATTTTTCTCACAGTTGGTCTATCAACACACTTTGTGAGTGCTGCCAGTGCAAAGGGAACACTTCTAGGAGACTACAGTACACAAGCAAATCCTCAATTACATGCCTAGTCTGCTACTGTTTCTTTATTACTCTAATAAAGCTATAAATTCTGGAAATCTGAAGTGTGGATCTTAGAAGTAGCATCTATTGCAGTATGTGCACAGACATGGGCTGAGCCTGATAAAGCGAATGAATATTGTTTTACTTACCAGCTTAAAACCACACCTTTAGAATACAGGCTTTAAAAACACTTCAACCCAAAAAATTGAACAAACTACAGGAATCTTATACACAGCTCTGAAAATTGAGGTGTTTTTCATAGACAGTACTGTACTGTATGTAAGTAAAGTAAAATCCCCTCAAGGGATTGTTTTACTTTGTGTGAAAGAACAGATACCAGTCACTCTACAAGTGCTATTTTCAGAATAAAGTACTTCACCCACTGCAAGTCAGGCTGCAGAATCTGAGCCTGTTTTTAAAATAAATTACAACAATCTGTGACAGAAGCCTAAATAAACACTTGCTTTTTTTTTAACCCAGCTTAATTTTGTTTAGTAATTAACATTTATAAATAAGACTAAGTAGGCAAACTGGTTTAAGACTGAGGCTTAATTTGTGTGTTACATGTGAGAGGCTATATTATCGGGCAGTGCTGCAATTCTATTGTTCATTCTTGAGATCAAATTTCATCATTGCCTTACTGTCTATTTTAACTACTTGACCTTGATATGTTTTTGTCTCCTTTTCAGTGTTCTCAAGAAGATATTGCAGATAAACTTCTCACAGATATCTCTGCCACAAACGCCGTGCGCATCGCAAACCCCAAAACAGCAGAATTTCAGGTGACATCATTTACACTCAGAGCAATACTGTCATGGGTTCTATATTTAAAAAGGAGAGAAAGGAACTTAGAGGAAACAAAATTTATAAACTATAAGCTGCATATCCTGCATTAAAGGGCTTGTGTATATTTATGTGCTGAATGTGTCATCTTCTGTTACTGCACTGAGAAATCGCTCTTCCAGTGTGAAATACTATCAGATTTTCAAGAAAGCAAAGTACCATGCCCTGTGTGGCAGAATGTGGCAAAACTGAGCAGTCTTATTCAGAAAATCCCAGATGGCTGATCAGCTCCTTTATCTAGAAACCCTATTCAGCATAGAAGGAACTATTAGACTTGGCAGTCTCAAAACATCCTGAACTTTGGGTAGGAAACATTTGGGTTTTTTTAAAATATTGATCATTATTATTACTCTTGGTTTGTTTTTTTTTTTTAATTCTGTGATGCTCTTGAAGTATTTTAATGCTTCTTTCTAGGTAATTTGATCTTAGCTAGAGCAAACTTAGAATTTGCCTTTTGTATAAGTGAGAGTAAATGTATGGAAATTTTTTTCACTTTCTGTATTTTTTTCTATGCTGCACTGCAACTCAGCCACCTGTGAAATGGTACCAGTTCTTAAGCTCACATATAAACTCTTTGAGAAAATGCAGTATATAAAATATGGAGAGAATGTACATTTCCATGTTTAAAACTTCTAAATGAAAGTTGCTTAAACAGAAGAGATAAATGCAGTATTTCCACTTGACTACTTTTAAAATAAATTCTTGTTATGAATGGACAAAACAAAAAAGAAAACTAGGTATTTTGGAAGGTATTTGACTTGCAGCATCTCTGTTTGTCCTGCAGGTGGCACGTACAACCCTCCTTCCTGGGCTGCTGAAAACTATTGCTGCCAACAGAAAGATGCCCTTGCCTCTCAAACTCTTTGAGATTTCTGACATTGTAGTAAAAGATCCTAATGCAGGTAAGAAGAGAAGGTTCCTCAGAATCTTTGATAATGGAAATACATTTGCATACCAAATAGTAATAGTAAAGGTAATCTCTATTTCCTTTAAAATAGGCATTTCCATAATAATAACTACAATGAGATTTTGTGTTAATGTGCACAGCACAAGATTTAAGAGCTTGTTTTACAGGCTGGATTTTAGAGTGGCTGGAAACATTGTTCATTTTAGATGCTCTCTCAAAAGTACAAGGAGATACACTGCAAACTGCTTTTAGGCATCTAAATATTCATTAAAATCTGTCACAGATACTGAAAAACTGCAAGCATAAACAAGACTAAAAAATAATCTGCTCTAAATTTTTGTTGCTTTTAATCTAGTGCTCCTTCATATTCTTATCAGGAACATAATTGATATTTTTTTCAGGGATGTATTCATGAGAGAACCTGCTGGCAGTGTTTGCAAGTGGCACAAACCCTGGAAAGCAGAAATACCAAAGGCATTTTGCTGTTACAGTTCTAGAGCCTGCTTAGGCCACTGCAGTCTCAGTCATGTGCAGGGCTGTGCCAGCTGGAAAGCAGACTGTCTCAAGCCTGGGAAGAGCAGGTTTTATTTATAGGCAGGTTCTATAGAGAGCAGTTATTCAGAGGAAGATTTTGGGGTCAGTGTGTCTCAACATGAATCCTTTTTCCATCATCTTTAAACATGATTGCTTGTATTTGTTCTCCCAAATTATTTTCTGAGAAGCTGATAACTGATAGGAAGAATAAGATTGGTAGCAGAGATACAGGATAGAGAATGGAAAAGTCTGTGTAAAAAACTGTATCCATAAATAAAAAGCTCCACAGTATAAAATTTCCTCTCTCATTAATAAAATTATTATCCTTATCTTTCCACTTCATCCAGCTATTCTAAGAAAGCATGGCTGCCCTAAGCTATATAGCCTTAATTGTTGTAAGTGAAACAGGCAAAGCAGCTGGTTCACTTTCCAAAAGCTTCAGTGAAATCCTTCCTGTGTTTTGGGGCCTCTTTGCACTGATTTCCCTGTGTATGCTCAAAATTTCAAATTACCTTTATCTGGAAAAATATATCCAATAAAATGAACCGTAAAAACAGATTTTTAAATGTTAAAAATTTGCCTAAATTTTACTGATTCATGTCTTTATCTATGGTATATTGAGAGAAAAGGAGTGCCCAAGCTACAACTTTTGGGAGGAGTTGAATGAAGTTTTGCCTCAGTAAAAAGGCTGACATTACTTTAAATTCAGTGGTAGCAATGGTTCTGTTGTTTCATTATCTGTTTTCAGATTTTACTGCTGGTGTTTAAAGTATCGGGAATCTGCAAACCAAAGTTTTATATAAGGCCTAAACAAAAAGGCAAGTAAATTGCTTTGGTGATGAATTTAATTGGTAGATTACCTTTTTTCCTTTTTGAAGGAAAAAAGAGCCTTGCCAAGCAAAACAAGCAGCTTTAGCAAACCATGTAGGCTCTTTTTTATTAAATACAGACAGTTTGGTGGTGCAGCTCATTCCTTGTTGGGCATGCAGTTAGCTAGAATGCAAAAACGTGGGACAGATGGCAGAATGGCATCAGCTTTCTTTAGAACCAAGAGTGGGGCTGTTTATCTTGGACTAAGGAGCACATTTAGTCTGGCATTATAAAGTTTATGAGTTAAATTATTCCTAATTTTATTTCAGGTTTGTCAAGTGCAGCTCTTGAAAGCTTTCATTTATGTAGATGGCTGCTTAACAGTTTTATAAAGAATGATTTTATGGTGTACTTAATTTTGATGGGAATCATTGCAACAGACAAAGACTTCTGAGACAGCAGCTTTGTGCTGTCTGCTCTTGGGCAGCCCTCTCATGGACTGAGCCCTTGCAGACTGTGAGCAGTATCTGAAATGGGTTTTAATCTTGTATTTAGAATCACTACTGTCTTCCCCAAATTGTTTCCCAAAATTAAACTTGCCTAATAAAAAGTTTGGAGGTGGGGAGGGGGTGGTGGAGAAAGGCAAACATTGAAAATGTGAGGTTGTCCTCTCACATATGGAATGAGATTTCTTGCACAAGGCTTATGTCATCAGACTGACTTAATTTAATTTTATTATTTCATGATTTTGGCATGCAGAATTCCCAATTAATAATTTCAAAAGTATGGGTCAAAAGAGCACTGAAATGAACTGTATTTGAAATGGCATCTTGCAGTGATCCAGGTGTGAATGAACCAGCTCTTTTAAACACTCTGGGTTTTCATAAAGTACACAGAACTTGTGCTTACCAAGGTGAACTGAACATAATTCTCTTCAGACTTACCTCACAGAAAGTTTTGATGTATTAAATTAGCAAAATGTGACAGATTTAATATAACTAAATGGAACCAAATTTGAGCAAAAATGGTTTTTCTCAGGGCAGAAGGAAATGTGCTGATTTTGACTATGTTGCACAGCATTTGTGTGGGTAATTTGTAGCACTAGGTAATCACTTCTGTAGGATGGTTACACTAGGTTAGGGTATAAATCAGCACCTTTACCACCAGGCCTAAGAGAGAATACCCTTTTTCTCACCACAACAAAAGAAATTAATCCATTAGAAAATCATCTCTGACCAATGATCTTGGAGAATCTGGCAAGCTTATGGTAGCACACATTTGGTACAATTTACATCATCTGTGAACACAGCTGCTGCCACCTTTTGAAGCATATTTCCAACTGTCTGGAAGTGTTGGTTTTCTGCAGAAAATAGTTTGGGAGGCTAAAAGACAAGTTTGCATGAGCAGGTGTCCCTTTTCAGATCACCAGGTCATTTCTCTGAAGCAGCTCTAATTTTCAAGGGAGCAGTGTACAACAGTGCTTTATCTTCCTCTGCACTCTTCTGGCTCACATATTCCTAAGCAGCTGCCCATCCTTTGGATTGTTTTTCAGCAGCATCCCCAGGAAGTGCTTTGAAGTCTCAGAAATATATACACACATATATATATTTATGTATAATTTGGGTTGACATACTTGGCAAGCTCACTTGAAAAATAGAAATGTTTCATGGCATGACATGAGAGCTCTTAAGTGACTTATAAAGAACTGAAGCATTTCTAACATCTGCCAGCTTTTGCCTACAAATCCCAGTATCTTTTTTCCTTCCTATCACTTGTGGTGAATGAACTTCCTCTGTTGTGATAGAACTCTGTAAAGGAGTAAATTTTATAACACTTGAAAAAAACAACCTTTCCTTTACCAAATACTCCTAAAATTGAAAACATGAGGTATAAAAAATGTTGTGTATGTTTATTTCTGATGCTTTAGTTGAGAACTCTGGTCTGAAGGCACCACTGATTATCTTAATCATAATGAAATTAAAATTCAGATAGTTGTCACAACATCTGCTACTATAATTACTCATAAAATAAAGAAACCATTCTACTGAATCTCTAGTCCAAAGAACATGCTGTCTTAGGGAAGGAAAAATCATATTTTTCTATTCTGTTGCTCAGTATAACAGGAAGATAAATGGTTGACTATCTATGACAGCACTACTTGTTGGTATCTTAGGGCTGGGAAACAGAGACACAAGTGACACACAGAGAGAGCAGCCAGAGTGCTCAGACCCAAAACCAGACACTGCATTTATTGATATTTACCCCCTGTAGCCTTTACTTTCCTGTGTTGCCATTGTAACTTCAGGATTGGATTCTCCAGCATTATTTAACACTGCACATTATTATAATGACAGGAAAAAAACACGGAGTAACAAATTGGAGACTTACTGCCACTGTAAGTTCAGCTTTCAGTGGCTGATGAGAGAACTTGCAGCTGTGGTACTGAGTAGCTGCCCTAGAAATTTTGAATGATTCCTGCCTCAAAAAGGCTGAGCTCTCATCTTGTGTTTAGGCTCTGCTCCTGTGTTTTAACCTATTTCTGGTCACTCAATAAATCTTTTCCGGTTTAGTTCCTGACAGATTTTTTTTGGCACTAAATGTTTAGTTGGAGCAAATAAACAAGATGTAAATTTCATTTAATCTCTAATTTCTCATGTGGTAGGTTAATGCCCTGACTGTACCTCCAGCTTGTCAGGGCAGAAGCAGGAGAGCTTCTGAGGTAGAGGAGGGTAATGCTGCCAGAGGGCTCCCCTGCTCTATGGCCAGGAGTAGCTCAGGGATTTCCCAGCATAAATGTGATTCTTTGTAGTAAGAAGCAGTGGATTTATCAGCTATGGACTCCATCTGCCTCCTCAGAGCTGTGCAAACTCCTGGCTTCCACAAAAGCCCATGCTGAAGATATTTCACTCCTTAACTGTCTGCTGCCTGAAAAACCCATTCTTCTTCTTGTTTCTTTGAGCTTGGTTCTTGTTGACTTGATCCAAATGCTGAAAGCCATGATTAGTAAAGCCTCAGAAGCCCCACTAATCCCAGACAGTGTGCATTGCAGTGGGGTAGCCTCAGGGTACAAGTGTAACAACATGCTACTACCTACTTATTCTGAAAATTTAGAAAAAAAGGGAAACATTTTGCTGAAATCAATAATGTCAGAAGGCATAAGGCAGGGGTTTGACTCATGGATTTGTCCCAAGTGGGAGATACTTACGTCACTGTCTTGGGTTTGTGCAGTGCAGCACATTTTTCATCATCACTTGGTTGCAGAGATGTCCAAAACGATCCCAGAAAGCATCAGTTGTGATTTGGGAACCTCTGTGAATTAAGATCTTTTCACAGATCACCATGCTAACATTATTACACTCATTTCAGGTTGGGGGCAGGTTGTTTTGTGCTGGTAGTTGTCCTACAGCTGAGTTCTATAAATATTTAGCTTTCCCACCAGCATCACAAGCTTCTCCATGCCTGCTGGGTATTTACATTTTGGCTTGTCTATTTTAAATTTCTTTAACACTTAGCTTTACACTTGGTACCTGTCATTGCATACAAGATCCTGGTATATAGCAACCCTCTTTCCTGCTCAAGGCATAGGGTACTTGAAATCTTTCTTTACATTCTGACTGGGTTAAAGAAATTCCATTATTTCCTCAGGCTACATTGCAGTCTGTCAGAGAAACCATTTTACATAGTTATTTCTCCTTTCAGCCACAAGTGCCTCACAGGACAGAAGAAGAAAAGTGATACAAAAGGCAAGGTTAGTTAGAAGTGTGATAAAGTTTCCCAGGTAACATAATTGCTTCCTTCTTCTGCAGATGTAGGGGCAAGAAACTACAGACATTTATGTGCTATTTATTACAACAAAAGCCCAGGCTTTGAGATCATCCATGGTTTGCTGGACAGAGTCATGCAGGTCCTGGAAGTACCACCAAATGAAGAGAATGGCTACACCATCAAGGCAGCTGAAGGTAAGGAAGAAAGAGCTACAGTGTACAGCAGAGGTGGTTGTGGAACTTAAATGTTCCCCTACAACCTGAGGAGAATTTTTGGTTCTTGTCAGCATAGAGACTAAGGATTAATATCATTATATGTGCTGTCATACTGCAGCATGATGGAATGATAGTGAAAAGGCATTGTCTGCATTCACTGATGGTAAAATGGGATTGTTGTCTTTGTGGGAGCTGCCCTGAGTAGATTAATGTAGTTTGTGAGTTCACAGCTTTTCAAGGGAATTTATAATAAAGCATATGCCCTGAGCTTCATGGGCTGTTTATCATGATTTAATCTGCTGATGGCAACAGGGTACATAGGAATTCACTGACCTGATGCACATGCCAGACACCCACTGTATCCTCCTTGGCTAACACAGCCTGGAAAAGGCAACTTCTTGTACTTCATCTTTTGGTTTCTAGCTTTATCTATAGCTTTTTTTTTTTATAGGTACCTTTTACTTATACATTCATGTGAAGACATATGCCTTATATATCTTTGATTCAAAGAGCTGCTGTCTTAGAGACTGACCCTGCTGCTTAGATAGTTGTATAACAGCCCTCTTCCTTCTCCATACAGGGTGAGCTGCACATGAATTAAAAATAACATCCTTAAATGCAGAATCTCCTCTGTGTATGTGCCTGTACATGTAAGAGAGAAAGCAAGCAGGCTGACCTGATTCCTTCATTGCAAAAATACAGGTTGATGGAAGAGAGCAGCACCAGCAACTCATCTATTCTGCTACCTAAAATAACAGTGTAGAAAATCCAGAATAGAAAAGCACAGCTGCAGGGATGGCAGCTATGATTCTATGTACATGTCATGCAGGGCTGCTCAGAGAGATGAGACACTGACTCAAACTGACTCAGCTTGAAGGAGTGCAGCCTCCATTCTGCACTTCTGGAACAGTGGCACTGACACAGGGGCCCTGGCAGCCTGACCCAACTCTGCTGTTCAGAGAACTTTAATGGAAGCTTGTTAGGGGTCTCCCTGTTCTGCAGTGTGCTGCCAAGATGCCAAACAGAACATTTGAGCTAAGTGGTCTTCTGGCACTTGAGTGCACACTTGTGTCAGACATATTGATGCTTTTTTTGAGACAGTACTGCTTTGCTCAGTATTTTTTAGGCAAACTCTCAATGGGCTTGTTAGAATATTGTTAATAGGATGCCCAGGTTGACCAGAAGAATGTTTAATACAATTATACTTGTGGTTCTAATTCTATCATGTAATAGCAAAGCCTCTTGTTTGGAAGGGGGGTGTGGTAGTGGGGAGTTAGGAAGAGCCTCTGGGAGCTGGGTACTCAGCTGCCATCGAAGTCAAACTGAAACGTTCTACTCCTGTTCAAAACTCTTCTGTAGCTGGTTTTTGAATAGACATACCAAGAGTTTACGTTAGTACTGAAAAATATTCACAAATGTTCTATATTTTGTGTTGTAACATGACAGCTGATGTCAAGAAACTGGAAAAAGGCCTCAAAAATAATCCTAACCCAGGGAAGAAGTTATTTCTAGATATTAGTGCTGCTCAGTATTCCTGATACTGTGAGATTTACAATGCTCACTCAAAATCCCTGCATTCCCATGACATTACTGCCCCACACATTTAGTGCACAGGGTGGATTATGCCTTGTCATGTGCAATATATTACAAGCAGTTTGTGGCTTTTGGTAAAAAAAAAAAAAAAAAAAGCAAGCATCTCCTACTTTCTGTTTCACCAGTGATTCAGAGACTCTCCTGGGATGGCACATGGATTCCTTGCAGTTTTCTTGACATTGGAATTTAACCTTGCTATCTATCAATGCAGATGGCTGATACTCTAGTGCCATAGCAAATGCAGTGTCACTGCACCAACTTAGCTTGAGACCTTCACTGCAGAGGTGGTTGGAAGTCAGAGTAACTTGGAGAATTTTGTTTTGGTTTTTTAGTGGTTGGTTTGCTTAATTGTTTGTTATTTTTAGTTTTTCTTAAGGTTCACAATCTGTCAATTAAGCATGTGTGAGAGAGATGCCAGCAGATGATGGAGTAAGGTATTTGCTCAGTGAAACAAAGATACCCTGCAACATCTTAAAGAGACCTCAGGATACTGAAATAATTCATAAGAGCAGTGCCAGTTACTTCAGAGGTTTGAAATCAGGACATTTACACATGGCACAGATTTTTAGAAGCATCTGCACCAAGCTGTTTTATTGCCTGTGCCAAATTACAAATTTGTACAGTGAGATTTATCCTAGGGCTCTGATTTAGAGAGATTTAGAGGCATTGTCTCTGTCCATAATCTTAAACAAAGCTTGAAACCAGTAAGCAACACAGTGTAAGGTAGAGTTTAGGCCAGTTATTTTTACTCCTTGTGTAACTGATGAAAATAGTTCCACTGATTATTGAAAAACAATACAGGGAATAAAATCTAGCTTGAAATGAGCAGCAGAGAACAGATAGAGATGTGCTGGGCACATATTTGACACTTTTCCAAATCCCTCTGGAAACTGAAATGCCTGTGCTGGGGTCCTGCTTGGTCCATATGTGCAGTGATGGTCATTTGAGCTCCTTCTGTTCTGCCAACACCTCAGTGCCCTGAGATTTGACCTCAGGGTCAGAGTGGTTTTGCCTCTCTAGCAACACCTGGGAAAAAAAAGTACAGATGCTAGAAAATATGGGTGAAATTGTGATGTTCCCCTGGCCTTTGCACTGTGCTTTGGTGTAATCTGAGCTAGGTAATAAATGGAGAAGAGCTGCTTACAGCAGCCCTAAGGAAGAGAGGCTTTTGACTGACTGAATTTGGGGATTTCAACATACATTTGACACTCAATGCCTTCCACTTTCTTAAAAGTTACTAATGGAACCTTCTTATTGCCACTGAACACACAAAATTAAAAGTTGTAAAGACAGAAGTCTGAAATGCTCCCCATTGCTTTAAAATGCACAGAATTAACTTTTTGACAGTGAATCCTATTGGCCTAGAAAAGCATTCTAGTTTTTATCTTTGTTTTATGGCATAGGCATCCATAATCAAATATAGATGGAAAAGATCAATGATCAATCCTCAAACTTGTATGTGCTCCATAATAAAAAAACCACCAAACTTCTGAGACTTAACCATTCCATACCATTAATAAAATGTAAATATCAGTATGGATGTGTATGATTAGAAGTAAATAATTTTTTAAATTTAAAAATACAGGTAGAAAGAGATAACAAATTTAGTTATATGTTCCCAGGTAATTTCATAAAATTATTTAATTTTTAGTTCACTGTCATTGGTTTTAGTTCCCTTGAACAGAATAATTGAGGCATTATTATATTGAAAGATATTCTTAATTTCAAGTTTTATTCAGTGTTTTCTGCAATATTTTAGTGATCTTGTGCTTTTGCATGACCATCTGAGGTGACAATTTAACATCACAGGAGGTGATGTTAATCATGGGGTTTGGGTCCCGAGTAAAGCCTTACTTAGGCTGAAAAGAATAAAGAAGGGCTTAGGAAATCCTGACAGTGGATTATATATCAGAGTCTTCAAAGGAGTGGTGTGAAGTGGAAGGTGTAATTATCTTCACTCCTAATGTAACATTTAAGAGTCCCTTATTTAAGAAAGAAACCCCTGGTTTGGCAGTACCTTTCAGGAGTCTCCATACTTGGCACATGGAATTTAGCACAAACTGTTTGAAAAGGAAAGATGATATCCCTGTTTTATCAAAATGAAACAACTTGACAGGTTCACAGAAAATGTTACAGAGAATCTTCTCCCCTGTCTGCCCCACTGGCCTCCCTGACAAAACTGAAATAGCAATCTCATGAAAACAAGCAACCCCTAAAGAGAATCAACTTGTGACAGGAGCTTCCTTTTTCTACAGGATTGATTCTCGGGGATTTCAGCTACCTCTTGAATTTATTAATTTAATTTTTTAAACTAAATGTTCATGCTATTCATTCTTTTAAGGTAATGATCAGCTTAGCAAAGCTGGGAAGTCAGCCTATTTGTATTCAATGTGAAAGGTGTACATAATAAATACTGCTGCATTCAGTAACTGACAGTTGTCTTGAAAAAAAAAAAAATCCAAAAAAACCCCCAAAAACACCAGAAGAAGTTGCACTCCCTTCTTTTTACTGCCCTCATTTAATTAAATGAAAGGTGTGGTGAAGTGTAGAAAATTTTAGTTCCACAGTAAATCATAGTAATAGCTTCCCATTTAATAAGGTTCAGCTGTGAAATTAGAGGTGTAATAGTTAGCTCCATAACTAAGAACATCAATAAACATTGGCTTTTATAGTAATAATTACACAATAAACAACTTGAAAAGAAGACTTAGACCATGGACCTCAATTCACAAGACAAGAGGAGGGAAGTCTGGGACTGATTCCAAGTTAGAGGTATGGAATTGAACTGCAGCATCTATCTCTGGTGATCAGCTCAAATTGGGAGACTGAGCTATATGCAGATATTTAGTGCCTATATTGAGCCTGGCATTATTAATATCTGCCTTATTTTAAGAAATTGTAGCTTGATTGCTCTTAATTGCAATCCTGGCCTTTCAGCTGCCTGTCTTGGCAGCCTTTGCATTGGTCACAGATGTCAATAACTGTCTATTTACTCATAGATAAATAAAGGATATGTGCCAATTTTTTTTTTTACCAGGCCTCCAAATCTAATTTCTGACATACTGGGAGGTATCAGACAATTCTTAGTCCACTTAGCTGGCATTCTTATAGGTGCCATTGCATAGTCTTTCAAATTACAAGTTTGTAGATAATCACATTTGTTTGAAAGCATCCATTCTTAATTAAACACATCAGCCAGCAATTCACTGTGCTCCACTCCTGTTAGTTTCACTTTTGCCACTACCCCACAATTTTTTTTTAACACTGAGGATCAACTTAGATCATCCACCTTGGAATACTGGCACCACATGAACATTTTTCTAGTACTGCTGAATTTCCAGTATTGGGACTCCAGGTTAACAGGAGCAGGCAGGATATTTGCTCTGAGAATTGCACCACAATTCTGATGCCTGAGACTCCTGGTGTTTTAGAAGCATCCTGGCAGATGTAGCCAGATCTATTCTTCGTTTTTTCAGTGGAGTAAGGACAACACCTTACTCTACTCAATAGTACTTCCCCCCCACCCCAGATGAAAAGATTTATTAACAACTTAAAACATTTCTGTATCTTTAGCCAGTCTTGTTAGTAAATGAAAGTGCCTAAAATTTGTTTCCAATATCCCCAAGTCTTTTTTAAACGCTGTCTTTACTGCAGCCAGTTATTAATCTTTCCTTATTTTTTCAGTTCCTTGATGAATTTCAGCCACCATTAATAATCACATTTTCTGAAGTGCAAATTATTTCTCTCATTTTTGTCTCTGAGGAACTTTCTGATTTTTGACCACATTCATTTCAGCACTAAATAGGAATAGGGTTTTGGACAAAAACATTCTTCTTTTTTATTATGAAACTGCTAGTACTCATTTATCAAATAAATTGTTCTTGAAGATCTTCCACTGTTTCTGTTTATTTCCCTCCCTACCTCCCAGACAGCTTAATGAATTAATAGTGAGAGGTAAGAACAGGTGCTTTTTTTCAAACCTGACTGATTTCAGTACTTTAAAATGTATTACCCTAATTCTGCAAGAGGTTTCAGAAGTGCCAGCAGTGATCATTAAAACAGCTTAATTATAAATTATCTCACTAACTTGGATGTTTGTCACTAGCTCTTCTTGCTTTTCCAATGTTGGCCACTACTTTTGAGATCTAATTAATTTCTCATCCTTTTCTCTTGAACAGATTTTTCTGTAGCATCAAGAGAACTTAGTTACATGAAGAATAACAGTTCCAACAATTCAAAATTGCATTAAATTATCTAATAAAGTGGGTGCGGCTGCTTGCTTTATGTCCCTTTAACTGTCTCTTATCTCTGGTCTCTCCTTTCTGTAATACAGGTCTTCAGATTTATAGGAACTAAATCCCTATGAATTTGTGCCAAGTTTATTTCTGTTCTATCAAGCATCTTCCCACTCTGGTTTAATGCCTCAAATTTGATTTTAACTGCATTAATACCCAAGGAGATACCCAAGAAAGATGTGAAACAGGATGATTGCCTGTATGACTGATGTAGCCAAAGTGGGAGTTTACAGTATTTGGAGTATCTCCAGATAAATCTGGTTTATCAGCTCTGACACTGGACACCTCAGAGGTGTTTTGCTGTTGGAAGTGATGCTGGTAGGCCAAACAGCACCGAATTTGTGGCAAAACCCAGAGCTGGATTTTAGAAATAGGTCTCATTTCTTTAGCTTTGCATTATACTGTTGATTTTTAGTATGAAAAAAGGGCTTTTTCCATTCCTGTGGTCACTTCAGCTCTTCTCTAAACTTCTTGAATGTCCCTTCAAGTATCAACCCTTGTCCCCAAAAAGCTGTGTGAGTTAAAGTACATTATTTTAGCACAGCATGGGATAATAAAAGGTTTGACAGGCTTAGACTTCTTTGTCTTTTAAACTTTCATCACCAAATAATGTTTGACACACTTTTTTCCCCCCACATATGAAATTAAAGAAATTCAATTAGAGAACAAAGAAAGTATTAGTTTCTCAAATCCAGGAGATTATTTTAGAAGAGAAACTCCTTTTAATTGACTCATTTAGAACTATGTGTCCTGTAGTGGGAGGGGGGGAAAAAAAAATCTATGGCAACTGCAAAAACACTGTGAGGAAAGATGTCAAGTGAGTTTGGAAAGAGACAGAAGCTATCTTCTACTGTCAAGCTGTCTTCTAGTGCCTCTTTTTGTAAGCATTAACTGTTAAAGATTACAATATTTTTCTTCAGAATATAAAATTGCATTTTATTCTGACAGGTTAGGCATGCTCCAAGGAGTAAGCATTTCTCCTGACAGTTAAGAGTTTTCATTTTCTATCAGTTTTTGCCAACCAGAACCATCTGAATCACTGGCATTTGTGTTCCTTGAGCTGAAGATGTCAATGTCTTCTCCCTGACAACTCTTGGCTCTTCTGCTGTTCCTTTACTGGAGGGGCCTCTTCAGAGTTTAATTCCTTTGGTTTTGGCCCCCAAAGGCAACTATCTTTTTTAATCACACATCATAACAAGTCTTAACAGATAAAAGTCTTCCTTGCATCAAGAATTTTAGATGTCTGGCTCAGCTCTGCATTGTATAATTATAGATTTAGGCAATTCCCAACTTTTTACATTTTAAAATAGAAAATTATTTCTTATTAATCAACTATATTTTCAATATTGCAAAGCCTTCTCTATAAAAGAAATTATTAATCCAAGGCAGTAGCAGAAAGAGCAGCAATAGCACAGCTCCTTTCTCAGGGTGAAGTTCTGGCTTCTCTGAAGAAATGCTGCATTTGCCCACCCCTACAGCTCCACCTTTCAACTCCATTCTCATCTGCTCAGCCTGCTGTGGCTGTATCACCTTTCATTTTCTCTGCCATGCTGATATTAATGCCACCAAATGTGAGCATGTCAATTTTATACTTGATAGTTTAGCAGTTCTCCAGTCTGGTGTGATTTTTCAACTTTGATATGAAGGCAGAGGGGTGGTGCTTCAAATTTAATCTTAATTTTTGTTTTCTTTTTATTTCTGCAGTAACATTTTAAACATGAATTTGCAAGATATTGCCTCAAATGTTTAGATCAGTGTGAATGCAGGCTTCAAGGATACCTGTTGCCCATGGTGGAGGAACTGACTTGATCTTGGCTTGTGGTGTTAGAGAAGAGCAGATGCACAGAGAAATGCTGAGCTCACCCTCAGCTGAGGCATTTCTGCCTTTCTGCATTCCATTTCTGCATTTCTGCTCCTGCTGGAGCCACTGTGCTTCAGCCACCAGGCATTGCTTTGCAACATGAGCCTTAGCTGCTGAAACTAAGTGATGCACAGTTGCAGTGGCTGCTGAGATTCATTGTTGAATGATGTATTATTCCCTGCCAGGTTGTTTTCTGAAAGGCATGAAATGGGGGAGCTGTGAAAGCAGAACATGAGGTGGCTCTTGGTTACCTCAGCCAAGGCACTGGGAGAGGAGGGCAGCTTGGTCTAGGACAGGAGTGATTAAACAACAAGCAAACCAAGTGTGACACACTAAAGCAGACTTGCAGCCTGGCTTAGTGCTGGTTCTTGTTATTCTCTAGTGCCTGTATGAAAGCAGAGCCTAACAAGCTAAACCTGCTGCCTTGCTGTGCACACACAGAGTATGCTATACCCCCTGCCAGAAAGCATATGGCTTATTGTTTCCTAGTTTCTCACAGATTCTGCTGTTTGCAAGGATAAATCATTCCTCTAGGTATCCAAAAGGGATTAAAACACTCATGGGACACAAATAAAGTTTTTTTTTAATATTCAAATCTTGGTGTTCTCTAGCTCAAGTGAAATAGCAAGATTTCTTTTTTTTTTTTAAATCTTTAAATCTTTTTTTGGGATTAGGAATTGCTTAGTTTTATAGACAAAATAGCTGTGACATAATATCAGCTTAGGTTTGTGACTTTTAGACAAAGTATAGTGTTTCAGATAAATCTGGATAAATCAGATAAACCAGCCTAAGAGCAAAGATTAGCTGTGTAATGGTAACTCTGCAAAGCAACTAAACTCCAGAGAGTTGGTTGCATGGAGAGTTGCCGTTTCCCACAGCTGCCCCACAAAGGCAAATTTTTTGAGCTTTATACACAAGTACTGATTTCTACAGAAATACATTGAATTTGATAGATTTCTTTCTAAGTTTCCTACTCTTTTTGTTTCTGCAAGCAGTATTTAATAAGAGAACCCCAAATACCTGCATTCCTTAGCCTCAGCATCCACAACAAGTATTACCTTCCATTAGGAAAGGCAGGGGCACAGTGATTTTACCCAGATAATTTTGTGTCTAAGGCTAACACAGGTGAATAAAGAGATGCCTCAAACCTACTGCATTCTTCAATCACTTTCTGACATCCAGCAGCACCAAACAACCTCTGTTAAAGCTCCTGGACACTCCACAGCAAGAATGAAAAACAAATCCAGCTTATAGGGTTGCATATGAGGGTTCTGATGAGATAGAAGAGTTAGTTTTCCTCACACCCTCCCTGAAATACAAATTAATAGGAGCTCAGCCATTGACTTAGTTGTAATAGGAGAAGATGATTCACTGACTGACCACTGCAGATCTGTGGATCATTCTCCATGTTCCCAGCCTTGTTGTCTGCACAAGGACTCCAATATTCTATTTTTGGATATCCAGTGTAGCAGCCCAGGTAAATAATTGATTGTCACTTTACCCTCTTCTGCTCTACCCTGTGTGAGGAGGCTTGTGGAAAAACAGAGGAAGAGATCAGAATGAAAGATGCCCTTTAGACAAGGACATATTCATTCCCATCACACAGATACTGATTCTGTGATTTTTGTCAAGTGTTAATTATTTTCTTGAGAGGGGTAATTAAAGCACGTGCCTTAAATCTAATTGTATTAATTTGAATTCCCTGGTGTGTCACTACAGTTAGGTGTGATCTGGGGAAATGGCTGTCATTCTGGCACAACTTTAGTCAGGATTTACAAATCAAGAGACTAAAGATAACAAATATCTCACTGATCCCAAAGTATGGTTTTTCTGGGCTTGAGAATATAAGGGAGAAGAACTGCTGACAATGTGCAACTTATGAGAACAATTGGTCTCTCAGTTTGTTCCAAAAATCATGGAAGATTTGAGATGTCTGTGATTTTAAGAATTAGCTGGAGGTAAACCATTCCATGACAAGACCTGATTTTGAGTTTGTTGGTTTGCATAAGGTTCTGGGAGCCTTTCTGTGCTGTGTATGTGGGCAGAAAGAGGGGGCTGGGCTGAAAGTGCCCCCTGACTCTGCATTTGATTTGCATTTTCTGCCTAAAGAAGGAAATCAGTCAAAACTGTGAAGAACTTGATCCTAAAACCAACATCTAACCTCACAAAACTAAATTCCATCCAGTGTAGCACAGGCAAAATCCTTCCCCAGGTGAGCTGGGGTGAGGTAGTGAAAGGGCAGCTGGAGTCACCAAAGGGAGGAGGATGAAGATGAAAGGGCACTGAGGCCAGATGAGCTCTGCTCTGTTACCTCCTTAAGCTTCAGCTTCCAGTGCTCCTTCAAATTACAGGAACAAACAAGTGGGTTTGAAGGCTTAGTGCAACTGCAGGCCTATAATACAGCTTTAATCTATTTCTTTTTGAAAGGAAGGGAGAGTAAGGTAGAGAAAAGAAACTGTGCAAGGTGTTTGACAACAAAGAGTGCAGCGAACTCAGAGCTCTTTGAGGGTCAATTAGCCAGAAAATGTGCTAAAGACTACATGCTCTGTTGGATTATTGGCCAAAGAATTACCCCAAAGCAATCAAAGTGGCCCTGTTGCCTGAATACAGAAAGGCAATTACAGATTTTGAGGACATGCTACAGAAGCTTTAATTAAAGGTATTACTTCTACATCACTGAACATTAGAAATTAAATTCTTACTTGCAGCCACGAGAAGCAGCTTTTGTCTTTGCCTTGTGTGTAGTGTGTCAGCATAAGGCAGGGCTGGCTTTGGCATCCCTTCTTTAGGAAGGTGGATTGGATTTCACCCCACCCCTTCTCCTAACTACCACTTACACACCTGACATATTAAGAGGTGGATTTCCACTGCTAGACCTTCAGGCTTCCTCTGGCATTGTCTGGGTCTCTATCAGCAAGGACAATACAAACTCTAACTAGATTTCAAGGTGAAGTTTATGAAGTTTATTTGTGTGCAGAGCAGAAAGGATTTACTATGTCAAGAGGGATAAATCTGTTACCCTTAAAACAGAAGTTAGAGTAAACTACAATTTTCAAATGAATTTTGACTCTCAGTGTAGTTGATGGTACAACCAACCAGTTGCACCTACAAGAGCAGCCTGGCAGGCTAATTGCACCAGCAGCAAACACAATCCCTTCCTAACACACCTGCTCAGAGTGGGGCCTCCAGGCCTGCTTTTGTGCCCCCCTGACCAGGGGCAGATTCTTGAACCATGCTCTTCACAGCCATGCTGTTCTTGGATGATGCTGCACGGACAGACAGGACAAACTATGGTGAACTCCTGCTCACAAGCTGCAGCTCACACTGCCAGTGATTCTGGAAAGACTCCCTTTGGCATGAAGGCTTTGCTGAAGCTTTAGAGTGCTGGCCTTCAGCTTCTAGTGTGGCTTAAACAAAGTAAAGGTGTGTGCACTTTCTGCTGCTGTCCCATGTGTGCAAGCAGCTTCAGCACATGTCTTTCATACAGCCTTGACTCTCACTCTGAAGCTTCTACTTTACTTCAAGAGCTGAAGTCACATAACACTGCCCAGTCCATAAGAGAAGCTTTGTTAGAAATCCTAACCACCATTGCCATTTATCTGATAATACCAGAAACACACAAATTAGGATGAAAACAGTCCTTACCTTTGTTTCCTGGTTGTTTTGAGGACCCTCCTGGTTTGCTGCCCTGCTCCATGGGTTTCTCAGATCCTCCTGCAGCCTGTGTCTTACCCCAGCACAGCAGGTTCCTCTAGCTCAGGTCTCCTTTTATGCTTGTGGTGGGTCCCTCAATCAAAACTCTCCCCCAGCTGCAAATGGTTGTTTCTCTTGCCCCCTTCCTGCTCAGGTTTTTCATGTTTCTTCTGAGATTTTTTTTTCCTTCTTTGCTTCCCTTTCAATGTCTGAATTTTTTAACCTGGAGTTTAGATTTGCTCCAAATTCTGGTTCCATGGCAGAGGCACATGGAGCAACAGCACCCAGTCCAATGCATGAGCCAAGCTCCTTCCCTCACCACCTGTGTGGTCAAAGGAAGAGTCACTAAGATGGGGAAGGCTTTAGATCCCCCTGAGGGATGCAGTCTGGAGGCCCTTTTGGCAGGCAGGAATATACTTTGAAGCATTCTGTAGTGCAGCCAATTACCATAATAATGGTTCCATTATGAGCCAGAGTTCATAAACTCTCTGTAAACCTGTTTCTCAGCTCATGTTTCTTTGGTGCAAGAGCCATGTGTTGGCTGGACAGATGGGGGCTCTAAAGTTTTTAACAGGTTCTTTCATTTTTATTTGCTTATTGTCTGATCTTTTCCAGCCCCAGAATTGTGCCCTGCAGTTGCCATGTCTGCAGAGCATGGGGCACACTGGTGACTGCCCAACATTTCAGGGTCAGCTTAACTAGAAATTGAGACGTTGTTTGAAGGTCCCATTTCCTGCACTTTGGGGACCTAAATGTTCCCCCTTGGTATTATATATTTCCCTCTTAGCTGCAAGGAAGTGCAAAGAAAAGGAATATCATGGGCCAGCATCAGTTGCTGCATGGGATGGAAAATTCTGCTCAGTGTGTAACCCATAGCCTGGAGCAGCATATTTGGAACTCACTGGGACTAGGAGACCAACAACTGGTGATGGATAGCAGAGCATTTGTTGTGTATGAAAACAGCATTGTTTCACACAATGGGAAGTGGCACAGATCTGGGAAACTGCCCTTGTTAGATTGATTGAGTACAGTATTATTTTAGACCCCATCAGATATCTACAAGAAGTTTAAAAACAATTTAAGTCTCATGACATAGCTGGCTCTAGATGTGCAAGAAGATAAAACAACTTTCCCAAGACTACACAGAAGGAAACTCAGAACAGACAAGTCAGACTCACAGCTTTTTATCTGACCCTACTGTCAAAGCTCTTTTTTCCCTATAGATTTATAGAGGGGTACCATACCAACATTATGAACTTCTGCTTGGCTCTTGTGCCAGTTCAAGCTTACAGTCAAGTGTCTAAAAGAAAGTCTCTGTGTGCTGCTCACATCTTTGGTACAATACCATCTTTATTTACAAATAGGAAAGCCTTTACCACTAAGGAAAAGGCAACTTTATTTTTAGGTTATGTTTTCACCCACAGTCTGCAGAGTGATCTGTATGTGTGACATTTGACTCTTTTCTAAATTTGTTTCATCTTGTTTTGAATAGTGCAGCCTGGCAGTGGCAAGTGTCTCTTTGGCTGGAGTCATGTGCCAGTAGCATCCAGGGTGAGGTAATTTCACTGTTGTACATCCAGTGTAAGTAGCTGGTTTGTGCTTGTAGCTAAGACTGGAACTGGATCATTTAAAAGATTCTACTTCCAGATATTTTTAAAACAGCCTTTAAGCAATGTTACTGTGTTCACTTACTACTGTGGTCAGATTTCTCAAGGTGGCCAAAATTGAAGTGGACATTGAAGTTAATTTGCACCTGCAGCAACTCAGGCAAGAAAAAGACCTAATTGCTGTTCTTGTAGCTGCAAGTTACAACTACAAACCTCATAGGAGACACTTCTTAAATGAATTATTTCCACTGGGGAGCTAACAGAGAATATCTCTGGGCTTGACCACTAGTGATCAGAGGATCATGAAAATGTTCCTGAGATTTGAGGTTCATTTGGACATTATTGCCTTTTTAAGTAGCTCCTTGTACACACAGTAAAAGTTATGGGCTGATCCTGATGCTTAAGCAGCATTTGGGGCAACCAGTGAGTAACTTGCTGTCAGGAAATTCTTGTGATCCTTTTGCAGAGGACACTGAAGGCAGCAGCATTAAAAGCAGGGTGGAGGAGCTTTCTGAGGATTCAAAATCTGTAGAATTCAGTGGCCTTGTTTCATCCTCTCCCCTCCCCTTTGATGTCCCAGCATTGCCTGCTGCACAGCTCACAGGATGTCCCACACACTGTGCCTTGCTTCCACACGCTGGTTTGGAAAGAGGTGCTTTCAGAAGCAGCAACTGGCTGGTCTGGCTTGGGTTTGTCTTTAGAAGGGCTATCAGATAAAAATGCCTCTCACCTCAAGACAGAGGCCAAAAAATGCAAGTTCAGTTGCAATAGACAAGCTTGAAGAAAGTGCTGGTAGAGCCACCACACACAGGGAAGTTCCCAGGTAGGAAAGTGTTTCCATGAAAAGATCTGCACAGCTGCTTCAAAGTTCTTCATGGCAAATCTAACTACTTTTTTAGGAAAAAGCTTCCATGTAACATTTAAAAATTGGGATCTGGGTTGGAGGTAAGAGGAAGATGATCTTTGGCTTTCTTTGAATGTTCATTGTTTCACAGTTTTATGGTGTATAGGAGACTGATTAAAAAGCTCTTCCCCAGCTGAGGAATTCAGGTTGTTTTTAATTATGTAATAGGCAAACAAGGGTGACATGCCTACTTACTCTTTAGATGACAGCAAGCTTTATTTCTTTAAACAGACTAAGGTGGGAGACATTCAAATGTTAAATAGCCTGAAGGCTGCAAAAGTTCTTCATTTCAGTAGCCCTCTGACTCAACTGTGCTAATTTCTATTGCAAGAGGAACTTAGTCAAAACAATTGAGTGTGAAAAATGTCCACGCTTTGGGCTTTACATTTTATTTTTAACTCAGTGTTTTCTCATTCTCTATCAATCATGACAACTCTTAATGCAAGAATGTGAGAGCCCCTTCTGAGCATCTCAGCACAGAGAACCATTTAATACTGAGAGCTTTGTTCTGCACGTTAAATGCCTATTGACTCCTCCAGCCCAAAGAAATATTGATTTTTCTCTCACTTTCTTTCCAGGCACTGCTTTCTTTCCTGGTCGCTGTGCTGAGGTCTTTGCCAAAGGTCAAAGCATTGGGAAACTTGGAGTGGTACACCCTGATGTTATCACCAAGTTTGAGCTCACCATGCCTTGCTCTGTCCTGGAGATCAATATTGAGCCCTTTGTGTGAAGACGTGACTTTTATCTGTGACCGCCTCCCACTGTCACGTGCAGCACCCTCTCCTGTCTGCTCCCAGGGGACATCCTCTTATGCTTTTATGTTCCAATAAACCAGAAAAACAGACCCTGTCTCCCTGAGTAAATGTGTTGTGTGCAGTGCAATCTGGCTGGCTTCTGCAGGGAAGGAATGTGGGATCTCAGACTAGGCTGTGCCCTCAATGTTTTCAAAGGGCAGGGGGGAAGAAACAAGTTGGGTCAAAGCCCAGGGTTTTACAAGAGAAATGTAATGGCAGAGCACATGATTAGTTTTCAAAATCAGAAATGTTCCACAGACACAGCTTCATACTGTAACTGATTATGGCTGCATAACAGGAATCTCATTCTTTTCTTAGTGCATGAAATAAGATAATTGATTAGAGCAAATGTTGAGTGAATGTGAGCAGAACTAAGGAGTTGAGCTTTTATTCTATACGGTTGTCATGTGCTCATCAATGGCTGAGGGAGGAAAATAAACTTGTTTCATGAAAACCAGAGCTATTTTGTAAGCAAAATGTGTGTAATATCTGCTTCCCTGCTCCAGACATAACTGCTGGTCCTTTATCATTCTAAATTCAGCAAGGGGAGGGGGTGGAATTAAATTTTTTTCACTGTTGATGTCAGCCTAGCGGTTTTTGAAGCTCCAAACCAAATGGGGAAGTGCATTTAAGAGCATATGCCAGTGGTGTTTTGCATGAGTAGCAGAAAACTATCAAAGCCTTTGTGTGCCTGAGGCTGGCATGTTTGTCTGCACAAGTGAGCGTGGGCCCGCTGCACTCCCAGCCCCACCAGGGCTTTCTGGACCCCAGCTGTGCAGCAGGACCGTGCAGCTTTTGGGCAGGGTTACTTTTCTGGCAGTTCTACCCCTGCCAGTACATGAGAACCTCTCATGGGCCAGGCTTTTCCTTCTAGGTGGCTTTCTGGCAGCAGTTGTGTCACAGCTTCATGCATTGTGCCTCTGCTCTCTGAAACTGAGAAGCTCTATCCAGCATAGTGATGGCCAATCCTTCCTTTCTGCAGGAATGTCACCAAGTGGGTGGCCAGCTCAGTACACTGAAGCAGCTCTTGACTGGCAGCCTTGTGGAGCTGGCTGTCCCTCCTTTGCTATACTATAACCATTGCTAATGCTGCAGGCCAACAACAGCCAGGATTTTGTGTTAGGCCGATGCACTGTGGCTCCTTTCTGCTGTGAGAGCCAGGAGGGGCTGTCCAAGAGTGGCCATCTGGGAAGGGTGTCACAATGACTGCCCCCCTGAGCAGGGATGTGCAGTGTGAGGTAAGCCTGTATGAGCTGCACAGACCCCTATCACTGGGCCCACGAGGGCTTTTCAACGGCAGCGCCATCAATAATCTCAACAGGTGGGAAGGCAACAGGCAAGGCTTTTTGGTGCAAGTGATAATCCAGTATGAAATATGCACTACAGTGACCCATCTGGAAACCCTACGGTTCCCCTCAGATGGAAGTGTAGATTTTAATTATCTCTGCATGACAGACGTGAAATGAGAACACAGCTCTTGCCATACGTTGCACCACTGACTCCAGTGCCCACGGAGAGTGAGAAAACTGCAGCTCACATTTTAAACCTCCCAGGGGATCAGGCAGCTTGGCATTTGCAGGATGTCTCTCTCCATGATGCCTACACAACTGTAAGCAGGCAGGCTCGCAGTGTGGGAAGCAATGTGTAAGGCAGATGGAAAGCATTAACCCCCCCTTGTTTATTGGTGTGTCATGCACGGGGATTAGGACGACAATGAGGCAGATTTGCATTGCAGCAGAGCACAGGCATATTTGCGTGCACTAAATATATTTCTCTACACAAGATTTTCTGACTCTTTGGGTGTCCCAATTCTCCTGTGAATTTAGCTGTCCTTTGAGTATAAAGACTAGATTAAGCTGGGACTAAGGGCTTGAGCTGCAGTGGCATGTGTTGTGAGGCTTTCAGGGATCGCTTCTTTTTCATACCATTTGCTCGTGCATTGGCAGCTAAATGCTCCAAAACCACGAGCTTTGTCCCAGGTAAGCACCATTACTTGCTAAAAGTAGAGGATGGGAATCGAGAGAAAGGCTAAAAAGCCTCTTCAGAGTCCCTGACCCCTCCAGTTAACTATGGTGCCAGCAGCCTTGCAATGAAATTCAAGCTCTGCTGTAGTGCTGAGCTCAGGATTAACTGTGATTCCTGATGAGTGGGACACTTCATATAAGTCTGGTGTATTTATTGCAAGGCTTTGTCTTTCATAGCTGCAAAGCAATTATCTGGTATTTACAGCCTGCTCATAGCTGGGTGCAGTACTTGAGTAGTTATTACACAGCTTCGTGCTGGAGCCAGCCACTAAGCACTGAAATTTGCTTTTGCCCTTTGCTGGAGCCATGGGCTCTAGCAAAGGAAACATTTGCTGCTGATGGGGACTTCTGAGCAGTTCTTAAACATCTTTTGAACTTGGGTTTTCTTTTTAAACAAGAGTTGGAAGTGGGATTTTTAACTACTGCTCCTCAATAATGGATTACTTTTGGCCTGCTCCTGCTCCCTGAGGGTACTGGGTCATTGCTGGGGATCTGAACACAAGCAGAAAAGGCTGGGGAGCTGGTGACAGAGAGATCAGAGCTCCCAGGCCCTGCTGCCTGCAGGTTACCCTTGCTATTGCACAAGGGTGTTTATGTAAAGGTGATGCCTGGGACTGTTTCCATCTCCAGGCTGGCACTGTGCTCACTTGAAATTTAAATCAGCCTTGGTTTGGCAGGTGAGAATGAAATAGGCTGGGCAAAAGTGCTGCCAGGAGGCTGCCAGGGGATCATGGCCTGGCACAGGCGACACCTCTGACCGTCCGGTGACCTTGAAACCGAGCTGCTGCCAGGGCGGGGTGGCAGCGGGGTGACAGGGGGGCGGCCATGGAACATTGGGCAGGTGGGAAGTCAGTGAGACAGCAGGGAAGCTCTGACAGGAGCAGGAGGCAAGTGAGGACCTTGCTTTACTCATGGCTCAGCAAATGTGCAAGATCCCAGCCACACTTCCACCCTGTTCAGAGAGGTACCTGTGTTTTCTAACTTCTCCTTGTAGCACAGTTGAAAAGGGTCAAAAGTGAAACTGAGACTGTTTTCTTCTGTTCCCTGAATTACATCAACTACATCCAGAAAGGCAAGTCATGAGCTTGCTTGTGATTTTTCATAGGAACTTGGATGGATTAGTAGACTGGGGTCATGACAAAGTTACTGCTGGAAAATTAAAGCAGGGAAACTCAGTGCTTGCTGCTTTGGCTCTTAATCCCTGCCAAAAGGTGCAATATCCATTAGACTTCTGACAGAGTAGCTGGTTCTGCACTGGGGCACCAGCACACAGAGATGCCCCAGAGAGGGGGAAGCCTGGGTCAGCACCACATGCCCAGAAAGCCATTTGCAAAGTAAGCTGGTAAGTAAGAGGAGAAGGCAGCCTCCAGGCAGGACAGAGAGGGCTAAGCTATGGGTGAGGTGCCTGCTACATCCCTCTTGAGACATAACAAAGGCAGATGAGATTGCCTTGCATCACCTCTCCAGCTGTAGGCAGGCACAGGAGGGAGAGCTGCAGCACTGGAGCAGAGCAGACAGCACAGACAGTAGTGAGAATACAGCAGCCCAGGCTGATACTCTGGAAGTCACCTCCCACTCCATTCACATCAAAAGCAGTGTTTTACTCCAAAGCACACTTGTGTTTTACTGGAGAGGATTCAGCTGGTGCCTTTGTCTTACAAAGTAAAGAACATGGCCAGCAAACCCACCACAAAACCTCATTCTCTCCCACCACCCTGGAAACACAGAGGCATCTGCACTGCAGGGATGAAAAACATTTCCAAAGACAGCAAAGACACAAATTTGCAGTGAGGAGCTGGTGCTTCAGGTTAATGAAATACAGAAAGGGTGATGTGTCTCACCCTGCCTCTCCTAGCCTGGCCCTGCAGGAGTGGCTATGATCCCAGGAGCATCCCAGGAGCACAGCCCCAGCACAGAGCCCAGCTGAAAGCCCTGCCTACCCCAGCTGGCCCAGGCATGCTGCAGCAACTGGGCTTATCCTGATCAGCTGTGGGCACTTGCAGTGACACCACTTCCAGGCAGGATGTGATGCTGAGAGGAGGATGAGGCACTATCTGGTTTCAAAAACACTTTTTGACCACAAAACCTTGTTAGGCTCCTCAACTAATGCAAAATATTCTGCAGTTCATGGGCTGTCATGCTGTCATTGCACAGATTAAATTGCCTTCCAGTTAACTGTTCAGTCTATTAGAAGCAGATATTGAAGGTGAAGGAGATTCCAGTGCCCAAAAGTCCCCCAGCACTAATTACATGCAACTCGCTCATTTACATCTGTAAATGTTGTAACAAATAGACCAGTAATTGGTAGAGCAGTAATCTCTTTTTAAAATGCTTTTTAAAAAGCAGGATCCTTCTGGAGCTGCCAAAGCATGGAGCTAGACTGAGCAGGAGAGAAGCAGGACAGCTTGGGAAGAGAAGTGGGTGCTTGCACTTGGGAAGCTCTTTTAGCTGGGACTCATTGCCTTTACATCAGTCATTTACAAGTATCAATAGAGGGTGTAAAACAAACAGACAACAAACTCTGCAAAATAGGTTTATTTTAAAATTTGAACCAAATAGAGTTTGCATTTATTGCATTAATCACATGCAGGTGAATACTATAAAAATACCTGTGCAGCATTTATATATAATTTATAAAATCTTCATAGCATAAAATAGCTGTGAATCAGAACAGAAATTTTACACATAAAGCTGCATGAATGTCCCTGTCAAACTGTGCCTTTCTTGAGAGTAATTCCAATCCCCAGCTTAAATGCTCATCTTGCTGCCAAGTTTCTTCCCAGTTTTGTGATGTGGCTCCTCTGCAGGGCTCCAGTTGTGCACTGCACCTGTGTGTCATGCAGCTGTCTTAACACAAGGTGCTTAAAGGTATTTTAAACCTTATGGCAGAATTTCTGTGGTGTATGGGAGGGAGAGAGGCTGAGGATGGAACCCCATGGCTGTGGTGGCCCATGTCCAGCACTCACTCAGGGGAAGGTGTGAGTGGCCATGTGCCCTGCTGAAAGGCTCACTGGAGCTGTTTGCATGCACACAACCACATTGCATGCACAATGTGTAAAGTCCACACAACCTGAGAAAATCTAAAAATGGTTACAATTTCTGCCTGCATTTCTTCTGGAGAATGGCAACCTGGGTTTAGAGTGGTGCAGCTCTTTCACCTCACACTCCTCAGACAACTCCCAGCTATTCCAGTTTTGGAATTGATTATGTTTATCCAGGCAGTCAGTGGATGGCAAAGCACCCCCTTTACATTCTTCAGGTTCATTTTTCTTGCAGCCAGGAAGACAAGTGGGCATGGTTAGAAAGCTGGCTCTCACTGTACATTCTGCCAGGCAAGGCACAGGGGCCATGCTTGAAGCTCTGCAGCAATAGCACTGTACATTTCCCTAGCCAAGCAGACCATGTTCACTGCTGTATTTCTCAACAGCTCATTGGTCCAACAGCTGAAATATATTGTTTTAAATAAGCAGCCTGAGTTCTAGGGATGCCCTTCCTATGGACACACCTCCCTGCTATTCTACAAGTGCACACAAAGTGTTGCAGGATGCATGGAAGACCAACTGTGATGCTGTGCAGCAGCAGAAAATGATGGCATCTTGTAATTGTCACACGCTGTAGTCACCAGAGTCACTGCTCAGCTCCTTCCACAACGCAGTTTATGGACTCTACTTGTCACCCCTGCATGACAGGAAGGACTTTTTCCTTTTCCCTAGCCAGGGGAACTAAATTGGAGTTAAACAGTTTGAACTCAAGCCTCAGTGCTGTGCTAATAACTCTGCTCAGTTGTTTGCAGGCAAAGGATCTTTTAGTGGAGGCTTTCTTATTAATATCCAAGGAAATATGTTGCAAATCACATTAAACATTTTGTGCTAGCTTTTCCTTCTCTTTTATGTTTTGGGTTTGGTTTCTTTTATTTTAGATTGTAATAATGAGCAAAACCATCCACACAAAACTAGCCTGGTCTGGCAGTGCCATCAGAGGACATTATGAGCTGTGCCTAATGATGGCATTTTGATTTTGCTGGTCACATCTCTCCCCATCCCACCAGCCACTTTTTCTCTGATGCCCCAAACCTGAGCCCTGCCTTGGCTTGCTCTACTGCTTCAGGAGCAGCCCCACAGCCAGGCAGGCAGAGGCACAGCCCTGCTCTCCAGCAACCCCAACCCCACAGCAAAACAGCCTTTGCTACTGCTCTGGCAGGGATTTTGGCTGTGTGCTTATCACATTTAGTTGCCTGTGCAAAGGGTGTCTAATTATGGGACACAGTGGGGTCAGTGATTTCTAACCCAAAGTTGTCTGTGCACAGCAATTCCCATAAGTCAGATTTTTTAGGCCAGTTGCTTTGTGTTTGTGTGGCAAGGGCATGGTCGTGGTGGGGAGGTGGCTATAAGGGTGACTTCTCTCAGAAGGTGCCAGAAGCTTCCCCTGTGTCCAGCAGAACCAATGCCAGCTGGCTTCCAGACAGATCCACTGCTGGCCAAGGCTGAGCCCATCAGGAACAGTAGCAGCACCTCTGGGACGACAGAGTTAAGAAGGGAGGAAAAACCTGCACAAGTGCAGGCAGACAGAGGAGTGAAGATATGGGAGAGAAACAACTCTGCAGACACCAAGATCATAGAAGGAAGAGGAAGAGGTGCTCTGGGTGCCAGAGCAGAGACTCCCCTGCAGCCTGTGGTGAAGCCCATGATGGTGCAGCTGTGCCACTGCAGCCCGTGGAGGTCCATGGGGAGCAGAGATCCACCTGCAATCAGTGGAGGACCCCACACTGAAGCAGGGTGATGCCCTAAGACAGGTTTAAAGACCACCAGCGAAACAGGCTCCTGGCAGGACTTGTGATCCCTCAGGGGACCCATGCTGGATGAAGTGCAGCCCATGGAAAAATTCACATTGGAGACGTTTTTGGAGAGCTGGATTCTGTGGGAAGGTGCCCATGCTGGAGCAGGGGAGGAGTGTGAGGGGTTCTACCCCTGAGGAGGAAGGAGCAGCAGCAGCAACACGTGATGAACTCACTGTAACCTCCATTCCCATCCCCCTGTGATGGTGGGTAGGAGGAGCTAGAGACTACAGAAAGGAAACTGAGCCTAGGAAGAAGGGAGGGGTAGGTGAAAGGTGGTTGCAAATGTTTGGTTTTATTTCTTATTATCCTACTCTGATTAGTTTGGTAATAAATTAAACTTACTTCTCCAAGTCGAGTCTGTTTTGCCTGTGACAGTAAAACTGCTGAGTGATCTCTCCCTGCCCTTGTCTTGAGCCATGATCCTCTCATTATATTTTCTCTCCCTGGAGAGAGACGAGTGACAGAGCAGCTTTGGTGAGCCCCTGGCACACAGCCAGAGCCAAGCCCACCACACCAGTGCAGAAAGGCACAAAAACACTTTTTGGTCGAGTCAGCAGCCTGGAGTGTCCTGTCCCCACAGCGGGGGTGCTGCAGGCAGCTCTGTGAGGAGCAGCTGAGCTCACATCAGCCCCAGCAGCTGGTGCAGCAACGGCACGAGCACGGTGGCTGTGAGGCCAACGCAGGAGTACGTCACAAACTTGTAGGGCACCTCAACCTCCAGGCGTCTCCGGGCTTGCAGGTCACCCATGGGGAACTGGTAGCGATAGCCCAGCACGCCAAGGACCACGCTCTTCGTGAGCCAGCGGGTCAGCAGCACAACCAAGATCCCTGTGAAGAACCTGGCCAGCACAAACACCATTGTACTGCTGGTCAGAGGAAGCCCAGGCTGAGCACTTGTGCCAGTGTGGGCTGAAGCAGAGTACTGGTTGTTTAACCAAAATCCCACAGTTGCTCCAGCTGCTGCTCCTAAGATCGTAGTGGTGTCTCCCCTGGTAGGGCTGTAATAGTCTAATTTGGGGTAGTTGTAACATAAGACAAGAGGCACAACTATGGAGAACAATGGGCAGAAGGGGCTGGTCAACAGCAAGTGATCTATTGTGTCCCACGCAGGATACAAGAGCACAAGCAGCATGGCTGAAATCAGTGCTCCTCCAATCACATCCTGTAAAGAAAACACATTTAAAAGGCTTTGTGAGACCTGGAAGGCAAACCAGGTGTTTGGGTGATGATAAAAGACCAGTATCTGCATTGGTGGGGCCCAGCAGTGGAGGAACACCCAGAATCCAGCGATGGCATTATCCACGTGCAGGGAAAACCTGAAGCACAGGCTAAACAAAACATGACAATCCACAAACCCAACCTCAGCTTATGCATATGCATGTGTCTGTGGACACACATCCTCCTCCTCACCTGCTCCCATGTTTTGAGGGCATTCTCCACCTACGACCTGGGAAAAGGCACGTGCACAGCTCTGTCTCGGGGACAACATTGCAGAGAGCTGCCTTCACAGAAACCCTCTCCCTCCTGTAACCCTGCAATCCGTTTCATCACATCAGTGTGATTATCCCTTGCTTGCTTTGCATGAAGGGGGAGATGCTGTCCTTTGTCAGAGGCAGGCTCCCATCCCAGAAACACAAGCTCCAGGGATGGAAAGTGCAGAGCTGTGGGACGTGGTGCGTGTGCCATGGTTTCTGCCAGCAGTGGGAGGGAGGCACCTCCAGGCAGGGATACAGCAAGGAGAAATTTGTTGCCCAAGTCTCTGAAATCTGGCTTTCAGTACACTGCCTGAAGCAAGCATATAATTAAACCCTAATTTATTAACAGAGGCAAATAAGGTGTTTTGAGAACTTGACTGTTGTCAGCCACAAAGCTGAGACAGGAGGTAGCCCCTAACAAAAGCTCTCTGTATGGGAGCAGCCAGGTAAAAAGCAATAAAACAAGTTTCCCTGTGCCACCCTTCCAGGCAGCAGTGTTAGTACAGCCACAAAAAGCTGTGCAAAAGCTGAAGTTAGCCACAGACAGAAATGTCCTCTTCTAAGATTGTATCTTCCTCATGAGTCATGACAGCTGACTACTACCATGCTTGGTCACAGTCTAAAAATTATTTATGGGAGCTTCGCTTCGAGTTAGGCAGGAATGAGGGAACTTCTTCACAACAGAAATATTTAATGACATTCTGGTAAGTGCATTACTCCTGTAGGGCTGAACTTCAACTGTTTACAACTTCCATTAGATTCACAGCACATTTGGTTTTAAACAATTCCTACAGCCATTTTGCATATCCCTAATACAAATTTCCATTTATTCCCTCATCCAAAACATGAGGCTAGCCATGGAAATACACAAACTTGATCGCAGATATCTAGTATGTAAAATACCATTATATTATATACCTTTACTTCACAGTAATTCATGTTTTGATGTAAATTCTTAGATGATACTTTTACATACAAAGCTTATTTTGGCCCAACATTAAGTAACTGCCTCAATACAAAAGAGCTGGGGGCTGGTCCCAGCACTGATGTTCAGAAATCCCACACCCACTCTGTACATCAATTTCCCACACAGATGTTTGTCCAGCTCATGTTAAAAGAAAAAGTCCTCACTACCACTCTATGGGTGATCAAGGAGCAAAATTCAAAAGCTGTTCACATGCTTTTCTGTTCCAATTAAAGAAGTGTAACCAAACATTAACATTTCCTCACAAGAGCTTTGCTCAGATTTACCCAGCTGGCTCCAGCAGTTCCCAACCCAGTTGCAAACAGTCCCTATGTAGAAACCTGATTAAAGTTTTGTGAATTTTGTTATCCTCCCATTCAGCCCCAGTACAGTAACATGGCTCTTGGAAGTTTCAAGCAGGACCCAGACAATCAGCTCTGACCAGTGGCATTGTACCCATGGTCTCCAAACTGGGTGCATAAAGCAACCCACGGGCTGGGGGGAGAACATACTTTTTGCACTGCTCATAAGTAAAATAAAACATGCATTTTTAAGAAGTAATGCTTATTTCATCATTATATTTGTTAATTTTGTGTGTTTTATAATGCACATATCAGTACAGTAGTACATGTATACAATTTGTAAGTAAATAGATACATCTATATAAACATATATATATGTATCAGTACAGTAGTACATGTATACAATTTGTAAGTAAATGGATACATATATATAAACATATATATATGTATCAGTACGGTAGTACATGTATACATATATATATATATAGGAGGCCAGTGGTTTATTCTGTTTTCCCCCCATCCACCAATATCTGAGCTTCTCATTTTGGAAACTCCTCTCCAGAAGCTGCTGGAGAGCTCAGGACACGCCTGGCTAGCTGTGGTGGTCCCTTCAGTCCCGGTGTGCATGGGCAAATTTGATTTTTTGAACACCCAGAGGAGGTGGGCAAGATCCAGACCAACAGCTACATTTAGCAATGCCGAATTAATGATGTCTCCCCTTGCCTGTTCAATTAAGGACAAGGAAGGCTCCGATTTCTGCGAGAACTTGGCAGACCCTCCCTGCTGTGCCCCCCGGAGCAGGAGCTGAGTTTTTCCCGGGGGTGGAGCTGCTGTTAGCACGCCCAGGAAGCACATTCCTGCCCGTCTGCCTGTGTAAACAGATTAGCCTCTCGCCAAGCCCGCAATTATAAAGGAATTTTTAAATAAGGGCAGGCACGGATTTTGCTCAAGGTGCAGAACTACCTGCAGAATTTAAAACCTCCGGTTGCTGGGAGGTTCATCCATCCTGCTGGGATGCTCCAGCTGCCTCGGCACAGACGAGTCATCCCCAGGCTCCATTTGCCTCCCCTGAAGCCCCTCCACTGGCATGCAGCTCAGCCCTGCTCCCACACAGCACCAAACATCTGCCCTGCTTCCCTGGTATTGCCAATCCGAGCAGAAAGAACAATTTTCCCGTTCTGTCTGGTGCACAGTCACTGCCTGCCTGCATCCCCTTACATTCATTTACTGTGAGACACCACTCACACTCCTGAACTCCACTCCTAAGGACTGTGCTACACAGTGGGTGAAGTACTGGGACTATGCTGGGTGTTTATCAGCTCTAAAATATTTAAGATAAATTCAGGATTAATGGTAGTATGAAAAAACCTGAAATACAGGCCAGCAAAGGGGCAAGGGGGGAGCTTCAGAACACACACCCCCACCCCCTTGTGACCATAAAAAGTGACCTTGCACAGGACATTGTTGCTTGTAGCTCAGGGCAGTTGCAGTGCCAGCGAGGTTCTCCCATCAGCTGCGGCTCTGGAGGGAATGGCTCATATCATCTCCAATTGCTTCTTGTTTGTCAAAAATAACCTCTAAAACTTTACAGATTCACTATTTCAAAGTGTGTCCAAATTTTTACATTTTTTTTAACTTTGCCTTTTCCAGATAGCTCCAGATCCCCTCTTTAGCAGGTCCTCAGTCTCCATCATTTGAAACCTACAAAAAAAGAACCCTGCATTTCCCCTGCTTTTCACACACATGGACACTCTGATGTTGAGGTGGTGGAGATGGATGGTTGTAACTAAATTGCTTGTCAGCAGTATGAGTGTATTGCTGCCACCCCATTCTCTGGCTGGGTGATGCTGTCCTGGTAACAGCCCAGGCCATGGTGTTTGTTCCCTTTTCCCTGGGCATAGTATTCATTCTGGCACAGCTGGAAGGATGCAGATAGCTCCCATACCAGCTGACTGCCTCTACAGGAGGTCTTTAATGGTAATGTCTCTTCTAATGACATCACTGTGCTTTCTGATACACTCCTCATTCAAAAGTAAGGCCAGCAGTGCTAGAATACAAACAGATTTGTTGAGCTGAGACTACAGAAGATGAGATTATGCACTGGAGAAAAACAATGCAACTGCCCTTGTCACTCCTCCTCTGGTTCCTCCAACAAGAAAAATTCAGTTACACCAAGTCCATGGATATTTGCTTTACTAAAATGCTATGGCCACTTAATACATTATTCCATCCTTTCTGTTAAGGCCTCAGTTAAAAACCCAGAGGCTCTTTCAGCTGATGTCTTGGCACTGCTGTGCCTCAGCCTCCTGGTGGGCAGGAGCTGTCCCACCAAGGGACACAAACAGCTCTGAACTACGCTTTTTCCCCAAAGAGCCATCACTGCAGGTGGCACAGCAGAGCCAGTCCCTGTGGTGACAAGTTGCTGCAGAGAGGGGCTGTATGTGATCACTGGGCCTTTCCCACCTCCATCCCCACCATGGCACACACAGGATGAAGACCCCAGCCAAGGACATTTGCCCTTTTGGAAGGCAGCATTGCTCATACTTCAGCTAAGAAGCTTTTTTTTAAATTTTATTTTACAGCCCTTTTCCATCATGTCAAAAACACAAAGGACTTTTTCTTCTTTTCCCTAAAATCCATCTAAATTTAGAGGGGTCTTTCATTATGATGGGCCAGCAAGAGAAGTATGCAAAGAATTTTTACTGATTGACTTAAGGTCAGTAGCCCAGAAAGGGTGTCTGCAGCCTCCATGTAAGATATTGTTTTGATCCACTGAGCCTGAAAGGGAAGGTCAAGCTATATTTTATAGCTAACCTTAATCTCATGAGGGCTCCCTTTCTTACAGCCATCGAGTCGCATTACAAACACATAATTATTACTTAGTAAAAAAGATTCAATTATTTATGCATATGCAACCCACAACATATCAAACTCCTGTGAGGAAATAGTCCGAAGTTTTTATCCATATTTGGGAAGCTGGACTGCCCCTCTGTCCACTGTATAGAACAGATCAATAAAGTTTCATCTTGTCAGGAATGAACCAGCTATCACAGGCACACTGAAATCAGCTCCTCCTAAAGCAGCACTGATGTCTCTAAGCAACTATGCCCAGCAAGTCTGTCATATAAAATCACAGCTATTTTATAATTATTTTCAGCCAAACTATTTGTGCATCTCAATCCCTTGGGAAGCATTTCCTTCCAGCTGAAAAGAAGAAACCTGTCATTTTTGAGGAGGAGCCCTGCTGCGGGCCGGCCCTCAGGGCAGGTCGCTGGCCACGCTTGAGCCCGTGACTCACCGGGCTGCAATCCCTGCGGCACTCCCAGGCTGAGCCAGCCCCGGCCACTGCTGGCTGAAAACAGCGATACTATTGCACAAAGGCCTTTGCTAAGGAGCAGCTCGGTTGCCCAAGCGCATTCCTCGCAATTAAACTTTAGAAATGGAGAGCTCCATTGAGGTGCCGGGCTGGGCTCACCCGGCTCGGCCCAGGCCCGGGCGCTGCGGCCTCCGCGCGCTGTAATCAGCTCGTGAGGACTCCAATTGCGATAGCCCGAGGGATTCCCCGCAGCTCCCCTCAGTGCACAGCCCCAAACCCAGCGGCACAACTCGTCTGTCCCTGTGCTGGCATGGCCACCAGCCTGGGGAGCTGCAGGGGAGCAGAGCTGGAGGCACATCCTTACCAGGACTGTGTGCATCCCTGTGTAGAGCCTGCTCAGACACACCAACGTCGAGAACATGAACGCTGCTGCGAGGCCGAGCTCGAATGGATACTGTGAAAAGGGGACAAAAATAATTAAATACATCATTAAACCAAGCAGCTGGGCTGACACAAGCATCTTGTGCTGGGAAGGGGCTCCTGAGCTGTGCTTTCCCCAGGAGATGAATGTGACCTGAGACAAGGTCCCCTCAACCAACACTCAACCCTGCTGGAAGGTCATTTCATCCTCTGCAAGGTCTGGTCTCTCTCTGTGGAGACATCTGGGTAATAAATGGTATTTGCAGAATTGTTCTCTACAATATCTATCTGCAAAACCCATGTTAGTGTTAAAGAGCTTAAGGAAAAAGGCATGTTGTACAAGGCATGGCTGAGGTAGCACTGCAGTCTGAGCCCAGCCAAGGGGACTGTGACAGCTGCAGAGTGTGACCAGAAGTGTGATCAATAGTCCTCGAGCAGTGGGCTGAGTGGGGAGAATCAATGTCTGGGCTGAAACCACAATCCAGCTATTAAAGCAGTCAGGACCACTCTTCCCCGTGACACTTAAAGGTTTAATCATCTTCTTATGAAGCTGGTTTTGCCTAATACCCTCTCTGAGTAGTCTAAAAACATAGAAAGAACCATTTAAATAAATCAACATTAAAAATTTTTAAAAGTCACATTTGGTAAAGAATAAGCTTAACATATTAGCCCTTAATCCAATCATTCAAACCATGAAACTGAGTGGGCTGCTGGCTCCTTTCAGTCCATAAGGGAGATTTTTCTGTAAAGAGTAAATCAACTCAAAATATAAATTAAGGCAATTAATTCATCGAATTTGACACAAGGTCTCTATCTTCTGCCTGAGGCTCATGACTGACCAGGGTGGCCACAGGTCAGCACAAAAATGCCTCTGTGGAAATTCTAAGCATAACAGCTCTCTTCTGACCCTTTCCCCTGGCATATTCCAGCCTGCTGAATGAAGAGCTCAGACCCAGCTGAAGATGTCACTCCCAGTTCATAAAACACAAACTTTCCTCATTTCTCTAAGCCTTTGGAACATTTGCACCCACTTGACTCCTCCCTCAGCAGGCAGCCTTCGAGCTAGTCCAGATCAGTAATTGATGATTAGGGCATCTTGAGAAGATAGCAGCATAATGTACTGGGAGATTTTTCCATCTTAATAGAGGCAATTAAACCATTTAATTATTTGACAGCAGCTTTATAGTTTTATGGCAGTTTCCAAGAAGCACAAGACAGCCTGTGAAGAGCTGCATGTCCCTCTGGTCACTTGTGGATTGAGGAGAAGGTGATGCTGACCAGGTCATCTTGGCAGCCCTGACACTTGGGATGGAGCTGGCTTCCAAATATATGACAGTATTATTATATGACAAATATTCCCTCTTATGGCTCCTTGTCCCCATGTCACTGTCAAGCTGCCCTGACCAGTTACCACACATGGGTTTATCCCTTGAGAAGGCTGAGAAACATTCTTAAATACAATGCAGCCAGGAAGTTATTATTGCTATAGTACAGGAAACACAGGCTTGGATTCATTAAATGGAATGAAAATAATTAGCATGGAGAAATGAGTTTCCAGGAAATAAACATTTTAGGAAGATGATGAGGAAAAATGATGAGACTTCCCGAAGCAGTCTGCAGCTCCTACAGTGCAGTGAAGTTGCTGTTACTCCTCTGACAAGCAGGCTTCCCAATCATGTTGTGCGCTGTTAGTCTAACACAGGCTGGAGCCAGGGGATTTCCAGGAATGCTTTTCCTTTCATACAGAAACCATGTGACACAGAGCTCCTTTGGTTTCCCTGGGAGCCAGCATGTCCCAGTGTGCAGCACTGACTTGGTGGGCATGGGGTGAGCACAAAGTGCTGGCTCCCAGCACCTTCCCTGCATGGTCACCCCACATGCAAAAACACAGTGACCCCAACAAACTACAGCAGGGCAGTGCAGCCTGCCAGCAGCTCTGAGAGGAATCCATGCATAAAAAAGGACATTTCCACTAAATTTCTTTTTGTGTCTATTATTAACCAGCTACAGGTAAGCACAGGGAAGAATACACACGTGTAAAAATAAATAAAGAACTCCTCTGGAAGTAGCAACATCTTTGGATTTGCAGGCTTTATATGGCTTGCTGGAAGAAGACACAGGCTTTTCTTGTTTTAATATATTTTCTTTTTCTCCTTCTGTTTTCTTTTTGTACCCCTACCTTGTACTGGTTCATGGTTGCAATGAAAAAGGAGAAGGAGATGGCTGTAGCTGCCATGGCGTGGGTGGATGGCATCCCATACTCTGCATTCGTCCTCATCTCCAGCTTCACAACAGGTGGTGACAGGGGCCGAGGCCACTTCAGGATGTCCTTGGAGACCTGGCCTATGTACATCACTATCTGGGGACAGGAAAGGCCACAGGCTGTCAGTCAGCACAGGCAATCCCCATGCAGCCCACCCAAGAACCACCTGTATTTCTGCGCTTTTTCCTGCAGAATCCAGCCCTCCAAGCGGAGAATTTATCCCCTGAATTATTAAAGGGGTTTCCATTAGCTCAGCCAGCGAAGGAAGTGGTGGTTTTGCTGCACTCTGTGGTAACCTGAGCAGAAGTGGGACCAGAAGGAGGGTTGGCTGATGAGATTCAGCAGTACAGGACAGTGTGAGACAGACAGCTGGCTCCCACCCCATGCCAGAGAAGTTTATGTTTCCTCCCTATCCCTTACAACCCCTCTCCTGCAAAGAAAGCAGCCACAAGAGAAATTTTTCCACCTCATCTTCAAATCACAGCTGTGTCCAGCAGCAGCTCCCCCATTCCCTGCAGCTCCCACTCACCCAGAGCTGCAGGAGCTCTGCACAGCACCCCTGTGGTTATTAAATGACAGCCTCAGCATCCTCGCAGAGGCAGCAGAGGGAAAACTGGACAGGCAACATGAGCTACCAGTTCTCCTGCCTATCTCCCCAGTAAAAGGCTTCTATTCCCTGCTTGGGACACCAGAGGTTTAAGCAAGGGCTGCATTAATTCACTCTGGAGCACAGCAACACAGTACTTTTAGAGGAAATGTCACATTCTCACATCAACAAGGAAAGCAGAGGTAAGGGGCAGTGCTGTCCAGTATCCCTGAGAGCTGCTGCCCATCCAGCCATGGGCATCCTGGCTCCTTAGCACCCTCTTCCCAAAGGCAGTAGGCTCTCAGCATCCACAGTGAGGACATCTGAGAAAAGTTAACCAGGCTGTCCCTGTAGGATGTATTTGCTTTCTGTTGTAGCCCTCCTCCCTTTACAAAATGTAGCCACACATAGGCAGAGGAGGCTTTTTAAAACAAAGCCAAGCAAACCTTTTTTCTTTTTTTTTTTTCTTAGTACAAAAATCAGGCTAACTGATGTCTGCCATGAAAGCTCAGTTGCTGTGTGAGACAGCTCACTCTTCTGCTTCTCATGCTTCCACCAGCAAAGGAGGGGGCTTAAAATAACATCCTTCCCTTGCTACTGGTGTTGGCCATATGCTGGAACAGCAACACAATCACCCACTGCCACATTTGTCACCAGGCACACTCCATCCCTCTCTCTCCCAATCAGCCATTTAAAAAATGGTTTCACATGAAAAGAAAGATGGCAGGATTCGGGATTCACAAGTCAGAACCAGGAAAAAGCCAGTCATGCCTTCATCCTTCTCTCTACAGCACAGCACATGCCAGAGAGTGCTAGACTTAGAGCCAGCACCAGGGCCTGGAAAAGTGACTGCTGGTGCCTTTGCATCCTTTATCCCTCATCGTGTGAATCACATTACTGCCTCATTATCAGCAGCAGGTGGACACACCTGGCTGCTCCTATGGGCACACACAGCTCAGGGAAGGCAGTGAATACCCTGCCCCACACTGTCCACAGTAAACAAAGACTCAAGGAACAAACATCTTTTAAAAACCTTCTGTGTGGGTTTATTTAGTTAATGCCTTCAGTTTCCAAATGGATGCAGGCACATGTTTGGAAGTTAATTAAATTCCAAGGTTGAAAGAAAAATTGCTCTCTCGGGCAGAACATAAAACATTGAGGCTGCCATTTGTGATACCATCTGAGAGGCAAGGTAGGATGAGCCAGTTTATCAGCAGTCCTCTATAATAATGACTTCCACTTGTGGAAGTATTATTAGCACTAGAACATAAGAGCATTGCAGAAAAGGAAATGAGTCATCTCAAAAATGAAGGCTATGCTAGGACTCCTGTGATGGTGAAAAACAGACTGAATGCTGGAGGTGGGATGGGTAAGTGAAAATACCAGGCATCCTCACAACACCCTCCCCTTCCTGGCATCCCAGATTAAATTCTGACCCTTCTACTTTTTAGAAACAAATTGTACAGGCGGTAAGGAGAGGTGAGACAACTTTCATAAAACATGCAGGGGACTCCAGAATATGCCCAGACTAAGCACTGATCTCTGAAGCACCAGACCTTTGCCTTTAGCTTATTCGGGTACTGTGCACGTGACTTTACACACATTAATGTGAATTATGGCACTTGTAGGTGGGATAAAACACCCCCCAGCAGCTGAACTGGCAGGCTGCCCAAGAGAGTGAACAACAGGTGCACATTGCTTAAGGCCACCCTGCACAGGTGGGGCTGTGTCACCTGCACCCCATGGCTGCAGGGGCTGGGGGAGCACAGCACTGCCCAGGCTGCAGGGGCTGGGGGAGCACAGCACTGCCCAGGCTCTGCCCAGGCTGCAGGGGCTGGGGGAGCACAGCACTGCCCAGGCTGCAGGGGCTGGGGGAGCACAGCTCTGCCCAGGCTCTTTGCTCACAGCACAGCAAAGCAAACAGAGCTCCTGGCAGAGCTGCCTGCCCCGAGCAGTGGGTGCCCTCCCTGGGGACAGCCCCATGCAGGAGTGGCACCCTTCTCTCATGCACATCCATGTTTTCCAAATGCAGTGAAAATGACTCTGAACTCTACCGGGTTAAATCCTTGCAACAAATCAACAAATTTAAGCAGCAATAAAAACAAGCAAACAACCAAAAAAAAAAAAAATCCCAAAACTGTAAGCAACTTAAACCCAAGACCTTGCTCAAACTCTGCTGCCTACCACTACAGATGGGCTGGCCTGTGCTAAGGGCAATAGCAGTCCTTTACAGTAAGCCAGGTGAAGGAAAGGCAAGGCTTTATTGCCACTTTGGGTGAACAGCATTACATTTTACTACACAAAGGCAATTGGCAGTTGCTATAGCAGCAAGACAGCCTCTGTAGTTTTTTCTGAGAGCTTCCTCTTAATTTGCTCTGAGTCATATATATGGTCTATCTCCAAAAATACTTCTTCACCTGAGCCTTTGCATCAGGATAAACAAGACAAACCTCTCTTTGTATTTTAACAGATTTTGCTTTAGTGAACGGCTACAAAACCAAATTCGAGGCATTAGCATCCACACAGGTGTGAACAGGTATTCATTTGTTCCAACATCTGCAGGAGATCCCTCTGGGGTGAGGGGCTGCTCCCCTCCTTCTGAGCATCTGAGTGCCATCAAATGACCTGTTTCCCTGACATTCCCATGCCTCTGGTGTGTAAGTCAACCATCTAAGAGGAGGTTTTTTCTCACCTGCAGGTGTTGTCTGGCATTTGCAATGGTTTCCCCTCACTCCTCACATGCATCACTCCCATGACAGGAAGCAAGAGCTCTGGAAGCAGATTTACACCACAGTGCAGACAGACACAACTAAGCCCTGTGCAGAGGTGTGGCAGCAGTGCCACAGAGTGCAATTTCCCCTCTGGAAAGTTCCTATGGCAGCTGCCCAGACCCTGAGCCTGGCAGGATTGAGGAAACATGCTCAGTGCTGCAGGTGGGCTGTGTGTGACATCCTCCTTCATCCCTGCCCTGCTACAACCCCTGCACAGGATGGACACACCTGAGCCTCCCACTGGCATATGAAGGTCAGGAGGAGCAATTCTTTTTTAAATTCTGTAATATTTAAGCTAAACAGAAGGGAAGCAGATAATATTTGTTTTCAGCTTCTGATTTTGCAGCTGTCCTTATCTTCATTATTGATCTGTTAAAAGGACAAGACAAAATTCTAGAGAAGACACATGGTCAAATAGCATTGGCAGTTTCTGAGACTCACAGTATGGCAGCCTGACTTTGAATCTGCTGGTTTAGCTCCAAAATAGAAACTCTATAACCTGGCTCTAGAAACCCTGATCTGCAGTGGTATATGTCATCTTCCCAGAAAGGAAATTTACAGCTTGAAAATGATGTTACTTAGGGGTTCTTTCACAAGCACTGTGCACTGATAGGAGTGACCAAGCATATTGAAGAAAGAAAAGAAGGATGCACTATTAATAAACATTTGCAGATTAGTCAAGCAGCAGTAAAGACTGTATGTGGTTGCTGAGGCAGGCGTGACTTTGATTTCTCATACAGAAATTAAGCCAAGCACCCAGCCTGCACTGTCCCATGACCAGATAAACACTGTAGCAGATTCTAGCTGTGACTGTGTCCCTCAAGCATCACTTGGTTCAGAGAGGAAGAGGAGCAGGGCAAGGAAAAGCTTGTCCTTGTGGAGGTACTCCTCCTACCCCAGTCAATGCCAAGAGCTAAGGCTTGGCCCCAGGAAAGCACACCATGGAAGTCACTGAGCAGCACTGCTGGCCCCTTGCCTTGGCAGCAGCCCAGGTGCAAGAAGCCCTGCAGGGCAGAGGAGCCCCAGACAGCACCAGCCTGGGGCCCTAAGCCCCCCCTCAGATTGTGTCCTGCTCCCCAGCCCCTCCTTGGCTGCTCCCCATGGGCCAACCCCAGCAGCAGGGCTGGGACCCTCCTAGAGCCCCACACACCTTGGGAGAGGGCAGCTGGCTCTCCTAGAGCCCCACACACCTTGGGAGAGGGCAGCTGGCTCTCCTAGAGCCCCACACACCTTGGGAGAGGGCAGCTGGCTCTCCTAGAGCCCCACACACCTTGGGAGAGGGCAGCTGGCTCTCCTAGAGCTCCACACACCTTGGGAGAGGGCAGCTGCCTCTCCTAGAGCTCCACACACCTTGGAAGAGGGCAGCTGGCTGTTCTAGAGCCCCACACACCTTGGGAGAGGGCAGCTGGCTCTCCTAGAGCCCCACACACCTTGAGAGAGGGCAGCTGGCTCTCCTAGAGCCCCACACACCTTGGGAGAGGGCAGCTGGCTCTCCTAGAGCCCCACACACCTTGGGAGAGGGCAGCTGGCTCTCCTAGAGCTCCAGCACCTGCCATTTCCAGTGTGGGTATTGCTTCCCAGAAAATACATCAACCTTGCGCTGGCTGCACAGGAGCTTTGCACGTTTCCAAGGGTTTGGCCAGGGTCCATGGGACACTCAAGGTCATATTCAGCTGGTGGGATGCTCAAACCCTTGGGCTGTCCCAGCCACCATGGGAATAGCAAATCCAACAGGCAGGTCTCCAGCCCCCCAAGGAGCACAGCATTCACAGCACAGGGCAGCAGGAGGCAGGGGGACAGGGAAGACACAGCATGGGCAGCTTCCAAAAAAGTTGTATATATCTATATATATAAAAGGAAAGAGGACTTTGTCTCAATTCAGGCTTCAGAAACACAAAACCAGAACCAGATCAGTAGAACCTCAAGCCTCCAGAAGCACAACCAGCCAACACTTAACATATTCACTCTGTCTTTAAAAGAAACCTTTAGACAAAATCTATAAGGTAGTTGACTATCTCATAATGGGCTTAGAGAAGGCTGGCAGCAGGGAAAAGTACTGTCACATTGATCTGGTTTGTCATCTAACATCTAAAACTGTAAATTGTTACACCTAGAAGTTCTATTGAAATACAAAAGGTTTCCAGTTGAAACTTCACCTTAAATGATTCAGAGCTTGTCTCAGTTATGAAAGCCTTATTGGCACTTTTTCTTCAAGGGTGGAGTACAGCTGCCAGCTCTTGCAAAATTCCCTTTCAATCAACACTTTATCAACTTGCACACACCATTTATTTTTGTATGCTGACATGTAGTTACTCATGTGCCTGAATACAATTTTACATGTTCTTGTGCAGTGCAATATTTGGAGCTTGGCTTTCAAGTGACTGTGTTTGTCAGCAGCTCCAGGCTTGTTTCAGTCAAGTGTTGCAAAGGCACTAAAACTAACAAACATAAGAATTGTTAAACCCAAAGTTTGCTTCCAAGGGTGTTTTCAATCACTGCACAGCAATATCAGTGGCATCACAATTGCAGGTGAGCTCCTGCTGGTTAGGAAACTCCTGCTTACCCTGAGAGGGAGTTCGGGGCTGATCATTGCTGAGTAACTAAATGCTGACACTTTCAGCTTTAGAAAACTGTTCCTCTGAAAAGCAAGATGGAAAGCTAAACTCCTATGGACTCAGGTCCAGGGCCTTCTCAGATTGCTGCAGATGTCCCCACCCAGTGCTGCTCAGGGAGCCCCAAGGGGCACACACAGCTTGGCATCACCAGACACCCAAACTCTGCCTCCCTTCAGAGGTGCCACCTACCCCTGAGTCAGCACTTATCACTGTCACATGCCAAAGGCTCCCACACCTGCCCCAACAAAGTCCTTGCTGGCCAACTCATATTTACATTGCATAAATTAAAGTTTTATAGGCTATGAAGAGGTGTGGCCTGAGGAAAAAACACAGAAAAGGAGATTTCCAGGCATGCTGAATAGCAAACTGAAACAGTAAGTATTTTTTCCAGGTCTCTGCCCTTGAAATTCCACACCAAAATAAAGATTTCAAACTTGAAGCAGTACAAAAAGTAAAAAACAAACAAACAGAAATAAAGTGAGCTTTCACCTCTTGAGCTGAGATGTGCAGTAAATTTAAAGTACATTTGGGGACTGTGTGAAGCTGTTTCTCATCTCTGCACTTCCTGGCTGAAATTGCAAGAGTCACAGGCATGAAAGCCTTGCCTGTGCAGTTTCAAGAGTGTTTACTTCAAATTGCTGGAGAAGAGAAGCGAAGACACCAGGGGACCTTCATTACTGACTCAGCACCTTTCTCAGAGGTTTCATGCAGTTATTTCCTCCATCTGTTCACAAAGGTAAAGCTGAAGCCTGCATATATACCCTGAATCCTCAGAGGCAAGGCCCCATGGAAGCACAACATGCTGCTTTAGGCTGCCAAAGCATCTGGATGCAAAACCAGTCAGCATTTCCCACAGCCATCCACCTGAACAGGAAAGCACAAGCAGCTGGCTCTGGGGACCCAGGGCTGGAGAAGACATTCCAGGGTTCCAAGTCCACTCCTCTGCTGCTGCTGAAATAAACTTTATAATTTTTCTTTCTGCCCTTCACCCTTCTAGAGCTATTTCACAACCTTTGGCTTCAACTGAAATTATTCATGACTGCCTTATGCATGTTTCTTCTTGTGACTGTAGTTTTATTTTAAGAAGCTCCTTCCTTCCCATGGTTTTTGCAGCCAGCCCCATTCTCTCTCCAACTTCATTTTGCTAGGGATTTATCTAAGCTTTCAGTCTCTGCTCAGAAAATAGTGTGTTCTTTAATCATCCCTGGCCCTGCTCCAATTTGAAATTATCTTTCTCAAAAGGGGGTGACTGGCTCTGCATAAACTATTACAGATAAGATGGCAGGAACTCTTTGTAAACACCATTAATGCTGCTTTAATTTTTAAGGGAAGAAACTCCCATGATTCATCCTGACCAACATTGTCATTTCCCACTTGCAGCAGAAACTTAACAGGTTTAAGTGGGAAACAGCACAAGAAGTACCACCCTCAGCACCCTCATTCTCCAGAGCCACTTCTCCTGGCCAGTGGTGTCACCCTCCATGTCACCATCATCCCTGCCAAGCATGTTCCCAGCATATCCATGTGCTTTGTCCCAGGTTCTTGAAAAAGTCATTGCTGGTCCACTCTCTCTCCCTGAGAGCTTCGCTAACAACCTCTCCTCATCCTGAGCACCCCTTTAAAGGGGAACTACTCCTGCCTTTCCCTTGGGGCTCTCCTTTGATACCAGCCCCTTTCCCCAGATGGACAAGAGCCTTCTGCAGGACATGCCTGGGTCCTGCAATTATCCCTTCATGCTCCTCCCAGCCCTCCACTCACAGCTGTTGTCTGACACTATCAGGCTGCCTGGATTTTTACTGTCATCTAACACAGTTCTTAGCCACACATCATCATCATGCATTCAGAAGCATTTCTTCAAAAGTCCATCACCAAAAACCTCCAATTCAGTTAAAAGCACAGCTCTGTGCCACTGACACCTTGGTGTTTCCCTTGCAGCTGAGACAAACGTCACATCCATGATCAAGGCATCTGAGGCCAGGCTGGACAGGGCTTGGAGCAGCCTGGTCTGGTGAAGGTGTCCCTGCCCACAGCAGGAGGGATGGAAACAGGTGATTTTTAAGGTGCCTTCCAAGCCAAGCCATTGTATGATTTTATGACTGTTAGACCAGCAGCAGCAGCAGCACTGTGAGTGCCACTCCCTGCTCAACCTGCAGAGACCCTCCCAGCTGAACATGCCACAGCATTAACACATGGCCTGCAAGGACATTTTTAGCCATTTCACAGTTACATACAATTCATGTTTTAAAAATACAGATTGTTGCAAGCCCATGCATTTAAAACAGTTTCCCCTTTTCAGTATAAAGTTCAGCTCCACAACTCAGTAAGTGAAAAATAATAATAATTATCATAATATCAGATGCTTGAATATTCTAATTAAGTCAGACTAGGTCTGGCTAATACTCAGATGAACTCCTTGCAAGGAAAAGACAAAGCAAATCTACAGAAATGCATGTAAAGAGCTCCAAAGGCTCATTTTTTTGAGCAATATGCAAATCCAGAAGGCAGTGAATACCAATTTTCATCTTCTGTGGCACGTTTCCAGAAGCTGTAGGTGTACTCCTGGCTAAAACCCAGCTCTAGTTATACTGTGTCCACCTACTTCTAAATTTCATCTGCAAGATATTTTTCATGTTCTCTTTATAAAATGTACTGACTAAAGTTATTGGCACAAAGCAACTGATGTATTCTGTCCAAGACCAGGTGTATTTGAAGTGTATGACTCAATTCAAGTTCTTTTTATTATTTCTTATCATATTATTTGGTCAAAAGACAAAATATTATTAACCAGAATTGACTGGATCACGGAGAAGCTTTACTGTAAATAGATAAACTTGGATATCATATTTAAGTTTTTACCAAGATTCAGTTTCTTAAATCAGTGTAGATTGATAGTAAAACCTCCAGGCTCTGGCACCTAGCAGAGGTGCTCCCTACCTCCTTTCTCTGTTCTAAAATGGTTTTATTTGGGCAGCAATGTCTGATCAATACCTAGATGAGCAATGGCAGTGAAAAAACAGCTAGTCCTGGCCTGAAGTGCCTGGTTATCTCCTGTTTTTTCAGTGCTACAATGGAAATGCATTATTCTCGATACCCCAAACCCATGCTGAAGCAATGCTGAAGTCAGTTAAATTGTGAATGCTCTCTATTAATAAAAATCAATGCTTTCAAGTCTTAGCCTTCAACAGACCATCTGATCTTTCCCCCCTCAAGTGACTGCAGAAACACCCTGCTTATTCCACTGCAGCCTGCACATCTCTTTACTATCAGGTTTATAGTAACTTCAACCAAGCCAGAAATATATGAAATTACACAGAAAAAATGAGAATAAGAGAAAGATTTCCTAAAGTGATGAAAAGCAATCCTTGAAATACTATGATGCACTGGGAAGTGTTTTCCCAACTATTCTGTGCAATCTATATCAAAAGCAGCTCAGTCAGTGATTGTGCTGAAAAAAAAGTCAGCCCAAGATGTGGCAGAGATGAAGAAACCCTGAGTCAGATGATGCCTCTCGCCTCCTCTGTCAGTATTGCAATGGTTTTTCCTCCTAAACATGAGCTGCACATGAATAGTGTTGGTGCTTCTTTGGTTTGAAGGGATTTTGTTCATTTGAAGGGTTGTTCTTGTTCTTAAATATTACATTGCTATGGATACAGAATTAAAGTTGAAATTAATCATAGAAATACTTACAGACCAAACAATTATCATTCTTCTAGACACAGAGTGATCTATATTCCAGTAGGTAAATGGAAGGAAAGTGATATAAAAAATCTCTTCACCCAAAGCAGCTGAAAACTTGAACAAGTAGTAGTAGAAGTAGTTCTTCACAATATACTTCTGTGTGCAACCCTGGAAATGAGAGAATGTTATTGTTTTAGTGAAGTAGAAAAATATAACAAACATTTGAAATATTATAACTGCTACAGTTTCCAGTCCTTAAACCAAACAGTTTGTTATAAGAAGTGTCAAGAAATGAAGTTCAGCTTTTGTACTAGAATGAAGACTGTAGAGATAGCACAGCTACATTTCCTGCAGAGCAGAAATCCATTCAGACTAAGGCAGCAGTCACGTGGACAAAGACTTTCAAGAGAAGGGATCAGCCTTTCCTCCAGGGTAATCAGGTGTGTTTCATAAAAGGTACTGACATGTAAGTTTGAAATTTCTACATCAGTAGACAAAGTCACCGCTGCTTTCACTGGAAATGCATTTTGAGGTGAAAAACTTAAAATGCAATTACCGAACTACTTCATTTAAAAATTGCCTCATTATAGTCCCTGAAATTTGCTGCCAGGTGCTGCTGACAACAGCCCTCAACACTGATTTTTCCCAGGTGCCTCCAGCCCTGTGCAGGATCTCACAGGATCACCCCACACTGAGGTGCCACAGCTGGAAGATTCAGCTCCTGCCTGGGACTGGGCTCAGCAAGCACAGCTGCAGAGCAGGGCCAGGGCAACAAACAGCTCTGAGTGGGCAGAGAGAAGAGCTGCACCTGTCACCAGCAGATTTTCACTCCAACATTTTAAGTAACAACCACAAGATTGTCTTTTTCAGCATTACCCGTAGATACATTGCAAACAGCAACACTTTAGTGCTTCATTTATTCACTTTACTCTGCATGAAATTTCATTTGGTGTCTGGATTTGGTAGCTAGATTATTTCATTAGATGTACCCCACCTAACATGTTTCTCTCTTCCAAAAGGTGACACCCAGCCCTCCAGAGCTGGGAAGCCACACAACAGCATACATTGCTTAGGCCATGACTTTGGCCACTCGTTGAATGTGTCTAGAAAAGGTTTGCTGCTGCTGCCATTTGGGACTAGGACACCACAAAGAAGCCTCACACTCTTAGCAGGAGCAACAGGCAAGTGAATCACATTTTGTAGGTACACCTGTCACTTCAGGAAATAAGGAGATAGACAGATAGATAGACAAATAGGAGTTTTTGATTCAGGAGAGGAGCTAAGGAGCCAATCTAGTCTCACTCCATCCTCCCCAAAAAATTAAAAATATGCACGTTGGCTGTGTAAATACAAGACAAAAGAACTTCCTAAAGATGGGAACTGAGAAGGCACCATGAGGGTCTCAGCACAGACACACTAAGTTAAGAGAGCTTTGACTCACCAAATAGGAAAACTTATGCTTGGAGCTGGCTGTGTAACTAGTTTACTAAAGAGAAACTCTCACCCTATATGCAAGTGAGAAAACATAAAAATTGTCTAAGGAGTCTGGACATGCACTTGTGACTCACTGCAAAAGCCATTAGAAGCTCCAGTCTCTTCATCTGCTTTTAATGCAGAGATGAGGCAAACTGCACGGAGATGACAAAAGCAAGATGGAAAGAACTTGCATCCATTCAAGTACCATAAAAACCTCACAACTTAAATTGATTTTTGCACCAATGAACAGAAAAGATGACTCAACATTTTTGGAAGTGCCAGGATCAGAGGAGTGTTCCCCCATCTCTCAGTCACAGAGGCCACAGATGAGTTACTGGCATCACTTCAGGGTAACAGCCCTATGCTGTGTCTGGCTGTGTGACAGAGCAATCAGTCTAAGTGTCTCAAGTCTCATCTGCCACTTAGAAAACACCCCCAGTGCAATCAGCAGCTCTAATGCTTCTGTCTGAGATCCTGGAACTGAATTTGGTGACACTTAACCTGGCCCCACAGAAAGCCCTCTGCTGGCACCACTAACTCCTCACTTAAGCATTAATCTCCAAGGTATTGGGAATTATGTGTGCTTTAGCTCAGAGAGGATCAGACACATCCCTAAGGTAATGCTTTTATACTTGCAGCCTCATGGGATGAAGGATAAAGCCTTCTAATTCCAGTAATTGTTTTGTGGGGGAAAGTATATTTATCAGGTTCTAAAAGAAATGTGGAGCTAAAAAAATATTTCCAGGTCCAAGTCATTCCACATGATTCCATTCCAATTCTTAAAACCTTTCTTTTCTTTTCCTTCCATTCCTTTTCTATTAGAAATCACACACACATTTGGTTGGATTTTTAGCACCTTTTTTTTTTTAACTCCACACCAGCGCTTGTGACAGCCAATGTGTGGCAGGGGACAAACAGAGCCTGCCACAGCCACATGTCAGGCACTCAGAGTGCCACAGAATTGCTCCACGTGGTGCTTGGCAGTGCATAGTAATAAAGTGATGCTTGCATTTGTTGTGATCCCAAAGCACTGTAGGTACAGCGAGCCTCCTCCATGCACCTTCAGACTGCAGTTAGCTCACATTTACCATCTACACACACTGTTTCTGCAGAAAGCAGAGTGCAGTGCTTTGTGGAGCGCCTTCCCAGTGCAGAAAAATCCATTATTTGTGTTAACATCTCCTAACATTCCCAGAAATTCATTCAATCTCTAATTTTAAGTAACTCCTATCTTTAGACTTGGTTTTTCGTAATGTACTGCAGTGACCTGATGCCTTCCACAGTGCCTGAAGCCCTTTCAGCATATCATTCTTCCATCCATCTCCATTGCTACTCAGTCTGGATCAGAGAGGTCTTAATGGGCAGCAATTAAATCTGTAGATAAAATCAGAATTTTTAGAGCATTTCTAAAGCAAGATGTAATAAGCCTCAACATTCACAGCCACAGAAACAGGTAATTTCACAAAAATGACCCTTCTCACCAACTGTAGAATGTCTGTTTTGGAAAACCTCAAGTGCTCAGGCTACAAGAAACTCTCATGGATGTATGAGTCTCATAAATAAACTACCCAGCTATTGGCACAGAAATGGCTCTTGCAGGTCATCCCACACTTGCAGTCTCAGCACAGGGGTGGGTCACCCACAGCAGGAGCTGCCACAGCACCCTGGAGCAGGGGAGCATCCCCAAACATTCCCCCAGGGCCAGCAGAGCAGGGCAAACCAACACCCTGGTGGCTCTGAGGATACAGTAGCACACAATGACACAGCATAGGAGGAATCCATCCTTTTAGAAATCATGTATAGATGTAGTGTTTAGCCTTCAAAGCTGAAGCAAAGGAACAGCAGCTGAGCCACTAACATAATAAATGTAAAAATGTATTTTTGTACATTCCCAAAAATGTATTTTTTGGGAAAAAAAAAGTAACTGTGCAAAGATAGTATTCCTTGCAATTCCTCTGGGAGATTTCTTGTCAGAGAGCAAAACAGGCCCCAGCTTTTCCTGCCCTGTCTCTAGAGACAAGCTGTGCAGTATCAGACTTCTAAGGCTCAGAGTGTGACCCAGAGATCCCATTAACCAACACTCTGTTCTCAGCTCTCAATTACTGTGGATCTTTCGGAAGATGTACATGTTTAATTGAAGTTCTTGAAGTCCCTTACTCCCCTTCCAAGAATTGCCTTGCAAAAGATTAGGAGTTTCCCTCCCAAAGTCCCTAATTAACACATTACATACTTTTCACTTTAAGGTTTTTTAATGCACTAAGAAAAAGGGTTCTAAATTTAGAGAAGCCACCAAAATTCAAGCACAAAAGAAAAAAAACCCCAAAAATTCCAGTCTAGATGCTGCTGTACACAAAGACAATGTAAATCAGACAAATCAGCTCCACAGGGCTGTACTGTTTAGAGTAAAACCAGTGGGAAAAGCCTTCTGTACTGGAATATTCTGCATAAGCAGACAGTTTTACATCACTTTATGTTTATTAACTGTGCAAGTTAAAAAAGTAACCTATCAAGTCACAACAACAAAAAAAAATTAGATAGTGGCAATTAGATTTTGGAAAATAAGAAAAAGCAAACCCCATGATTATCAAAAGCTTCAGCTCTTCCATCCAACAGCACAGCTGCAGTCAAACACATTGAGTTTTCTGAAGATCCAACAAGCAGCCAGAGGCAGCACCAACCCTGCAACCCATTGCTCCAGGAGGAAGGAAGGGGTGGCCAGGGACAGGGGCTGTGCCCCAGTGGAGATCCTGGTGTGACCACGAGCCCCTGGCTGGGTGCACAGCACCCCTGGTAGGGTGAGGGAGCCAGCAAAGGAGCAGCAGAGTCATGGGAGGAACTGCAGGGATGTCAGGAGACACCAGGGGCAGGACAACAGCACACAGAGCCCACAAAGGACACACAAGGAGCCCCAAGGCATCAAAAATACACCTAACCAAACTCATACATATGTGCAGCTTCCCACTCTGTTTAAATGCTTTAAAACAAGGAATTAATTTTTTAGTCATGAAGCAGCCAGTTTTCAAGAGCTGTCCAGGTTTACAGGGTGTTGTTGTTGGAGGGACACCTAGAGCCAACCAAAACCTCAGAAATGTGGGGATGAAGACAAACAGAAATCACAAGAAAATCCTCCTTAAATGTCATAAAATCTTGTCCAGCTCTGCTGTTGCAGCAGGTCCTTGTTGAGCAGCACACAGAGGACACATCCAGCTCCCAGCTGTTGTGCAAGCAAAGGCAGCAGCAGGCACTCCTGGCCTAATGAGCAGGGATGTGGCCTGCAACCATCAGCTGATGCAGAAGCAAGACAACCATTGCATGAGACATAATGCTCAACCTTCAAGCCAGAGAGTCACAGCACTTTCAGTGGTCTCAGGTAAAGAACCAGTGGGCAGCCTAAAAATCAGGCAGAATGCTGGGAGCATTTCAGCAATTTCTTAACTCATTCCAAAAGGCATTAGATAAAATCCTCAGCAAGGTACAATAGCAGAGCAGTGCTGCACAGCCAGCAGCACCAGGGAGGGCTGGAAGCAGTCAGGCTGAAAGGGGCTGTGGTTTGCCAGACCAAAGGCTGGGACCACCCAAACAGTCACTGGGAAAGGTACATGAAAGTCTCTCACCAACACTGCCCCCCTGGGCACAATGCCCATCCCATCACCACACATCAGTGTGTTCATCCAAAATCTTCCTTCAGCCTGTAAAGGATGGCCAGCTGAGACAGATGCACACATCTGCACATCAAGCAGCACACTGAAGCTGGAATGGGTCCAGAACACAGTTAAAACACTTCAGTTTATGTGTGAAGATTTAATTTTTTAATCTTCATATTGTTTTCCTTCCACTCTGATTAGTAGTTGGGAGATGAGTGAATTACAGGTTTTATTTTTGTATCTTGCTCTAGAAGTAACATGATTAGCCTCCTTCCTTGGGAACACATGTAGAAGTAACAGAACCTGCCAAGTCATTTAAATATAAAGTAGAATAACATAAGACTAGTGTTGACAGAGCATTTGTTCAGGCAATTAATAGGAAGGATCAAAGAAGAGAAATTGATTATGTTGTCTTCCTTAAAGAAAGCTGTCCTAAAGAAACCAAAGTCTCTTTCAGATAGAAAGGGGAGTAGCTGCTCAGGAGGCTGAGATTGCCTGTGGAGGACCATACCTGCAGTCACTGGGAAGGACAGCCTCACATTTCCTGACAGACAGCCTAAACCAAGGCTGGTCCAGCTTGTCCACCAAGGATGGATGGCTTACACTCCCACCACTCTGGTGGAAGTTTGTCTAACCTGTCCTTACTGAACCAGAGCTGGAAACTCCACTGCTTGCTCCAGGCCATGTCCAAGAGCTTTGCTCTCCTGCCATCTAGCCTGAAACTCTTGCTGAAATTGAAACCTATGGCTATTTTCTTATCTACTGAAGACAAGGAACAAATTGCTTCCTTCCTGTGAAGGCTGGCACAGGAGAAGATTGTTACAAGCATTCAAAAATGACATAATTCCTTCACTCCCTAAACACCTGGCAATTCTTACAGGGGGTACTGAGCATTTTGCAGACACAGCACCTACCATGCCTGTCTTGAATTACAGAGCCCAAAGATCAGATGTGACACTTCAGCAATGCTGAAGGAACAGTCCTGCACAACGTCATTCATTTTGCAGGCAGTCACCATTTTCAGAGGTTTATCACCATTGAACCATGTCAAACCTGTGATTTCAAACAACTTTTTTTCCTCCATGAAATGTCTACCACATCTATTGTTCTATTCTACAGCTGAGTCTACATCTGCTTCTTCAATAAGTATCTGCACCTGTTGAATAGAAGTCAATTTTCAACCATACCTTCAGCTTGACAAGACTATTTGACTTCTGTTCTCATCCCTCCAGCCTATCTGCACCTTCTTCTAAGTTCACCTCACAGGCATCATGCCTCTCACAGCCACATTTCCGTCTGGTGGTTTCCACATGGCTCTGAAACCTGTTCTGAAGAGACTCTCATCACTTTCCACCAAAAGGTGTCCATTGTGACATTCCAACTCACAGGCCATTTAACTTCTTATGTCCTTTCTTAGCAGAGGCCTGGAGAGTTGACATCCATGAATCAGAGAATCATAGTTTGGGTTGGAAGGGGACCTTTAAAGATCATCTAGCCAAACCTCAAACCTAGCAGCTCATATACTTGGGAGTTTTTGCTTGTTGCTATTGAAAAAGCAAGGCTGTCTGACCTCCCTCCACACAGTGGTGTCCTGGCATCAGAATTATGTTTCACCCCTTTTCTTGCAGTATAATTTTGAGGAATTCCAATAGGTCTGCCTTCCACCATAATCTTCAGACTTTTGAGCACACACCTGAAGGCACCTTTCCAGCATGGAGGGTAACAGCTCTGCATTTATTTCCTTGCCCACTCTTTATGGAAAGCTGTTCCTCTCGTGGTCATTCCAGTTGCTGGAGTAACTTCCCAGGAGCCCAGCTCTGACACTTTTGTTACAAATCACTGATGTGTGTCTGCAGCACTTTTCTGCCAAGAAAGCTGCACAACAGCAGCACAAATAGGGCTGCACTTCTCCTGGATCAGCTCACCTCCTTCATCCCCTGAGCTCTGTTTTGCCAGGCAGAGGCTGGGCTCTTTCAGCTGCCCTGACAGATGTGGTAGGTGCACTTCAGCATCCTCCCACATTCCAACTGGCCAATTTGTGCAAGGTGGAAATAACAGGGCAACTGAGGCAGGCAGGGGAAGGACAGAAGGAAAAGGTTTCCTTCTTCCCTGTTTTACAGTGGAAGAACAGGTTTATTTAATTGCATTTTAATTTATGAGAATTAGACTGCAATTTTATGGGGTGCAACACAGAGCTTACACCTGGAAATGTCTGAGGAAGGTGTTTTAAGGATTAGGTAGCATCAGTGTCTGTGGACAGAGGGAGGAAAAGGCAAGTTAAGAAACAGAGGAAGCAAATTTTAGGCAGTTCAGAAAGGTAGAGATTCCAGCTTCAAAACAGATATCAGATTCCTCTGAAACTTACTGTACTTCATATTTCCAAAGGTACAGTGTTACTAAAACTGGTTTTGGGTAGAAGGATGTGCCACAACACAGCAGTTTTCCAGCAGCACAGCTTTAGAGGTCACCCTGCCCACACACCCACCCATCTCCCTCAAGCACCACCTCTTAGTTTTGACTTTCTGCCAAAACCAAATGAGTCAGAGTGTTACCAGGGCCTGCATGGCTGCTGGATACCCAAGGTGCTCTGCAGAGAGACTGAGGAGGAGGAGGAGGAATGGGAAGCCTGTCACTCACTTTTGCCCCAGCACACCATGTGTGAAGATCCTCAAGAGAAGCTTCACTTAACCTAACCTAATCCAACCCAAGAGAACTTGCAGGAGTGGCCAATGACCATGGAGAACCAGGACTTCACTGTTAGATTTCTTTGCAGAGCAAAAAGCCTGTTCTCACATTCAGATTTTTTTAGAAATTAACTTCAGCCTGGAAAAGACACCTTAGATTAATCACTTTTTTCTACACAGCAGCATCATGATTCCAGTCAGCTAATTTTGCTCAAAGATTAGTTCCATGGCAGAGGTCTGCTCTGAGAGGCACAGAGCAGCAAGGCTTCTGGAACATAAACAGAGTAACACCATACCATTTTCAGCCAGCTAAACTATTTGTTTCAATCTCTTACAATCAGGCACCAGCGCAGGGTGAAGTGACATTTTTGCCAGCAGATGGTTCCAAGATTGGAGTCAAAGAGCAGTTTCCTAAGGTAGTGCTGAGTATTTGGGTTAAATGCCATGCCATGTATGCAGGTACCTTGTCCCTGAGCTCCCAAAAGGCACAGAGCCCTGTAAGGAGGAAGGGATGTGTTCAATTGCAGCTGTGGAGAGGCACATGGGAGGAGAGCTCAGCAGCCAGCCTGCCCCTGGGAGGAGAGCTGCAGACCAGGTGTTCTTCATTCACTGCTGCCTCACTGTTAGCTGCACTTAGTGCAGGCCATGCTGATGTCAGCTCTCTTTCTCATGGAGCAACACACAAGGAGACCAAGCTGATGTTGCCAAGTGCTGCTTCAGGGCCTGGATCTCCTACCCCAGTGAAGGAGGGCAGCCCCCTGGCACTCCCCCAGCCAGCACAGCTTGGCACCAGCTGGTGGCACTTTTGGGCAGGTGCTTGCAAGCTTTAACACTTCAGTCAGTCCCAGTTCAAAACTCACCCTGGCACCTCACACCTGCAGGTGGCATGTGTGTCATTGCCCTTCCATAGGGACTCCCTTCTCCTCCCTAGACCTTTCTTTCAGTCTTTTGCTTGCTCTGCCCTTTGCTTCCTGGCACAGACCCTGGTGGGTGGGCTGTACATTTGTCAGGGAACAGGTTCCTCACTGCTAATGCCTCTGGGCCCTTTCCACTGCAAACAGCCAGGCTTTGCTCCTGTGGCATAACTGAGGTGTCTGACACTGACTCCTCCTGTAAAATAAAGCACCCCAACAGTCTCACTTGGCAAAGAAAATGATAATGGGGAACACTAAAGGCACTACACCTCATAAAGTGGTTGACTTAAGTAAGCAGCCACAATTCCATGCAGTGGAGCAAGCTGCAAAGGGGATAAAAATGACCTGACCAGGGCTGATAGTGACCATTTCCTGTGTGCCAGAACCCACAGGCGCAGAGAACCTTATTAACAGTGGTTTGCAACTGCCAGCTGTCTTCAAAAGGAAGGATTAAACATGTTTTTTATTTTTATATCTAGTAATAAATATTCCAAAATTTAGTAATAAAATAAATAAATCAGCAATTTAGGTCCATATTAAAGCATTCACACTCCTCTACATCTAGACCAATAGCAGTTTACCTTGGGAAAGTAAGTTACAGGTGCTCACCAAACCAGACTGATATGAAAGCCTTTAAAGCAGGAAAGTGAAGAGACATTTTAAATAAAAAAATCATAGTTTAGACAACACTACCTGTACCCTCTAGACCACAGATTTACTTGCTATAGCAGTCATTAGTCATCTTCCACTGCCCAGATGACCTATACACATTCTCTGCAGAGCATAACAATGAGATAAATTGCAAGAACTGGCTGTCCAAAGGGATTTTCCAGAACACATTTTTTCTGGCTTCTTGTTTGTTAAATGCACTCCTGTTCTCCAGAGACCCAAACGAGAAAAACAACAGCAGATTAACTTTTATTATTCTGGTTGATATCTGAAGTAATGGCCCAAGACAATCAGCAGAATTATAAAGCAGTGAGTGGCTCACCTCCAAGCACTGGAATTAATCCTGGGATCCTGACAGCTCCTCATTATGAGGTCCAGTGGCCTCCAAAAAGATGACTCAGGCTGTGAGCCATGAAGCACATCATCATCATCAGTGTAAGGAGCTGGGCTGCCAGCACAGCCCCTGCGCCAGCACCCACTCTCTCAGCACCACACAGGATATCCACTGCAATCAGCAAAGCTTCACAAACTCCTGTGAGCTCCAGGGGACTCTGCAGCAGGATCCTGAAGCTGAGATGGTAACAAACAGCACAGAGCTGTCTTTGCAGCCTATTCTGCAGAGGGGATGCAAGGCTGCTCCCTGAGGAGAGGCAAACCCAGTGCTAACAGATTCTCCCAGGGCTGCCCACACTACCTGAATCTTGGATGTGATTCTGCTGTCATCTTCCAAAGGACCCTCACTCAGGGCTGGCCAAAACCCTCCATGAAGCCATCTCATTCATGATGAATGAACACCATCCCTCACTGGCTGCTAGAGCCTCAAACCAAGACCTGGACACCTGCAGGATGGTCGAGCTCCCACCTTCTCCAGGAAGGGGAGATCTGACCACAGAGTGCCAGAGCGATGCTGGGGAGTGTGAGCCTTGTGCTCAGCCCATTGAAACCAGAAACTGCAGCTCATGTTTCCCCAGCTGCAGCTCCAAACTGAGGAGCTTCCAAAAGTTCAGCTGTATTCTCTAGGGGGACAAAGTGTTAGCACTAGAGCCTGTTCTCCTAGCAGTGCTCGTGGGCTTTTTTCACAAGGGTTTGCCTCTCCTGCTGAACCTGCCTCAGCTACCACCAACTTACTGCTTCATGGAAGGGGAAACAACATGAAACAAAGTAAGCCTGCAAAACCATTTAAAAAGAAAAAGCAATACTCTGAGGCTGCTACAAAAATCTATTGCAAGGGACCACCACAGAAGAGAGACCTTGACTCAGGCTCTAGAGCAAACATGCTTCAAATTACCAACCATCCCATCACAGCAAAAACAGTGTTTTCATCTATATCTTGCAAGTAATTTACCACATTTTTGGGGACTGTAATACATCTGACATGGAGGTGCAGTTTGTACCCACCTTCTCTGTTTCTGTTACCACCACCTGGCTGTTATCCTGGTTATTATCCTCCTCACCTACAGCATGAGCAGGAACCATACAATCACTAATCAGCATCAGGCAGTTTGTAAGCATGGTGCCAGCTCAGAGCAGTTCTGACAGTTAAGGAATAACTACAGTGTAAACATGAACTGTACTCTCTCCAAGGCAGGAAGACAGATCTTGAGATGATAAAGCATCTGGGAGAGGAAGAGTGGAGAAAGACAAACAAATCTCTACAAAGAACTTCGAATAGAAGGCTGTTGTTTTCTTTCGTACCCTTTCATTAAGGCTATCAGTTCCAGGAGCAAAAGTCCACCAGGAGATTAGAGATAAGCAAAGCTCCACTTTAAAAATATACATGGCCTTTATTTGACCACTCACAGAACACCAGCTTCAGGTAGTATATTTGTGTTTTTAAGAGCACAGCTTGAGGATTTCCTACAAAGTGTCAGGAAAAGATACCTTTCAGCTGTTCCAGAACTACATTTCTGGTGAAAAACTAATAATAGAAAGCAGTACAAAAAAGAAACTAGTATTAACCATAGACAGGATAATTACAAGGAATTGCTCTCTTGTCTTCTGTAGTAATAAACCCAGACAGGTTCTCCACTAAAAGCCCATAGATTCAATATCTAGTCCAAGCCAAGACATAAACCCAGTTAGTGTGTTGGACTAGCACCATTCTGTATCACCCAGACACCAGAGCTGGCATTTGAGGTATTCAAAAGTGATTCTAAGTCATCTGGTAACCAAGGAACATCAAGCAAGCAGGCTAGGTGACTGATTCAATATTTAAGAACTGCATGCAGCCACAGCTGTCACATCTAAGCACTTCATTCCCTGTCTAATCTCATGGCAACTCCTGTGAGGCAGGCAGGACTGATTTACAAAGATTCAGAAACACAGCCACTCATGCTGCTGCTGGCCATTGTAATCAGGCATTGTGGCTTCTTTTTTTTTTAACACACACTTCATGCCCAGGTTATACATAAACATAAACAAAGACGGTCATGAATTGCAAGCAACGCTCCTGGCACAAATGTTTGCAATAATTAAATCCTCCTCCTTCCAAAGGAAGAGCTGCTCTGTCCTTTTACCTCTTTGAGACATCCTCTCTCCTCTCATTACAGTATGGCATCTTCCCTACCAGGTGTGCCCATCCCCTCCCAAAGTGCCACCAGCCCTCAGCTGCCTCTCCCCAGTATCTCCAGCTGGGCCACCCTGGCACACATCTAGCCCAGGTCAGATGCAGGGACCTGAGAGCTGGCACTGAAGAACAGGGGGATGTCCTGGAGACTTAGAGCTGTGGCAGTCCCATCATCCAGTAAGCCATTCACACCTTCTTCACTGCATGCAAAATGCTCTGGTTTTACAGGTATAACCTAGTGGTTGTCCAAGAACTTAAAGATTCTCAGGTTCTCCTGTGTAAGACAGTTGTGACAGTAAAGACAAAGCAGTGTGAAAGTTACAACCCTATAGAAATCAACTGTCCTGATGACAAGGACTTTGAAACTCCCAAGTTTCGGGAAGACATGGATGAGCACAGAGCCACACAAGGCTCCAGGAGGGAGATGCAGGAGCAGCACTTCAGCACCTTTCTGCAAACACCTGCAGCTAGTAGCAAGAAAATGACACTATCCATAGAGAATTCATGGCCAAGGAATTTGCTATTTAAATGAGATTCCTAAACCTGTTTACTTGCAGATACGTCAGGGTAACCTCAGGTCATTTAGCAACAAAGCAGGGGGTCTGAGCCTTAGCCTAAGGGAGACCCAAATTCACTTTTCACATTTCTTATCAAGTTGCAAAAGATGCTCCTTGTAAAAATGGACTTTCCATTTCCAGTTAAGATAAAAAGGAACAGAGAGAGCATGTCTTTATAATTCTAGCACTTCACTGAAACACTGTTCAATCTATTACTCCTATCTCCATTTTGGGGGTGTTTGAACGCAACTTTCATGTTTCAGAGTGTCATAATTATGTGGAATCAAATCCTTCTGCTTCTATCTCCAAGTTTCATGGAGTCTCAAGCAGAACACATTCACCCTTCACATAAAGGTAATTGTGCCTTGCTTCATGAAACCCAAAACAATTGCTTAAGGTGAACAGCTGCATTCATGGAGCATTAACTTGGACAGGATTTAGTATCAACACTGCTACATGAACTATGTCACTGTTCAAAAGAAAGCAGTGACAGTAAATCTTTTAGTGAATTACCTGCATAGTTTACCCAAAATAGAGCTTACTGTAGTTCAGAAGTGAACACACTGAACTACATCTAATTGAGAAAGTGTCAAGCAGCAGCTAAGGAAGAATTTTAGATGCTTGAAATGGGAATCTGATCACTGGATGAGGAACAGGGAAGAGTAAAATAGCATGGAAGGGAAGGAGTGGTAGAGTTACGACATTCATGGCTGGTCCATGTTTATGTTGCAGGTAGCATTTGAAAGCCCATTATCACGCCTGCTTTCCAAAAGGCACCACAAAAGGATCTGCTAATGAATTCGAGTCATTACAGTAAGACAAAAAGCAGGTCGTCCGACCTGTACACACGGCTTGCATCATACCTTTCCCTGTTCCTTCTGATACACGGGGGAATTACTGACTGTGCCGGCAAACGCCGCGACCTGCCTGGCCAGCGGGAAGCGCTGCGCGTCTCCATGGGCAGCTCGGCTGCGCCAGCAGGGCTGAGCCGCTCGGAGCGGGCAGGGGCAGGGGCCGGGCCCGGCTGGGGGCACAGCCGCACACCGTGGGCAGCGGCAGGGACCGGGCACAGCCGCACACCGTGGGCAGCGGCAGGGACCGGGCACAGCCGCTCGGAGCGGGCAGCGGGCAGGGACCCGGCACAGCCACACACCGTGGGCAGGGACCCGGCACAGCCGCTCGGAGCGGGCAGGGGCAGGGACCCGGCACAGCCGCACACCGTGGGCAGCGGGCAGGGGCCGGGCAGAGCGCAGCACCACGGCAGGTGCGCCCCGCTCGGAGACAGAACAGAGCTGCTCCTTCCCTGCCGCATCCCGGGGCGACACCGCGGTGCCTCCCAGGTCCTTCCGCAGGCAACTTCCGCTCGCACCGAGTGCCCCATCCCGGGGACTCAGCGATGGGGGAGAGCCGAGAGCCCACGGACGCCTCCCCGGCGGGGCCGGGATGCAGCCGGGCTGCGGCAGCGCACAGCGCTCCCCGCTCGCAGCCCCAACCCTTTTTCCCTCCTCCCATCCCGCGGGCGGCGGGATGCGGGGGGACCCTCCCGGGGCATCCCTGCGCGCTCGGTGCCGGGGGCGGCTCTGCTGAGTCACGGCCGGGCCTCCCCCCCGCACTCACCTGCGGGCCGCGGCCGCTCCGCACCCCGCCGGGGGCAGCGCCGGCCGGGCGGCGCAGCGCGCCCGCTCCATTGCAGGCGCCGCCGTCCCGGGGCCCCTCCGCGGGCTCGCCGCTGCCGCCGCCCTCCTCGCCGGCGGGGAAGAGCCCGCAGGAGCGCTGGAAGCGCGCCACGGGCTGGGAGCTGCGCAGGGTGCCCAGCAGGCGGGCCATGCTGCCGCCAGCTCCGCGCTGCGCGGCCCCAGCGCGCCCCGCCGGCCGCGGGGCCGCGGGCAGGTGCGCCCGCCCCGCCCCGTCCCGCCCCTCCCGCACAGGTGCCATGTCCCGCCCCTCCCGCACAGGTGCCATGTCCTGTCCCTCCCGCACAGGTGCCATGTCCCGCCCCTCCCGCACAGGTGCCATGTCCCGCCCCGCCCCTCCCGCACAGGTGCCATGTCCCGCCCCTCCCGCACAGGTGCCCTGTCCTGTCCCTCCCGCACAGGTGCCATGTCCTGTCCCTCCCGCACAGGTGCCCTGTCCTGTCCCTCCCGCACAGGTGCCATGTCCTGTCCCTCCCGCACAGGTGCCCTATCCCGCCCCGCCCCTCCCGCACAGGTGCGATGCCCCGCCCGGGAGCGCCCCTTGCCGGCCCTGCGCTTCCCCGCCCCGGCTCCCAACCCAGCGGTCACCCCCCGGCAAGGACAGGACATTCAGCATGTTCCTTTTCTTTGGTGTTTTTCCTGCCATGATGTCTCCCTGAAGATAGAATGCTCTAAATCGCACCAAGATCTTTGGGAAAAACAGTTAGGTGTGGATGCCATGCTACATGGGCTCATATTCTGTCAATTCATCTCATGGTGTAAAATGCACCCTGAGCTGTCCCCAGTTTCATTTTGTTCGGTTTTGGAACCAGCTTTTATTTCTTTTCCCAAATATTTGCACACCAACGTTGTATACATCACATGTACACATACACCTCTAAGGATACATCTCTAAATATTTTATCCCTTAAATACAGCTGTGGAGTTTCCTACAGAAAAAGAGGAGTTATCCCTTGGAAGATGCCCCTGAAGTTCTAGGGCTGCAAACCTTGCCACAGGTGATCCCTGCTGATTCCTATGTTTGAAACATTTAGCACCTTAGTTCCATCAATGCATTTTTTTTTTCTTTTTAGAACAGCCCCATTTTTATTCCCAGAAACATATTTTGTACAAGGATTGCACAATCATTATTTGCTCAACATACACTCATTTAAAGTTTGTTGCTTTTTTTTCATTCTCAAATACCCCAAATTATGCAAGATTGCATCTAGGCATTTTTTTCCAGAGCACTTGGAAACCAAAGCCATGTTCCTTTGCTTTTTTAGCAAGCCAGTGTGTCCCTGTGCCACAGTTTGGGCTGTCTGCAGGAGATGCTCACCAAGGCCCCATGAGTACCACTGCTCTCGAGATGGCAGAGCCATCTCATCACCCAGCCTGGGCTGGGGCCACATGGTCTCTGTGAGGAATCCCAGGGACAGCTCTTCATCATCCCATCCACAGTCCAGGGCAGACTCCATGGATCTCAGTTAATTGTTTGTGTGATTATTTTTCTTTTATCTTCTCCAAACACAATCTTCTGTCAGCAGAGGTTTGCCCACATCATGTGTTGGGTGCTCTCCTCCCTGCTGGTGTGTGCACACACTCAGCCCTGGCCATGATGACCGGGCTCCCCTGTTAGAACCAGCTCACAGGGACTGAGGAGGGAGGCAGCCTGTGCTGTGTTTGTACTCCTACTTGGGGGAATTATTTATTGTTTGCTTCTGGGTTTGTTTTTTAATAGTGTAAAATTTACTAGATGCACTCATGAGTACCTGGGGAATATTTGTCTTCTTTTTCCTTTTCCTTGGATATGTGAAAAACGCACAAAAATTTGTAACATGTTAATTTGAAGAGTAAAAATACAGCCCTTTACAGGGCTGTATTACAGTAAAATTGCAGCTGGGAGCCTTGCCACTGATGCCAGTGGGATAGGATCTCATCCAGGGACACAGTGGAAAGCAGGAAAGCAGGAATGAAAGTGCATGGCTGGAACCAGCACTTGGTGGGTATTTTAAAACATCTCTTTGTCAACCACAAGTCAATATTTATCTGATCTGCCTACATAGTTATGTCATTATAATACTTCCCAGGTATTAAAATAGAACTCAGCATTCACAGCCAGCTTCTCCCTAATTCCTCTGCAGGTGCACACATAGGTTAGTGGGAATGTGTCTCAGTGAGGAGGTCAGCATGCAGCTGATGAGAATTCAGGTTTTATTAATCAAACCCACTCTAAACTTAATAGAGAGAAAAAATAAGGGAACAATTTCTACTTATTGTTAATTTTAATATGCCAGTTGAATCAATGGCACAGCAAAAGACTAGATGTGTGGATTCTCAGAGTGTTTAAAAGAAGTCATTTATAAACTGTCTAGTAGCAAAAAAAAAGCTTTTAGAGCTTTATCTAGAGAAACTGCCTCATCCAAAGCCAAAATATCTCACTAATAGCTTAATAGCTGGTTAGTATTTAGCTACATTTTCACAAGGGAAGAAAATCACCCCTGGGCTGAGGAAAAGCATGAAAGATGAGAATACAAAAGATAACTTTTGAGAAAGCTGAGAATAGTGCCTTGTGCTGAAGGCATTTCCTTAACAACAACGGGTGTCATTGTCATGATGGTGGATAATTTTGCCTTCAGCATCAACAAAGTTAAGAGTGAAGTACAAATTCCAGGGCTGGATGATGGTGGTAGGAGAGCACAGCTCAGTTTTCAGATGTCAGCCTGAGTTTGCAATCCTGACAGCCACACAAGCCTTGTTTTCCCTTAGGCTGAGAGAATGGGTCTGGAGGAGCAAAATACGAGCACAGGTTTTACTGTCACTCTACAGACAGCAGCCACATTTCACTGTGGAAGCTCACACTCAGTTATTTCTGTTGAGATCCCTCTGAGGAGGCCGTGGCTTATGATTTACAAACACAACTGTCAGAACTGTGGTTTTCCAAACAAAAAACCACTGAATTGACAGGAGCATGAACAAATTGAAGCCCCTGCCTGGTGGGACGTGTCTGGTTCCAGGGAGAGGCCTTGGCAGTGTCTCTGGTGCCTGGAGGGATGCTGAGGATGTGGCAGAGCTGCAAACACCAGCACACGGTGGCCTGGGACCAGTGACCTTGGCAGTGAGATGTGGGCTGTGCCAGAGGGAGGGGTGGCACTCAGGAATCCTACACACAGACATCCTTTGGCCATAGGTCAAGACAGAGCCCCACCAACTCATCAAGTACCACAGCATTGTATTTCAACAGGTTTAAACAAATTTTCTCCTCAGCTTCATCCCACGTGTTTTCATTTCCTCAGTCATTTTCTCAACATACTCAGAGCCCAACTCTTAATTTCATCTTCCTTCACCATTTTCTGGCAATTTGCATTTTTTACTCTTTCTACTGAGAAAGAAACCATTAAAATGTGTATGCTTTAATACTACAAGTTACAAGTACTCTTTTTATAAGACTTTTGCTTTTTCATTATATTTAGTTGACAAGCTACTGAACACATTATTTTGGATCTGAGACTTTCAGTACTGAATGTCAGACCCAACCACCCACTAACCTTGCAGGCAAGAAAATGGAGCTTTCTCAGATTAGCTGGAAGAACTGAAGATTTTAAAATATGGTGAAGAGATGAAAAAAATCTGTAGAAAGTGCCCTTGGAAACCAACACATGAGAGACTGTGGTTTCCACAGCACTTGAGTTTTTGCTTTTTATTCAATACCTAACAAAGGTCAAATAAAATCCTGTTTTAAGGAATGTTTTTACAGAAAAAAATGCAGGAAAGGTCAATAAAGAAAGAAGCTCAACAGGAGTCTGCACAGCTGTACTGGGTCTCAAGCCTGCACATTTTGTAGGTCTTTTCTGACTAGGAGAAAATGTTTTCTATGCCAATATCTTCATTAGTTTAGCTGAGTGATAGAGAAAGATTGGAACCTGTGATCCTTCTGCAGCCTTCAATGCACTGAACACACAGCAATTGTCACAGATGGTCAGAAAATGTAAAACTGCAGCACACTGTGTGTTAATTCATCAGTCCTTTGGGCTCCAAACTGCTCACCAAGTCCTGCAACTTAGACATGGAGAGAAATGGAACTGTAGACCCATTTGTTAATAATTCTCACATAATTTTTTAAAAATATCCTTATTTTATATATATATGTATGTGATTGTATTTTCAGTTTTAGAGAATGTAAGTACAAAAGCAAAGCAAAGTTTAGAACTTGGGAAGATGAAAGCAGCTCCAAAAACTGCAAGAAAGGGAATGTGCTAAAGCTGTGGCTGCTGTCTTGGGTAGAAATAATTAACTTTTCTGTTTGCAGTGTAAGTAACCAGATAATTCCATGTAATTGCTTATGATTTGCATTGCTTGAAATGGTATTGCTAATTTCCAGTGAAGATTAGCATGTTATTTAAATAATTATTCTGCACCATATCACTTGGACACTTCAATTGCACGTATGTCTACTGTGAAATTCCTAGAGCTGTTCACAATATTTCTGGTTATTTGTAGGCTACCTTTGCTATTGCAGTGTTCTAGGAGACAACAGCAGCAGAAGAATGAATAATGTTGTATTGAAATGTTGAACTAAACTCCTAAGAATTTTTAAAAACTCAACTATCATAAGAATTGACCTGCCTGATTATCTTATTTAAAATACCATATACCAGCTCTCTGGGAAAAAAAATCTGATTTTATCAACAACAGTCTAGGCTTAAAATGGTAAAAACTTCTCTTTCTCTGGGCTGAGTGTTGCCCCAACGTGCTTGAAGCTGTGGAAAGGGTTTTTAGTGGTTTTTTGCAGCAGCTCCATGCTGCTGTGTGGGGATCTCTGCTTACAGCACTCAGTGCCTGCACTGAAGGGGATCCAGTGACAAGGGCATTCAAACACAAGGGAATTCAGCAGGTTCTGTAAATCATTGCTGTAACAGGGCCTGGGAAGGTCTTTACTAAGGGTGACCAGCTCCAGACCCTTACAACCAGCTCCCCTGGAAATGGCCAGGCTGGCAGTACAGCTTTGCTGAAGAGGCAAGAGCACTGCTGGAGGGGCACAGCTGGGCAAACATCCTTTCCCTTTGCTTGCTTCATTCTGAGACATCTCCTGGCATGGGCTCTTCAATGAATCTTCATTCTGCAAGTATAGGAATGGAGACAAGATCACAGTTCTCGAGTACTTATTATCAAATACAGAGTAATACCCTACTTTTTACAAGTGCCTTTTCCTTCAAGAAAGCCATTACTCTGGAAAAGCCAGTTTTGCTCTGAGCCCACATGCACAGCAGGAAGCCTTGGAGCAGTCAGCTAATAATGGGCAGCTCACAGCCAGCACACAGGAAACTGAACAAAAACCAGGGACAGGAGCAGCTGAGTTCAATCCTGCACCTCTTCTGGGGCACTACTGACACTCCCAGGGCTGGGCAGCAGTGCTTCATCTTGCCATGTCAGAGAGCACCTCCAAATGCCCTCTGTACCCAGCATGTTCTCCATGATTCCTCCTCCTGTTCAGAGCAGAGGATGGATCTGAGAGCCAGGTACCTCTCTGCCCTGCCCCTTGATAACTTCTCTTTGTGGCACCTTACATGCATCAAGCTTCCTGCCATCACCCCCAAAGCTGCAGCTTTATGCCTTCCAAGTGTTTATCCTACATTATGGCAGCATGAGTCACTGCTGTCAAACATTTGTTTGGAATGCAAGAGACATAGGGTTCTTTTCTTTTGTCTAAAATCTATTTGCAGTAGGGAGCTGGGCACTGCCAGGGTAGGTCAGCCTGGCCATCAGCGTTGTTTGGTCCCTGCAGAGCCAACAAAAAGCATCCTGTGAAGGGCAACAGAGGCTTTTGCTGGGAGCTGCTGACCTCTTAAATTATGTTCTTTCAGGCAATTTATGAGTTTCAGCATAAAGACTGTTCAGGAGCAAACAGTCCAGAGAAAAAAGGGTGGGAGTGGAAAATGAGCAAATAAATGGTTTGAGATTTGTGCAACCGGTTCATAGGTTTACTTTAGTTCATACATTTATTTTGTTTGCATCCACGAACTTTGCATAACTAATGCCTTTTAAACCACTAAGAAATATATGCTCAGTCAATTCATTCAATTATGAACAGCTTTGAAATTTTCTACTTTTCATTCTCTGCCACCCACATTACAGATGTCATCCTAAAAAACATAAATAGCTCTTGGGTTTTTCTGCTTTATTTCTACTATTTACATGACAAGCTTTAATGTCATTGATCCTATTTTAAAGACAGCAAAAAATCCCACATCCATCTGTCAACACTTTGACTTTGATTGACTGGCAGTAAACCAAGGAGGATGCATATATACATTTTTTAAGGTATAGTAGATAGAAAAAACCATTAGGAGGCCTGACAGCATTTACCTTGATTCATTAAAAATAATACAAGTTATCCACTTGATATAGAGGAAGCTGTGAAATTAACTGCACAGGGCAGTGGGAAAAACCTTTAATAATCTGTGAATTAGCCCTGATTCTAGAAACTACTGCTGAGCTGCTGATGAAGCAGGGGCCCTGCTATTCTTCCATGTGGATAAATGAAGCTGAAAAGGTGGGTTTTTTTCAGGTGTGACCAGTGTGTTTCCAGAGCCTGAGCCTGTCCTGCTCTTCCTTTCTGAAGCAGTTTGCAAACCCTTAAAAATGTGACCATCTTTGGACCAGAAGGAAAAAAGGAAAAGGGGCCCATATGGAAGACAGAAATACAGGGCTAAGCTCCATTTAGAGACCTCCTTGTGGAGACATCACTGAACTGGGGGCAGGCAATTGAATTTTTTTTCTCGAAAAACATTTCTTCAAACTGGATTTTATTTGAACTTTGATAGGCATTAAATCAAAAGCAAAAACTCAAGTTCTGTGGAAACCATAGTGTCTTAAGATAGAGCAGGAGGCTTGCCTGGGCAGCTCCCTCCTCCCTCTTCAGAACAGAATTATAAATGATCCTTCACCTCTAATAACTTATAGTAGGAGAGATTTTTCTACTATACCTCATACCAGACCAAACATTTTGCTGTTGAAATGTATTTAAATATCACCAAATGGCTGGCTGGGGGGAGAAGGGAGTTTGAACTTTTGTTTTTTTGCAGGAGAGAAATATGATCATAATTGGTTATCTCCTTTTAATGCAAACTCTCTCAACTGCATGGAAGGTTATTTTAATTTTTTAAAGTATCTTAGTAAAATATTTCCTCTGCATCAAGCTTTTGAACATCAGATGTCATCTGAGAGGTGTTCAACCACACCTGAGAGAAGCTGCTGCACCCTCTGCCCTGGGGGTGTCAGGGCAGCATTTACCATGGCTCTTGCACACACACTGGGCAAGCCAACAAGACTTGAGAAATCCAGTGACTGTTTTAGAGAAGGCATCCATGCCCACCCCATTATCTCTCTATTTATTTGTGCTCTTTTGGGGAATATGCAGTTTTGAAAAGCAATGGCAGCACACAGAACTTTTAACTATGATTGGTGACCATCCACCACAGATCATCCCTCTGGCTGGCAGCTTTCCTGGCAATGGCTGAAGAGAAAACCAGGTTTTAACTCCTTTCCTTAGTGGTTTTGATGTCTCTTTCAGTGCAAGAGTTGAGAGAAGCTGCATTCCTTGGGAGCTTTCTTGCATTAGCATCTACAAATCCAAACCACAGCTCTTAAATCAATGTTCAAGCTTCTTGCAGAATTAATACAGAAACTTGGGAAAAACTTCTAAAATCTTATTTGAAGCCTTAGACAATCAAAAAGACAAGACAACATAAATAAATAAACCAAAAATATTGATCTAAATACATTGGGTAAAAATGTTTCTCTGAGATTAGGGGATAAGGTTTTTGAAGGCTGAAGTGTTTACATAGACTTGAGGTGGTCCTAAGAAAAATTCTCTCAAACATGGTATTTTTCTCTCTACACAAAAGCCCAGTCAGTATAGATCACATCTCCTAAAATGAGATATATGTTGATTTCCAGCATGGAGAATGAATTGCCTCTTCTGTTGTTGATAAAATCATCCCAAGGTCTCTTTTGAAGTCCCTGCCAAACTAAGCTTGTTTTTTACTGATTTTATGGTCTGCATGTGAAAGACTTGATCTGGAATGGAACCTCAGCCTGGATCCTGATTATATTCCCTCAGGTCTAAATTAGAAAACTTGTGCATGCAAGGTCTGATTCTATATTGGCTAAGGAAGGTGCAACTAGAATAACTGCAATGAATCTGGTGGAATTCTTCCAAATTGGCATTTACTACTGGGTCTACAAATTTAGTCCACATTTTTGTGGGGAAAACAACTGTGAATAAGAAATGTCAATTTAATCAATTCTCAGTTATTCTTACTCATAAAACTCAGAAACCATACACTCTTCAATTAATGTAGTTTAGATTTTAAATTGGGATGAAGGAATCTCTTTCTTGACTCAGCTAGGACCTCATTTTTAGCTAATGGAAGAGTTTTCTCTCCAAAGGTTACATCCTGGTTCTCACCCCCATCAGAAAGACATCTCAGTCGTTAGTTGGTTTTGTTACAAAATATTTAATATCAAATCAGCCCATTAGAATCAAGCTTCTCAACTTCCTCACTTGTCAGTACTGTGAGAATGAGGGGGCCAGCACAGGGACAATGGAGCAGGGGCATGCCAAGTAACAAATCAGATATCCCTCTCATTGGAGTTACAGTCCCCCTGGCAGGGCCAGCTCAGGAGTTGGCAGCACCCCCTGGCAGTCTCCATCCCCCTGTGGTGCTGGAGATCTCTGCACTGTGTCTGAGTCACTTGGCTGGTTCAGCAGAGCCCATTAGCCTGCTCTAGCATCCCCCTAAGCCACCCCCTCCACAGGCTGTGCAGTCCTGCTCCGTGGGGTTTCCTTCACATGCAAGATCTTCCCAGTCCCTGCTCCTTCCTGCTCCTGCCTCAACATCTCCTTGTGGCCACATTTCTCTTCACAGAGAAAAGCAAGGCACAACTTCCCGAGGATATATCCTGGGAATTGCAGTGAAGAACCGCACAGAAAGAAAAAATAATTCTTAGCTAATGTGCTGCTCCTCTTGTTGTGCTCATGTGGAATGTGTTCTGGAGATTGCTTACCCAAGGTGACCAACTGGATCAGCTAACAGTCACGGGGTTTTCAGAAGTTAGAAGGAAGTTAGAAGTTAGAAGTAAGTATGATATGATGGAGTATAGTTTAGTATCTCTCTTTAATGTAATATAGTATTATTACAATATAGTATAGTTCTAATAAAGTGAGTGTTCAGCATTCCAAAGCAATGGAGTCAGATGCCAATCATTCCCTGCCTCAGGGAATCCCTGATTTTACAATATTTCCTTCCTAGAGGGAAGGCACCAAAGGGCACACAGTGCTCAGTACATGGTTGATACAGCAACAAAACAATGTTTTCTGTTGGAATCTAGAATTGTTCCCAATTCATCCCTAACACTTGCTTTTTGCTTTTCTGCCTCTTTTAAAAGCAGAGGCTGGGCTTCTCCAGGGTTGCAAAGACCCAGGTAGGTTTTATGCTCATGTCAAGCAATGTTTAAATTTGCTGTTTCTTGTGAGAAGATGTTAATGTTTATTTACAACCACAAGAAAACCCAACAAACCAACTTCCATGTGTTCACTTCAGCTTAAAACAAACAATTTTAATTTTAATATCTGCATATATGCAATAGTATGAATGCAAAAAAATCCCAAATTCTTAATCTGTTTCTCATTATGAATTGATTCAAGCACATATACATAATATTGTCGTCTGAACAATAGTAGTTGTTTCCAAGATGCCTTTAAAAAAAATGTCCCTGTCATTATCAAGGACAAAAACTTGGCCAATTTGAAGCTGATGACAAAAATTCTTAACCAGCTTCACTGGCTCAGTATTTCACTTCAGAGATAACCATCCCTATTTTAACTCAAGGTTGCCAATGATATCCTGAAATAAAATCAGTAACTGGAATGTGTACTGTGTCTTCTAAACAGAGTTCCCAAAAGGACTAAGTAATCTGTTAAAGTGATTCCATAAACTGTGTCATTGCAAGGACAATTTGGGTAGCATAAAATAACTGCCCAAGAGCTAATAACCATGCTGGCATTCACTAATTACTCTAATCACAATTAATAATAATTATTAATCTTGTTTTCATACATTTTCCTACCCAGCTGCTTTACTGTGGCAAACAGAACCATAATTTTGAGCCCCAAGGTGCCACTAAGACACAGCAGTTGCACATTTAAAATGCCCTGCTCCACAGAAATCCCTCTCCTTGCAGAGGCTGCTGCTCCAGCAAGCCCAGACAGGCTCTGCCAGCCCCACACTGCATTCAGCACCCAGTGTTGGAATAAATTTTCACTATTACTCTGAACTGCAGAAGACACAATGCTGGCTAAAACAAAAGACTTCTCTGAGGCTTTCCCTCTTTTTCTCATTTTAGCTTGTTTTTTTGGAAAAAAAAACCCAAAACAACAAACAAAAAACCAACAGTTAAATCCAAGAATGAAATTCCTGGATTCTTGATTCAACTGTATCATCACCACATGGTTTGAAGAAGTGCCATTATCTTAGAGGAAGGTAAATTTTTTTACAAATACATTTGTTTCAAAAGCTGCAGCCAACCTGGAAGACTGCACCAATTTAAATACTGTTTTCTAAAAGATTTATAAAATTTATAAGATTTATAAAATGCCTGCAAAGACCCAGGGCAGATCTGCCCTAACACAGCTGCTGCTCCAAGGAGCCATTAATAATGTGGCACACCACAAGAGATGGGGACTCTCTTGGAGCTCTGGAGCCCAAACCATCCAACCTGAGATTCCCATGGGCTGGACCCAACCCAGGTGTGCCCAGGGGACCCCAGAGCCACCTCTGCCCAAACTGCAGAGCCACCCCATATCTGCCATCAGCTCAAACATTTCTGAGCTGAGTTTCCTGTGGATAGTGCATCTGTGGGGATCTCTTTGTGCTGTTCAAGTTTAGCTGTTGGAGAAGGAGAGGCACCTGCTGGACATGGCCTCACAATTTCAAATGGTTCCTCATAATTTCTTAACAAAAGCTTGTAATGCAGTTACCTATTTGGGATGTGCTGAAAACACATTATGGAAAAGACATGGATGGGAACAACAAGAAATTATGCATCACCCCCAGGTTTAAGCCCTCACCCTTTTATTGCCAATAAACCTGTTGCACAATTTGGCATCAGAGTGATGCCAATGAGAGTGTGTCTGTGCTTGGGGCTGCAGGTGAACACTCTGTGAGGAGGAGAAGCTGAGAATAACCCAGGAGAAAAGAGGTGAGTGGTCAACAAAGGTCTGTCCTTCACACTTTCTCATTTCCTGAGCCAATTGAAATAGGACATTTTAGCAGATACAACACAAGAAAGGCTTTACTGGGAGGAGAGTGGTGTCAAACGTTGCATCTACTTCTGCATCTTTCCTATTGCATACATTAAGAGATTAACATATTTTTATATGGCTGTGACTGATATAGAATTGCTCATAATTGTAATCCATTTTCTCTTTCTCAGCTCCCTGAAATGGCCATTTTCAAATATGATTGAAAATGAACGTTCCTTTCAGTACTGAATGCAATAGACCAACATGCAATAGCTTTTACAGAAGTTCCAATACAGAAAAGGTAAAAAAGCACTTTAATTATAAATTATTCAGAAATACTTTATATGAAATAAAATGTCAACTTGAAGAAAGCAGAAGATGATGCACCATCCTATTATGCAATGATGGGGCATAAAAATAAGACATATCTTTTGCCACCCATCAAAAGAGAAAAACACCTATTGTATAAGAACACAGACTTTCCTGGGGAATTAAACTACCTTAACATGATATTATTGCTGCAGGGGTGTATGTCAATATGTCCCTTATGAAAAACAGGAGGATTCTTCTATGAGCTTTTGGGCTTGACTCATTGATGTGTTAATTTATACTGTTACAACTTTTCTTAGACCAAATCTTGCACCAGCATGAAACTGGCACACTGCACAGGATAAATGAGGCCCAATATTTACCATATTAAAAATCAATTCTTACCAACTGCAGATAAGTTGGAAAAATGTGTCTTCTGTAAGGGTTGTTTGCCACTTCTGCTCTGAATTTCTAACACAACTTCTGCTGAATAACATCCAAAGTCTTCTGTTGTGTTTCAGACAAAAGTCAGCCCTCAGAATCAGCTCAGCTACATTCTGTGGTTTGCTTAAAATAACTAATTCATGTTTCCCACTAAAAAACAGTCCCTACAACCTGACAATCCAAAAAATAATAATTCATCGTCATTAAACTGACTAAAAGGGATAATACATCTGAATCTCTGTAAATATGATAACTTTTCCAAAAATCTGAAAAAATATTTCATTCCCTGCTGGGGAGGTCTTTCAATTCAGCATAGAGGCATTTTCCAGTACTCGTGGTCCAGCTCCTCTGCTTGTGAAGAATCACAGGGTCAATCACCAGAAGGATCCAGGTAAGAAGCCACCTTTAATTGCAGGCTGGGCACCCTCCCTGTCCAAGTGACTGGGGAGCCAGGGCAGCAGCAGGCACAGGGAGCAGGTGAGGCACACACGCCCTGCCTGGTGAGCCCAGAGCCTCCCAGAGAGCCACAGGGGGACCCTGTCCTGCAGAGATGGGGCTGCCAGGGGCTGCCAAGGCTGGCTCTGTCCCCATCACCCAGCTGTAATACACACATGACAGGATGCTGGACTAGGACAGGAGGGCTGAAATCATTCATGGCTTTGTTCCATGGTAAGGTGAATGTACGTAAATCAGCCACGCTGTGGTCCCACCTCATTTCCTCTCCTGACCACACAGCCTCTGGCATTTTTCCTCCCACTGGCTGCAGACCTCATGCACCCAGGCAGCAACCTGCTTCCCTGAGCTGTTTCAGCAGAAAAACTCACTGAAAAAGTAAAAAGCATTCAGCTGGATTGTCTCCAAGAACTGGCTGGCCATGTCATCACACGAGTTCCTGTGCTAGCAGAAGGGTAAGGACAGAACCTGCAAGTGCCACTAGGGACACAAAGAGGTGAAGAGCAGTTGTACTGGTCCAGAACAAAGCAGCATCTCACGAGGGGTGAGGCCCATGCACTTTACAGGCTGTGCTGAATAGTGTTCTCTAGGGAGTGCTCAGCACAGGATAACCTCACTTGTGTGGGACTGAGTTATCCAGCACTGTGTTCACAGGAGTCATTGTGAACTAGGATGTTTCTGTGACCACTCACCAGTTTTCCTCATTCTTAGTTTTCGCAAAGAGTAAATTTAGTCCTAATTTTGCATTTAGCTGTTTTTAATGGTTATTATTTTTCAGTTATGCTCAACTTCCCCATCTATCCTGTGTAGTTTTCATGCCTGAATTACAGGAAGCTTTTCCAGTGCTGACTTTCATATACTTATTAGATGGAGTTTCAGTTAACCTCAAGGCAGAAATACATCAGATAAGAAAACTCAGCACACAAAAGGCAGGGGTGAAGCACTCTGAACCAGAAATGCAGCTGATGTATCTGGACCTTATTAAAGCATTTGATACAGTGCCTCAAAAAAAAAATGTACTTGAAATATTAATTCATTTTTGTGTGGATCTGAGGACTTTCATGGGGTTTGAAGATTGTTGAAGGTTGTAGAGTTATGGAAGTGGCAGTAATATTAAAGAAAAGTGCACTGCCTGGGATAATCTGACATCTTTTAACAGTGAACCAATTAACAGGAAGATGATGCTAACTGGGAAAGAGTAGCAAGCAAAAAAAACAAACCAAATCAAATCAAAATAAAAACCCACACAAAAAACCAAAACCAAAATAGACAAACTACCAGAAACATACATTTTTGAATATAAGAATGCCTGAGTAAATACAATGAGATTTAATTTTAGAAAAGTTACCAGAGTTAGATGAAAAAGTCCAAATTCATCAGGCAGATTAGCTCTGAGGTTGCAAACCAGTGGGGGCCTTTAAAAAAGGGTAATTTTTGACTGCACAGGCCAAGTAGCACTAGGGACAGTAACAACAAAAGTCACCTTCTTTCTTTTTTTTTAGAGACACAACCAACATTTTTAAAGGATTTTAAAACATCTCTTAGGATAAATTATAAAAACAATGTCTCTCTGTACAGAGAGCATTCCTACTTTTCACTGTTTGACTTTAGCCCATGATTTCAGTTTATGCTGAGCTAAGATATGCTCCCCCTTTGGCTAGAACAATCATCACATCTGTCATCACAGTTTACAAATACGTTGCTTTTTATCTTTCCAAGAAGTCAGTCTTTCTAAACAATGGTTCCCCTGCTCTTCAAGAATGCTCAGAGCTCAAGAGCAAAGCCCTAGCACAGACAGCACTGAGGAGGAGAGAGCTTTCTCAGCATTTGCTGTGAAGCACTCCTGATCCAGCATGTCCCATGGCAGAGGAGGGCAGAAGGCACCCAAGATGACACAGCTCTCAGGCCAGAGCTGATTTGCCCAAGATGTAGCTTTAGCAAGACAGCAAGGCAAGGCAATGTACCTGAAACACGGGCCTTACTTGCCTAGAGCTATCCTCAGAACTGCAGAGAGAAATAATCACTGTTATGGCCTCTGCTACACCTGAGATAAAAGAGTTTCTCCAGAGAGTTCCCTGATGAGACAGTACAGGCTTTGATGCAGTGAAATCTATCAGGTTGTTTAACATATCACATTACAGCTGTGGGTATCTCACTGTTTGGATGGTTCTTCATTAAACTGGGTGAAAGCTCTCACTTGTATAGCGATGTCAGGATGTAAATAACAACATCAGCAGCTCCTTCGGCCTTCAGCTTCCGGAATGAAAGACCTCTTATGTTTCAGCGTGCGCAATGAACGAGAATCAGGGTGCCCAAAATGTTCTTTCCAAAAAGCAGTAAAATATCACTTAGCCTGTGAGCTGCGGTGTATGAAAGAGATGTCACCCTGCCTTCCCATATTAACCCTTCATCTGCCGTGTTCGTGCCTAACGAGTGTCATGTCATTGTAACTGCGGGTTCCGATGACATACTGACAGCGGGGAATCCTCGTCAACTGTTAAAACCCACAGAACGCTTCGAGAAATCGCACTCCAGGACTGAAAGGCTGCTCGACACCCAGGCGTGCTGCCCGCAGCGCTGCAGGGCGGAGGGACTGCGGGAGAGCACCGAGCCCCGCCGGGTCGTGCTGCGGGGGCGGCTCCCGCCGGCGAGCCAGCAGCGAGGCGCTGGGACCCGGCATCGCCGCCGCACGGCCGTGCTGTGCCGTGTGCCGTGTGCCGTGTGCCGTGTGCCGTGTGCCGTGTGCCGTGCCGAGCCGTGCCCCGCACGCCGGGCGGGCAGCACAGAGGCACCGCAGCCGCCGCCGCGCACCGGCGGCCGCTCCCGGGGGCGGGCGGCGCCGATCCCGCCCCCCGCCCGCGGCAGCCGCCAGCAGCCCCCGGCAGCCGCCAGCGCGGCGGGCGACGCAGGCAGGCGGCCGGGCCCTCCCTCCGTCCCCCGCCCTCCCCGCCGGGCCCCGCCGCAGCCCGCGGGCGCGGCCAGGAGGCGGCGGGGTCGCGGCTGCCCCGGCTCCCCGCGGGCCGGGCCGGCGCTCCCCGCCTTTCCGCGGCTCTCCGTCCCCCTCCGGCGAGATGTTATGGCCGAGCCGGCGCAGACGGGCGGCGTAGGGCAGGACGGGCGGCGGGAGGATGATGAGGCGGCGGTGGCGGCGCCGCCGGCGGCCGCCGCCGCCCCCAGCTCGGAGGACTACGAGTGCAAGATCTGCTACAACTACTTCGACCTGGAGCGGCGGGCGCCCAAGCTGCTGGAGTGCCTGCACACCTTCTGCCAGGAGTGCCTGAGCCAGCTGCACCTGCGCGCCGCGCAGCATCCGCCCGCCGCCGGCGCCGAGCCGGGCCCGGGGCGCTCGCCCGGCGGCTCCCTGGCCTGCCCGCTCTGCCGCCACCGCACGGCGCTGCCCGACCACCGCGTCCACGGCCTCCCGGTCAACACCAAGCTGGCCGCCGCCTGCCCGCCGCAGCTGCGGGCCCGCGACCCGGTGCCGCAGGACCGCCTGCCGCCGCTGCCGCCCCGCCGCCCGCCCCGCGCCCGGGAGGCGGCGGCCGCGCTCGCCCCGCCGCCCCCCGCCCCCGCCGGGCCGCGCTCCTCGGGCGGCGGCTACGAGAGCTGCCAGAGCTGCAAGCGGGCGGCGCTGAGCGCCGGCTGCGTGTGCGTCGTCGTCTCCTTCCTCTCCATGGTGGTGCTGCTCTTCACCGGCCTCATCTTCGTCAACCAGTACGGCGGGGACGCCGCGCCCGGCGCCGCGGCATCGCCCTCGCCGGTAGGGCCCATCTGCCTGTCGATCGCCAGCATCCTCGCCCTGTTCTCCGTGGTCGTCACATGGCTCATCTGCTGGCTCAAGTACCGGCCCGAGGCGGGCACCGGCGGGGCCACGGCCAACGGCTCGGCGCGGGGCCGGGCCGCCCGCAGGAGCGACACGTAGCCGCGGCGGAGCCGAGCGGGGCCGGGCCGGGCCGGGCCGAGCTGAGCGCGGCCGCAGCTCCGGGAGCCCCGGCCGGGGGTGAGCGCACGGGCGGCGCGGGGTGACAGGTGCCGGCCCTGCCGCGGCCCCGGCGCGGTGTCACGGTGAGCCCCGCGGCGCTGGCGCGGCCCGAGGCGGTGCGGACGGGCTGCAGGGTGACCCGGTGAGGGTCCGGCCGCTCAGGAGGGAGGGCAGGGCGCGCCTTGCCGGCAGAGATGGCTGGAAAGGCCTCCCTGGGGAGCTGGAGCTCGGGATGTGCGCGGTCCCCGCCTCTGCGGGAGCGCATCCCCGGGTGCTGAGCTCCTGATGCAGAAGGACACGGTCGCGATTAAAGAAAACTGGCTTACTGTTGCCCCCACCTGGAAGATAATTGGAGAGGTTCACTGTGGTTAGGAGCAGAACAGGAACACGATGTTGAATGCGCTTTGTATTTTCCCTTTTATGACGTTAGCAAGTTAACATATAGAAGAAGCTGTAACAGAAGTGTATTATCTTAAAAGAGACTGAGCCAAAGTTTCCTACAGTGTACTGAGTATGGTTTCATTATAATTTTATTAGAAGGCTGTTGAGCCCTCTGATGGTTGCTTAAAATAAGCTGTATTATTTAATTCTTTGAAATTCTAATTTAATGTGGGAGACTGAAACACAACATTGAGCACTTGAAACAATTTATGGGCGATTATTTAATTAATGGAGCTCTAAAATAGAGCTAAGAGCCTCCTGTCATAGGGATTAATATTTCACTGATTTCAATTTGTATGTGGTGAGAAGAGCCCACATTAAAGTATGGACTTTCAGCTTCACTGTAAAAGTGGAATGCAGTAGTGTAATTTGTGATTGAAAATTCGGTCGAGGTAGCTGTAGTAAGACAATGGGTTTCCCTCTGGGCAAGTTTATCTTCTGTGTTGGGAGTTTCTGTAACGGACAATAGAAAACGGTTTTGTTCTGTGAGGCTGGAACATCAAAGATGTCTTTGAAATGTGACAAAATGTTCATAATATGAAATGGAAAAACATTGCCATACAGCTGGTTTTGTAGTATATTAAGGAGAGCACTCTATATAGATACTGTTCTATGTTGCAGGATAATTCATTTGGTGCCTGAATTTTTTAAACCTAATTAGTTGTTATAATCTATTCTATTGGGAATAAGATAATGCTGCTTATTCCGTGTTTCTACACAGTACTGTAATGGAATGAGGTAATTATTTTCGTGCTTAACAATTCAAGAATTTTAAAAGTGATCTTTTAGTATGTGTATTTTGCAAGCTGTCTGCATGATATTCTGACAAGTATCCTCTTAATAGACCTTTACTTGACCACTTCTGTCTATCACAAGTGCAAAGAAATTGACTCTGTAGAAACGTAAAGACAGCAGGTGAAGATGTGTGATGTGTTTCATGACTGCACAAGTGGTGTGTGCTGTGCAATGTCTTGATTATCACAAATGTGTGAAAAACAACCCCCTGACACCCAAGAAACCCACAAACCAAGCGGTATTTGTACAGACTCTGATGAAGGACGCAGTTTGTGGAAACACTAGATGATTTTTGTGTCACTTATGTCTATTGAAAAAGATCCACACCAGCCTTTTAAAGTTGTGTATCATAATATAAAGGCCCTGAGGAGATAAATTACTGGGATCAACTGTGGCTCTGACTGAGATTTGTGTATTTAGACCAGTGTTTTCCAACTTGGAGTCGCTTGTTAGCTGTCTAAAAGGTTATGCCTCCTAAAATCAGGCCTGACCATTAGCCCCTGTTGACTTCAGCAGTAGTTGTAGATATTCTGCACCAAAGAAAATCACAAGACTTTTATTTAAGCATCTAAATGAGAATTTAGGTGCTTGACTTCAGGTACAAATATTTGAAAATTTGGGCCTTAACCTCTCTGTTCTTCAGTTAATGCATCTGTAAAGTTTGATAATAGCATTGACCTACCTCACAGGCAAGATGTGAGGCTTTATTTATTAATGTTTTTAAGCACTTGGAGATCCTTGAAGAGGAGGTGCTATAGAAGTGAAAGTATTATTGTAAATGATACTGTAGTAGGAATAAATATATGTAAATTAATGGACATAAACAGCAGCAATGTTTTCTAAGAAAAATAAATATATAAAATATGTACATGTGTACATCATATGCACCAATATATGATTTCCCTTGTTGTGCTTCTCCTGCAAATGCAGTGTGTGTGTCTGCAGCTCTGTTCAGCCCGGTCAGCTCCAGTACCTGGCAGTCCAGGTGAGCCCAGCCAGCTGTCACCACTCCAGCTCTGCCTCATGGGTGTCAGGGGTGGCTCTGAGGGCTCCTGGAGCTCAGCTGGAGCTCCCTGCACAGCTCTTTCCTTTACTTTGCCTTAGTCCTGCAGGCCTGGGCTGCAGGCAGCTGCTGGGTGTGCCAGGGGTGCTGCCAGCACTGGGGGCACACCAGTGAGCTCCTCCCAGGTGGGAATGAATGGGTGTGGGAGCTGCTGTCCCACTGAAGATGGTATGGAGCTGAAATACTGATTACAGGAAGGAGTGTATACTCCATCTTTTTCTTTACTTTCCACATCATAGTTTTATTCTTGCCTTTTCTCTGTAAACAGTATTTGCCATTTTGACTAAACCAATGGTTTCAACTGGGATCCATGGACTACTTAAAGAGCTGAAAAAGGTAAGTAAGAAAAGCAAACTGATCATCAGAAACTTAAATCTTTTGTGTGGGGGTCAACTTTAAAGGATTTAGAGGTTGGCACATTACAAAAAGTTGAAGATCACAGGCCTAAACAGGATTTTCAGGCTTATTCACATTGAATGATCATATTACATATCAGGTTCTTACTCATATATTTAAAAGTATATCAGAGCCAAATTAAAATGGACAGTCTGATCTTATGCCAAATCCTTCTCTCTGCTTACACAAATTTTGGGAAACTCCACAGGTTTCAGGAGTGTTAGTCTGGATCCACATCACAGTACCAGTTAAAAAAAATCATGCATTGTATAAATCTCTGGCTACTGTAGAATCCCAGTATTATATTTGTATTTTGGGTTCCTTTGAGTGTACAGATTGCTTGTCCAAAGCCAAACTTTGCTCAAGTTTCAGTGAAAAAAGTTAAGTAAAAATACAGAAAGATAAAATCTGCGTGGCTGGTGGTGTTTTTTTGTTGTAGCTATTTCAGTCACAACACTTGTGTGTTCTGGTTGTTTAAAACCACACAGAGAAATGCAGCAGGACTGTGCATCAGTCACACAATCCACACAACTTGCAGGAGAAGTGTCACTTTGGGGCTCTCTGTGGGAAAGCAGGGAAGACAGAGACAGGGTAATCCACAACACCATGGGAGAAATCATGGGAAATACAAGCTACAGGCTGGGGTTTTTTCTTGCACTCAGTTTTTTTTTTGTTTTGTTTTTTTTTTTTTTTCCTACTGTGCAGTATTTCCCTGTGTTACTCAGTCTGAGGCACAAGAAATGGAAACACCAAGAAAAGAAACAAAGGTCTGATGCTTTCTCAAAAAAATTTTGACCTCTCCATGATCACAGTCTGGGTGAACTCTGAATGATCTGTAGTTTCCTGTTGTGCCTAAAGATCTTAACATTTTTGTGGCAATAATCCCCAGTTCCTCTGCCTAACTGAAGTGTACTGGACTCCAAATGGGAAGACCAAATGTGAAGTTGGAGATTTGGAATAGGCTGCCAGATGTCAGTCATGTTAGAGCAAGAGAAGGAGAGACAAACAGGGGCACAACACACAGCCTGGGTGAGTAGTCATGTGCTGCAAACTGGGCTTTTCTGTCTCACCTGGGACAGGTGGCAACTTCTGCTGGAGGAAAGTTCTCACTGGACCAAACAGCAGCTGCAGGAGAAAGATCAATATGTGCTATTTGTGGGCAGGTTCTGCCTTTGACAATATTTGGGGATGCATTAGGAGGATCACTGCCACAGCTTCTTTAATGTTGTCCTGCTGTGTAACTTGTGCTTGAGAGTTCATTTTTTTAAAAACAATTATGTTTTTAATATTAATCCTGCACCTTCGGTGACACAGTTGTTTCTGCTCTCTTTTTGAAAGTGTCTCTAATAAATCCTGTGGTTGCAGACAAGAAATTATATTTATTTTTTTACTGCTAGCTCACAAGGAGTAAAGAATCACACAATGTTCATTTATATAATAGTGGGTATTCATCTTGGAAAGGCAGGTTTGACAGAAAAACACTGAAGTGTTTCATAAATGCATGGAAGGAATATTGTCTAGTTGATTGGTTAAAAGGCCTGTTTATGGATAGAATTTTCTGTTTTGTCATGTATAAAGCAGCATAGCAGTTACTCTGAAATTTATGGTAATTTGAAATTCAGCACAAATCCAAATAATAAAAAATTAGCTAACAGCAGTGGGTATTGGGTTGTACATCCCTCCAAATAGAGCAATGACCTGTATTTCCTGAAGTGACTGGTAGTTTGCCTCCCATCTAGTTTTGTCTGGGTTGAGACAGCATTTTGGAAGTATATTTTGAAAATCATAATTAATCATAGTACTGTGGGCTGAGAATCTCAACGCTATTACTTTGAAAAGTGAGTTTCTATTGGCATTTATACTTCAAATAGCAGAAAATAATAAATTTTCTATTTCTATTATTTTTCCTTGTATTATAAAAAGAAAATTAAATATGGTGAAGGACAAGTGCAAAGGAAATATCGTTTCTTCTTACCTTAATGCTTTTTCTCTGTAGCTCAAATCATCATTCACAGGGTGTGTTTTCAAGGCTTGCATCCCAAGGTAGCTCACTGTGTGAGCTACCTTTACCAGATAAAACACCTTTTATGTATGATAGGAGAGTGAGTTTCTGCACACAGGCAGCCACCGCGGGCTGGGAGGTACAGGTATAATTACAGAGTTAATGTGGATTCCTTGTTTAAATCCTACCACTGAAGTGGGAGAACTCCTCCAGCTGGCTCTAGTGGTTGTGCAAACAGACAAAAGCCACTGAGTGGGAATTGAAGTGTGTGTGAAGTGCAGTTTCTGTGTATGTGCTGTGTGCATTCACCCCTGGGGCTCACAGCCTTGCTCAGGTCTTGGTGAATCCCAAGGGAAGGGGCTGATGCCCCTTGCTCATGCTCATGACTGGTACAATCCCATCTCTTGCCCATAACAGTGTTTTCTCTGCATCACTGAAAATTTTAACAGCTGCTGGAGAAGCCAATATTCAAACATGAGTGTGTCCAGAGGAATGGTTTTTAACCATCTCTGACCCACCAGCTTAAGCATAAACAGTGCAGTTGTTATTAATAGGGTGTGAGAGATGTTTATGGACACAAAATTGAGAGCCTAAAATTCAGTGAAATTAAATGTGTCTGACTTTGTCAGAGCTCCTTGTGTGCACTTAAACCCTCTTGAGCTCAATGGCCCTTTCTCCTGTGTTATGAATGTTTTCTAACTCTTCTGTCCTTGTCTGTTCTACCAGTCTAGAGGAGAAGCTTTTCTGACTGGAGGTTAGTCAATTTTTTTAATCATGCTATATTGCCAAAGAATCTAAAAAAGAAAGAAAAGATAATGAAAAAAGATAAAAAGATAAACGTTTATATTTGCTTGTGATCATCTCTTCTCCTTTAAACCACATCAAAGGCAGCTCCCTGTCAGTTGTCCCTTGGTGCAAAATCTCTACACAAACAGTACAAATGTTTCCTTCATATTACAAACAGGTCAAGGAAACAATGGATTTTTCATGGCAATTATTCCTAATGTTTCTGAAGGATATTTAAATTTGGTGGCTCACTTTTATTAAAGCTAGAAAATCCTGCAACTTAGCCTGCTTTCACATTTTATCCAGGTGCATGCAGAAATGGAGATAGCTGGAAGAAATGCCTCAACTGCATTAACAAAATATGGTTTGTGTCATGGGGGACTCATACATTCATACTAGACACATTCAACTAGGCTGATCTTTGATCAATGCAGCATAAAATACTCCTGCTTGTGTTCGGGGAAGGAGCAGGGTTGGCCTTCTGCCTGTAGCTGGTCTTACTGAAAACACCTGGGTCTGAAACCGGCTTCACAGCGCCGCGCCTGAGCTGCCCCAGCGTGCTGTTCACATGTCATGCAGATTGAGAGATTTGGCATCAAGGTGATCATAATCTCTTACAAATAGCTTCAAATGAGAAATATTTCAGCTGTTTTAAGAAGATTTTTACAGTAATCAAATACCATGAGGTTGATTAGTCTCATTGGATTATGAAATTTGAGGGGAATAACATGAATTATTCTTATTCTTTTTTCTCCCCCAAAGCTACTTCTGACTCATCAGGAAACCTAAATTTTAGACTTCAGCTCATTACAAGTCTAAATGTAAGCTACGTTTCCCCATCCTGCCTCTAAACTGTTTGAAAGTTTAGCAAAATCTAACAAATCCATTGTAGTTATTATTTTGGGATATTTTTATTAGTAATAAATAGCAACAACAGCATTTGGGTTTTGGTTAAGGTTTTGTTTGTTTGTTTAATTTTTTTGTTTTCGTGAGTGAAATTTGAGGAGTGAAGAGAGAGATAAAGATCAAAATTTGCTTTCCTTTAAAATGGGAAGAATGAAACTTTTTATGACTTAGAAAAACTAATAGTAAGCAATAATGCCACTTTGGTTTCCATGTGGAAAATAAGGACTTGTTAGTTGGACAATTAATATTAGGAGAAAGAAAGTATTCCTCTGTAAAAAAAAAAAAAAAAATCTGAAAATTTTGAAAACTCCAAAGTAAATTAAATGATACCATAAAATAGAAAACACACTTTCTTCTAGTTAGGTGGCAAACCTTTCTATGTGATAATAAATTTAGATCTCCCTGCATTATGTAAGTACCAACATTGCTCGGAAAATAGGTGACATTCTAGTTTGTAAGTTCCTTCTGCTTTCTTTCTGAAGGGGAGGGAAAACTCGGTCTTTGGTGACGATTACTAATATATTAATCCAGATATTAATTAGGTCTGTTGCCCCCGGGAAAAAAAAAACAACAAACAAACAAACAAACAAAAAAAATCCCTACAAACAGGAAAAAACCCAAACAAACAACACCAACAAATGAACACCCTAAGTTCTGTATTTTTCGTGGGCAGTTGTTTAATTGTGGCCCGAGGCCGAGCAGCAGCTCTGGCCTCGCTGCGGGAGCTGTGACCGGGAGGTGCCCCCCGAGGGTGCCCCGAAGCCGCGCAGCTCTCGCCGTGCCTGCCCCGCTGCGTTCTGCTAACCCGGTGATGCTGTGGCGTTGCAAGTGAGCGCTTGGCACTGACGGGAGCTGGGAAGCGGGATCCCTGTATTCCAGGGATGGATGGCGGAGAAGGAAAAGGCAAAACAGCGGCATCAGCCGGCTCCCAGCCCCGCGCGGGGATGGGCAGTGCCCGCTGCGGGAGCGGGGGATGGAGCCGGGGCATGGAGCCGGGGCATGGAGCCGGGGATGGAGGCGGGGGATGGAGCCGGGGATGGAGCCGGGGCATGGAGCCGGGGATGGAGGCGGGGGATGGAGCCGGGGGATGGAGCCGGGGCTGGAGCCGGGGGATGGAGCCGGGGCTGGAGCCGGGGGATGGAGCCGGGGCATGGAGCCGGGGCTGGAGCCGGGGGATGGAGCCGGGGCACGGAGCCGGGGCATGGAGCCGGGGGATGGAGCCGGGGCACGGAGCCGGGGCATGGAGCCGGGGGATGGAGCCGGGGCTGGAGCTGGCCGCCTCCTGCCCGCTGCCCCAGCTCCGGGATTCGCCTGGCCCTGCGGCGGAGGGCACGGCCGCAGCCCCGGCACCGGCAAGACCCTTCTCCGGTCCTTTCCCCTCCTTCGTGGTTTCTTTCTCTTTCCTTCTTTCCTTCCTTCTTCTTTCCTTCTTTCTTCTTTCCTCATTTTCTTCTTCTTTTTTTTTTCTCTTTCTCATTTTCTCTCTTTTTCACTCTCTTTTTCACTCTCTTTTTCACTCTCCTTATCCTTTCCCAAATTTTAATTCAGTTCGTCTTTAAAAGAATAACCGGTGAAATCATATAGCTGTGGGCGAAGTACCGATTAATGAATTCAATGTCTGTGCTAGAACGGCCGCTTCTCCCTTAATATCGTTGATTCCTGGCTCAATCGTATTGGACGGAGGGCGAGGAAACAGGGAGGGAAGTAAGAATGTCCCGGGAGACATTTGGGACCTTTGGGATGGAGTGCTGGGTGCCTGCCGGTGCCTGTCTGTTGGCAGACCCGGAGTGGGTCGCACAGGGCCGCGGGTGTTCCTCGTTTCTCCAGCCGCTGCGCAAACCCCTTGTTCCGCAGGCAAATATATCGGACGGTCCGAGCTTCGTGTTCCTACAGCCTCATGGTCTCTGCTGCAGTGAAACTCCCGATGGAAATCCATTGTGATACTGCTGGGATTAACAATCTCTGGTGTTTTTACAGGTGATGAACGAGGATTAGAAATGGGGCCGTTAACTGCGGAGGAGGAGCGCACGGCAGACGCGCGATTCCCGCCCGTGTGCGGGGACCCGGCGGGGACACAGCGCTGCGGCCGCTCTCTGACACGCACCCGAGCTCGATGGCAACATTTAAAGCCATAAATAAATGAGTTACGCCGCCTTTCCCTCACGTCTGTTGGCAGGGAAGGACGGTCCCTTCCCAGCGCGGGCTCTGCGGTCCGGGGCCCGCAGCCACTGCCAGGAGCGCAGATGTGTCCCTGTCCTGGCTCGGAGTGCACGTGGCGGTGCGGAGTGGCAGCTGTAGTATCGCTTACTGCAGGATCTGGTAGTAATCAGAAAGGTGAGGAGTTAGTGAAATAAATGTTGTATTTATTGCCAGTTTACAGGGAGACAGAGGGCGGCCTTCGCCCACGGGCAGCCTCGCCGCTGACGGGGGGATGGATTTCGGCCCTTCCCGGGGCCACCTCTCACCCCTGGGTGTTTGCTCCTTCTCACGGCTCCCTTCGGGGCCCCTGCGATGAGCTCTACCTCGGATCTTCCCACCACGGAAATATTTTGCCGTTCCCCTGCAGCTTTCTCTTCCGTCCGTTGTGCTGGCACACGCGATCCCCGGGGATGTACCCCTCGGAGGAAGCTCTTCCTCAGCAGTGACAGCGGCAGGGTGCCCTCCTTTCCCCTCGGCCTGGCCCGCCGAGCTCGAGAGTGGTCCCGGACTCGGCTCGGGGGATCGAGGGTGTTCTGTCCCCTATTTCCCCTATTCTTGGCCTTCTGCAGACCCTCCTCATACTGAGCTGCCCCTTCTCCCACTGCCAGGCGTGCTGTGGCTATAAATTAATGAAAACGTAACAATTCAAAAAGGAAAAAAAAAAAAAAGGATGGTGCTGAAACGTGCGGATGGGACATAAAAGCGATGGAAAAAGGTTCAAAGCTTTCAGTGATGACTTTTCAACCTTTATTTATGTGCCTATTAATGCAATATCCATCATGGAGATACGCATCTTTATCCTTTCAACTGATATGCTGGGAATCAATTGGATATGCAGATTACATTTCATAAGTTTCCAAATGTTAATCTCCCCGGCCCTTTGCTGGTAATATTTTTTACCAAATAGTGTTATGTTTCTGCCACCAAAAAAACTCCAAAATAAAACAAAAGAATAAAACAAAATTTAAAGAAATAATAATAAAACAAGAAAAACCCAAAACAAAACCCTCAGTAAAAAAAAAATTGAATCTTTAGGCTACTTGTCTCTATTTATTGCTGAGGTTTGGGCCCAGGTGCCAGCCCAGGAGCCGGCCCCTCCTGCCCGCTCCACCGCCGGCTCGGGCCTTCCCGGGGCATCGGCCGCAGTCCGGGGCTCTCCGGGGCGGAGGGGCCCCGCTGCCCTCGCACCGCGGGGCTCTGCGGGCCAGGGAAGGTGCCCGAGCGGGTGCTTTCCCCTCCTAAACTGCGGCTGCTTCCCTCCAGCCTTACAGCCTGGCGATCGGGGAAGTGTCCCGCCGATCCCACCGCCCCGTCCCGCCGGTCCCACCGCCCCGTCCCGCCGGTCCCACCGCCCCGTCCCGCCGGTCCCACCGCCCCGTCCCGCCGGTCCCATCGCCTCGTCCCGCCGGTCCCACCGCCCCGTCCCGCCGCTCTTCCCCGGTGGCTGCCCCAGAGCACGGCGCGGGGCTCCGTCCCTCACAACCCCCGGCTCGATGAGCGATGTCCCCGGACACCTCTGGGTCCATAAACGGGAGGGGCGATGTGCGAAAATAGGGCACAGAGCGGCTTTCCTCGGAGGGGTCCCTGGCGGAGCTGATTTCTGAGGGTGAGGCTGGGCTGTACGGAGCTGCCTGTCGCTGTGGCCGTGGGCTGTCGCGGCGGGGTGTCGCGGGATGCCACCACCTGCTGCCTCTCTACCTGCTCCTCTTCTCCGTCCCACCATCCCCGACACTGCCCATCGTGTCCCCTCTCGAAGCAGCGATTCAACAACCGTTCATGTTACGCTGATGCCGAGTTTCTTGAACAGTATTGAAGTTTCTGTTCTGTGGCATTTTACAACTCGCCGTCCTACGGGGGTCACTCTCGTCCGAGCACGTCGGTACCGGTTTGGCTTAACGCGCCTCTGGTCCGGGGCAGTGCTCGCATGTCCCCCACGCCTGGCTTGCGGCGGGGAAGGACCCCCCTAACGCGGAGCACACGGCCGGGGCCGCACAGCGGTCCCTGGAAGCCGCAGCCCCGCAAGCCCAGCTGCCCATCCCGCCGGGCACACGCTCCTCTCCGGAGGGAAGCGGCTCCCGGCTCTGCCCCGTCCGGGAGGCCGTGAGCGGGCGGCAGAGGGTCCCCCAAACACACACACACCCGCTCGCTCTGAGGGAGGGGGAAAGAGGCTGTGTGAAGGGAAAGCTGTGAGGCAGAGGGTGAAGCTGAACCGGGCAGCCCTGAGGTCGTCCTCGGCCGGAGACCCAAACCCTTTTTTTTTTTTAGGTGTTTGTGGCGAGGACAGCGTGGAGAAACAGCAGTTACAGGCGTCCATACTCAATAGTTATGCCAGCCTTGACTTCCTTCGTTCTTTCTGAGGGTTTTTTTGTGGTGGTATTTTTCGGTTTTCTTTCTTTCCTTTTCTCTTTTTTTCTCTCTTTCTCTCCTACTCTCTCCTCCGCTTTCTCTCTCCACCTGTGCCTTGCCTTTCCTTTCCTTTCCTTTCCTTTCCTTTCCTTTCCTTTCCTTTCCTTTCCTTTCCTTTCCTTTCCTTTCCTTTCCTTTCCTTTCCTTTCCTTTCCTTTCCTTTCCTTTCCTTTCCTTTCCTTTCCTTTCCCAAGCACACTTTATATGTATCAAACTGTGTAGTCTCCTCTCCACCTCCCTTGGAAATAACCGGGGACTTCGCTTCGAAACCCGTATGAGAAATGAATTTGTGCACGCAAAACCGGAAACAGTGTAATTGATTTATTTCTAATAGAGGGGAGACCAACACTGTTTATCGTTCAGAAATGATTGCCTGTGTTCTTAATAGCTCTAATTTTCACTGTCCATTTGATGTGCTGCAGGTTTAATATAGAGCACTTACTAATCCAATTAAAAGTGCACCTGGCCTGGAAGGGCTCTGTAATTAGCAGGAGCGTTTTTAGCTATTTCCACTGGAAAACCGTGAAATCATCTCTGCTGGCCTAAAGGACTGTAATATGGGGGTGGGGGCGAGGAGGGGAGGGAGGAGCGGGGCCAGGCATTCGTGCCTAATCTTTTTGCCTTGAATTTTTCACAGTTCCCGTGCGGGAAGATGAGGCTGTTTCATCGCGGGGCACTGGTGTCTGGTAGCGCAGGACCGCGAGGGCGAGACTAGGTGGGTTTCACACGGCTTTTCCCTGCCGTCCAGGCGAGCCCGTCCTGGGGAAGCGCGGCTCGGCTTTGGGGCTGTGGGGACGAGCGGGGGTTGCGGGAGCCACGGCAGCCCCACGGGGCCGGGCGCGGAACGGGGAACTGGAGCTGCGGGAGCCGCCAGCCCTGTCGGGGGAAGCGTCCAGGCCCTGCTCCATCCCCGAACGATCGCGGGGAGCAGCTCCGAGCTGCCGAGAGGGTTTGCGGCAGGACCGGCACGGGATGGGCCTGGGGCGGCCCCGGGCGCGACCCCGGCTCCGCGCAAAACCACGCGGCACGCACACGAAGGCGCGGCGTTAAAGGAGCGGGGAAGCAGCTGGAAAACACTGCCCAGGCTGGCTCTCCTGCCGGGATGAGGGGCTCCGCTCCTCCTCCTCCGTGGGTGAGGGGTCGAGACAGTCCCAGTTCGCACCCCTCCTGGCGTGGACGAGGATTACTGGCCACAGCATCACGATGGCACCCGTCGCGAAGGGAGGGTTTCTGCTCCCATGCACCGGTGGGGAGTGAGGTGGCGCGGGGATGCTGTTAGCGCCGGGTGCACTTCGTGCGGCCCTGTTCCCCGCCGCGGGGTTCCCGAGCGAGAACTAAACCCTAAGGAGTTTAATCTCTTTTCTAAGTAACACTTCTACCGACTTCTCCCCTCCAGTAAAAGGCGCGTGGCTAGTGGCGCGACGCGGTCCGTGGAACGACGGCTCGGCCCGCACGGCTCCCGCCGCCCCGGCCCGGCCGCGCCACGGGCCCGGCCGCTCCCCGCCTGCCGCGGGCGCTCCGCCGCCCGGCTCGGCCCGGCTCTCACCGGACTGGGCTCCCATAGGGCCCGCTAACGGTTTTCCCAGAGCTCCGGCCACCGCGGGGTTTGTAGGACACAAACCCTTTGTGAAATACACGCTGACTTTCACTGAGCGTGAACTTTTCCTGCCAGCCTCTTCCTCGGGGTGCGGGAGCGTTCCCGGGCAGCACCCGGTGTTTGGGTCTGTCTGTGTGCATTTGAAAACGAGGGAAACCACTCGGTTTGGTGGCCGGCGCATGGGGCTGGAGAGAGAGGGACCACGGGCCAGAGGAACCTCGGCGGGCAGTGGGTGCCGCTTCTTCTGCGGACCCCTCGTCCCTCCCTGCGAGCGGAGCCCGATGCAAACTCCGAGTTTCCCCGAGGCCCGCGCCGTGCTGCTGCCGGTCCCTTGACGGCCGGTTCGTTTATTATTGAGGCTCCGGATTTCTGCCTAAATAACGAGAACCCCCGCCCACCCTGGGGCCGGCCCCGGCCCCGGCCCCGCGACGATCGTCCGGCTCGAAAAGGGAACGTGGACTGGGAGCCCAGAAAACATTTTTCCCCTTCATTTCAAAGGAGGAAACCTGAGCGATTCTCATCCTTTTGATTGATTAAGGTCTTGAATAACTTGAAGCTCGGGAGTGACAGTTCCTGAATAGACGATTGCAAATAAAAAGCCCTGTGGAAAGCCGGGCTGGCACTTCGGAGTGTAAAGGAGGCGAGTTTGCTGGCACTTACCAAGTTATAAATAAAAGGCCGTGCACAATGGTACCTTCTCTAAGGACAGACAGTCTTTACAACACTCCTGGCGTCATATCCTGCTGTGGGCACTCCAGCTCCGAGGCAGACTTTACCTCTTTTATTTTTCCAGCAGTTTAGTTTGAATACTACAATAAATTCCTGGGAACAAACGCTTGTTAGTAAGACTTTAACATGCACCGCCTCGCACCCATGCACATATAAACGCTCACGCACACGCGTGAAACGCAGGGACACCCTTGTCCCATCGGTTTTTAAACGCAGACATCCCCACGGAGATCTCACTGGCAGCTCTTCCTCTCCAAACAGTGAGCACCATTTGTTCCAGAGATGTTTCTTCTGGACGGAGGGAGATTTCGGTTCAAAGTAAATAAGAAAAAGGAAAGAATAAAGGAGCATTTTTTTCTTTAAAATTAAAAATGTTGTTGCCCCCACCCCGCCGCTGATGCTCGGGGAGTGGAGCCAGGAGACAAAAGGCTTCGTGGCAGCCAGGCGGGTGCTGTCCCGCGGAGTCCCGCAGTGACACGAGGTCCTGAGGGGTGCGATGTCCGGGCCGGCCCGGTTGGTGCTTCTCTCCCGGGGCTGGGGAGGCCGTCGGGGTACCGAATAGATCCCCATCCCCGGCCGCCTTCCGCTTGCGGGGAAAGGGTCCAGCGCGGCTCTGCCCGCGGGGTCAGCGCGGGGCCGTGTCCTGCCGTGCCGTGCCGAGCCGAGCCGAGCCGAGCCGCGCGGTGCCGGTGCCGGTGCCGGTGCCGGTCGGGCCGCGCCGCCGTCGCGCCGGCCGGGCCGATGGGCGAGAGCCGCCGCTCGCCCAATCAGCAGGGGCGGCGCGGCCGGGCCGGACGGCGGTGGCCAATCGCGGCGGCGCCGCCGCCGAGCCGCGCCGGGCACGGAGCCGATAAATGCTCCCGGCCCCGCGGCCGCCGCTCCCCGCCGCACCGGGGACACCGCCGCCGCCCCCCGCCCCGCGGCCGCCCGCCCTCCCCGCGCCCAGCCCGGCGGGGCTCCGGCCCGGCCCCTGCCCTCCCGGTGCGGGGCAGCGCGGGTCACTGACAAAGGGGCAGCGGCGGAGCTGCCTCCTCCCCGCCCCTCGGCGGCATCCCCCACCCCCTCCGGGACCGCTCCTGATTCGGCGGGGCCCGCTGACAGCGCGGGTCTCCCCTAGATCAGCCCTCACCTGGATATAACCCTGCCGGCCGCTGCCGCTGCGATGACAACTCTGGCCGGAGCTGTCCCCAGGATGATGCGCCCCGGGGCCGGGCAGAACTATCCCCGCAGCGGGTTCCCGCTGGAAGGTAAGGCCGCGCCTGTGCCGCTCCCGGTCGGGAAAGGGATAATCGTTCCGTGCCGGGACGCCGGAACAAAGCGGCCCCCCCGGCCCGCTAGAACCGGTGCACGGAGTCCTCCAGGACAGCCGCCCGGCTTCCCCCTGGGCTGTCAGAGCAGGGCTTGTCCCAGGACGGGCACGGCTCGGACCGCTGCAGCTCCGGCCTCGCACCCCCGAGCAGCCCGGCCCGCGAGCGGGAGGTCGGCAGCACAGCCGGCCCCGGTTCTCTTAGTGGAGTGAAGGGGGGTGGTTTGGGGAGCCCAAAGTTGGGGAAAAGTTAGGAAAAAAATTAAATTCGGGTAAAAGCAATGCGAATCGAAAGGAAGTTGAGAGCCGTGGGTCGGGCCGCTGCGAGTGGCCGCTCTGAAGGCAGCGGCGGTGTGAGGGCCCCGCGGGGCCGGCACTGCCAGGCCCGTGCCCGACGCAGGACGGGCGGCGGCCGCGGCTCCCACCGCCGCTCCCGGGGACACTGCGGCCTTCCCGCAGCGCTTCCCCTTTCTCCGCCGGAGTCAGGCGGGCTCTGGAAGCCGGCTCCGGCTGAGTGCAACAGGTGAAGTCCGCGGCCGCCTCCCTGCCCTGCCCGCCGGGCCGGCGGCGGGGTCGCCCCGGGAGCTGCGGGCCCCGGGTGCGCGGCGGGGCGGGCGGGGGTGAGTTGCTTTATAGAAAAGCAAAGACAAAAAATAGTAGCAACAACAACATCAAAAAATAAAAAGACGCAGCAGGATCCGAAGGAGACGTTAACGCCATTTACCCCCCTGCCTCCCTTCCCTCCTTTTCTAGTCTCTACCCCTCTAGGCCAGGGCAGAGTCAATCAGCTCGGAGGAGTGTTTATCAATGGCAGGCCTTTACCCAACCATATCCGGCACAAGATAGTGGAGATGGCCCACCATGGCATAAGGCCCTGTGTCATCTCCCGCCAGCTGCGAGTGTCCCACGGCTGCGTCTCCAAAATTCTCTGCAGGTACCAGGAGACGGGCTCCATCCGGCCGGGGGCCATCGGCGGCAGCAAGCCCAAGGTGAGCCTCTCCCGCCCGCCCGGAACCGGGCAAACCCCGGTCGCGGTGGCGGGGAGCGAGTTCCGACCGGGACACGGCCCAGGCGGGTCGGCACCGGGGTTTACAGTGGGGACGGCGGCCCCCGGAAGGGCCGGGGGACCGTGCGAGGCCGAGGGTGGGCGCAGACACTCATGGGACGCAGCACCCCCGCCGTGTCCCCACCTGTTGCTCTCAAACTTCCCGATGTTTTAGAAAATATTGTCGGAGTTCTTGGAAATAATAATACTTTTAGTTAAGGAAATTCTATTTTTAAAAAAAACTCAAATGAAAATAGGGCGAAAAGGGCATTTTTTGGAGCACTTGACTTCCCAGAGCCCCGCGTGCCCCACGCTCATTTTCCCCGCAGGAGCGCAGGCGGGCTCGGGGCTGCGGGACGGACCGGGACGCGATCGGTCCGGTGCTGGAGCTGACCCAGCACGGCTGGATCGGACCCTCCCGCTTTCGTTGAAAGCGCAACAAAACGACCTGTATTTGTGTCGGTCTCTTTACTGCTCCTTCTCCTGCTCTGTTTACTTTTTCTCTCTGCTCTAGAGCTGCGTGTATTTATAGCTACGCCTCCGAAAAGTTTGCGCTAACAATAACGGAGACGAAATTTTTTCTCCAAGATTAGGCTTCTCCTTCTCTAGCTTTTCTTTCCCACTAAAGTGAAGTATAGGCTTGAGTTTTTATTGGAAGTTGTTGCTAGATTCTCCCCCCCCCCCCTTTCTTTGATTCTTCTAAAGTAGCGAAGCATGTCCGAACTTTTCCTTTCCGTGTTAGGAGTAGAGGTAATTTTTTATAAGCGTGCTACTCAAACGTAAGGCTATTGCCAGCCGGGAGATCGTTCTTTTTGTTTGGTTTTTAGATTTATTTTAAAATCACGAGGCTACCGAAGAAAAATGCCGGTACTCGAACTTCTATGCGTTTTTATTACGCTGAATTTTATTCGGAACTGCAAACTTTGTTCAGCCGAAACTTTACTGACCTGGAGCTTCGTTGCCTGGAGTCCTCCGCTGGTCGCAGCCTGGTATTTTCTCGGCCGCACGGCAGCCGGTGCTGCCTAATTCGGGGTTTTCCGTGCCGAAGACTCTGTCCCACCTTCCCGGTAACCCCGGAGGATTTTCTGGGACGTTTCGTTTAACACGGAGTGTGTTCGTTTTATGCGGCCCGTTATTACCTTCTGTGTCCCTCTTTCTTTACCCTGCCCGCTTTCGTGTGTTTTATATCAGCGTTTCTGAGCGGGGCCGGTGTCGGCTCTCGCTGACGACGGCGCGGGCGGCTCCGAGCGCCCCGGGGCTGTGGCGGCGGCAGCCCCGGCTCCCCCGGCCCCACAGACTGTGCCCGCTCGCCTTGTCTTTACTGAAGCAGGTGACGACGCCGGATGTTGAGAAGAAAATAGAGGAATACAAGCGGGAAAACGCGGGCATGTTCAGCTGGGAGATCCGGGACAAGCTGCTGAAGGACGGCGTGTGTGACCGCAACTCGGTGCCGTCAGGTACGGAGCGGGGGGTTCGGGGTGTCCCGGAGGGCCGGGGGGGGGCAGCGCGGTAGCCGGGTGAGCCCCATCCCCTCGGGATCGGAGCCCCGGGCACCCCGGAGCGGTGCCCACGGAGCGGCCGGCGTTAGCACGCGGTGCCTCCCTCCCGGGAGGATTCCTGCTCTCGGCGGGGTGTTTTCAATTAAATCGCAACTGCATCCCCCTCCCCTCCTCCTCCCGGCGCTTCCCCGCCGTCCCCTCCGGGCTGCTGCCGCAGGAGGGCTCGGAGCTCGCCGGAGACGCGGAGATGGGGAGCAGGAGATGGGGAGCAGCTCCCTGTGCCGGCGGGGTGTGTGCGGGATGGGCCGGGGGGCACAAGGAGCCGGAGCAGTGTTTGTGAGGGGTCCGGGGGTCTTTATCACCCGCCATGCGGGCTCGGGGGGAAGAAAGATTCCCGGGGGCCGCTGTGCCCGTGCTGGAGTCCGGTGCGGGACGGCGCCCCGTGAAACCCCCGCGGGGACGGGAGTGACAGGCTGCCTGCCTTAAGTCCGGACTGGCGGTGGCCGAGGGACACAGGCCAGTGGCTCTGAGGGGGGACTCGGCTTCCCGGGCTGGCCCGAGAGCCGCGGGGGGCTGCTGGGGACGAGCCGGTCACAGCTCTGCACTCCCTCCTGAAGTGAGCTCCATCAGCCGCATCCTGCGGAGCAAGTTTGGGAAAGGCGAGGAAGAGGAGGCTGAGCTGGAAAGGAAAGAGGTGGAGGAAGGCGACAAGAAGGCCAAGCACAGCATTGATGGCATCCTCAGCGAAAGAGGTAAAGTCCCGCTTGCCCCTGCTCTCCGTGGAGCCTTGCGACGGCCAATGCCAGTCCCGGGTGCTGGTGGCTGTCACTGCCCGTCTCCCAGAGGCTGTCCTGGGGCCAGCCCAGCGGGAGGTGTAGGGCGAGTGAGCCCTGCCACATCCCATCGTGTCCCACTCCCCAGCAGAGCGACCCTGCAGTGTGCGGGAATGGCGCAGGGGCTGGAACAAAGATGGGAGGCACTGCTGGTTTGGCTTTCAGGAACCAGGGAGGGTTGGGGCCGCCACAGAGCCCCTCACCACAGCCGTGCAGGGGCTCCTCTCCCAAACCCAGCAAAGGGCTGCAGCTGCATGGAAGGGACAGTGCAGCAAAATCCTGCAGAGCCTCAAGTCTCTGCAGTCTAAACAGGGCAAGGAGACACATGTTTTGCTTTTTCTGCTCTTAAAACTGCTGGGAAGAGCATGTGTTGGTGTTTGGGCCGGGCCTGCGAGGAGGCTGCCCCCTGAACGAGGCGGAGGTGAAGGGCTGCTGCGGGGGGACAGCTGCTGCTCCCGCCGCAGCCGTGCCTGGCTCCCGGCCGGGCCGGGGTGCAGGGGCAGGCGAGGGCCCGGCCCGGCCGCCTGTCTGTGGAAGTCGCTGCCCAGCACATGCACAGGCGCTGGAGAAGGCGAGACAAAAGTACCAAATGAGCTGGTCAAACATTTGTACAACTTTTCCAGCTTTTACAAAGAAGGCCTTCTATACACAATCTACACTTGGAGATGAACTTGGAAAACAAAGAGGGGGGAGTCCATTGAAACTCACACTTTGGCTTTGCACAGACAAAGCTTCAGCTAGCAGCAGCTTGATGTGAACAAAAGAAGGCAACCTTTTTATAATTCAAGGAGAAAAGAAGAGAAAACAGCCCCACAAAAGGCTGAGAAAAGACATTATGGGCTTGCAATGAGGGATGAATTATTCAATGAGCCCCTAATAGCTGATGCTCCACGCAGTTTTATGGACTCTCAAACGTGGAAAAAAATAGCTGTTTTTAGAGAGAAAATGTTTATAGCATTTCTAGGCATCAAGGGATCATGGTGCTGTGCAAGGACAACAGAAATCCATTGTTTGACAGTAGGACATGTCCTTGTTTTGCTAGAACAAACCACTAAACCCTCCTAAAACTTCATTTTCAACTGTTATTAAAACTTTCAGGGAAGCCTCATCTTCTGTGTGTTTGTGTTTGCAAGGAGGTGTGTAATACATACATGCAGAAGATGCTACTGCTACATACATGTGTAATACATACATGCAGAGATTTTAAGGTAGAAGGCACAGTTTGATTGCCTGGTCTCTTTGCCCTCATATGATGGGTCCAGAGTTTCCTCCAACATCTCGTTCAACAGAGGGTTTTTCAAGAGGGATGTGCACCAAGGGAAAAATAGCTAAATTCAGTGCCCTAGTTGTCCAGCTTTGCTGCCTTCTTCAATTTCTTGACAGAGATTAGAAACAGAAGATAAGTAAGCCTTGATAATATCACTGCTTTATGGAAGAGTAGTTAATAGAGAAAGCAAGAGAAAAAATGCTGTTATCGATACAACCCATCCTCCTGTTTCTCTTTGAAACAGTCTTCCTGTTCTTTGACTGTCTGCCTTTAAAGTGGGGCTCCTGATTTATTATAAATCAGTGTCTGGGTGCATTGCCTGCAACCAGCCCAGGGGAGCCCCAGAATTCTTGCAGGAATGCCACTGCGGCTGGTGATGCCTTGCTGCAAGAGTGGCTTGCTCGTGCCTCCCAGCACAGTCGTAGGAGGAGGCTGCAACATACCCTCTCTTTCACTTTCTGTGGATGTGAATGTCTAACTTTATTTGTTTTGAGTTCAATCAGTAGCAATTTTCCCCTTGGTTACATGGGGTAGTGTAGTCCTCTCCTGCCCTAGGCATGCAGGTTTCTGCTGCGTGAACGTGATCGGACAGTTCCGTGGAAACGGCAGCTTTGGTAATCCCATCTGTTCTGTGACAGTGGCTGGGAAGGCTTGGCAGTGTGAGGGAGAGTGTGCTCTTCCCCACAGCAGCGTCTGCTCCCCCTCCCTGACTAGCAAGCTGTTGCTTAATCTCGTTACTGGAGTGGCTGGGATGCTGCAGTGCGAGCGCGCTGCTGCTCCAGAAAACATTTGTTGCCACCCTCGTGCCCTGCGTGGAGTGTGATTCTATAGCCACAGCACGCCAGTGACACCATTACAAGAAAAGAATAACCATAAAAGAAGCCCACCACTACTTTCTGTATCTGACCAACAAAAAAAAGTTCTGCTTCAACTCCATGGCCAGCCGAGGAGCTTTGATTTCACTCCACCTATAAAAACAATCCTGGTCTGTTACTAAAATAACTGGCAGTGCTCCTAAGGATTTTGATGCTGCAGGATCATATTTGCCAGCACCCACCAGCTTGGCTACAAGGCCTGCTGTGGCAGAGGGTGCCTGCTGGCAATGCAGCTCAGATACCCTTCTGACACTTGGGTTGTTTACAGAATGTCCAAAGGGTGTCCATGTGCTGGGCAGCAAACCCCTCGGTGCCAGCTCAGCACTGAGTGCTCTACGTTACTGAGGGGAAGAAAGTGCGGGGTTTTGTGCAATATGAGGAGTTTTTGTAGCTCTGTTCTTGGGGGCTTGAGGTGTGTCCTGGAGCTTGGGTGCCAGGGAAGGCTGTGGGATAGGTCAGAAAGTGACTGCTGAGGCTGTTCATGATGGCTTTTCTGCTCGGGAGCACACATTAGTGCTGGACTTTCACTGGCGCTGCCTGAAATCCCCTCCTCACCATGGGCCTTTGGGTGGCTCAAGGAGTGGCATTTTTTCCAAGAACAAGGACAAGAGTTGTAATTTTAATGGTAGCTAATTCAAGATTTAGGGAGTATTTACAGCAGAGTGGGATTAGAGAAAATGGAAACGTGATATTTTTAAAAAATGTGTGATAGAAACAGTGAATCATTGGGATCTCTCCCACCGCATTTATGGGTGTAGGTAAACTTTTGTATGGCTGGTGTGATTCTGTTTCATCCTCTCTTCTTGGACACTTACATGTGATTCTCACACCGTTTACAGATGCCACATGTGCAGCCCTGTACATGCTGCATTTCAGTGTTTCTGCCAGTGTCACCCTCAACTCTGATTCTGGGGATATATTTAAAGAAAACTTAATTGTCAGAATGTGAATCAGGAGGCTGATAGTTCTATAACAGCATATCTGTATTTCTACACATGTGATAATTTTTTTCTGAAAGGCACAAGCCATAAATATAGAACACCAGAAAGTTTTGTGCCTTTATGAGGCGCATCAGAGCTTATTTTTAGCATAACCACTACGGAAGAGGGACTTGCTTGTACCTTTGGGGGCAGTTCTGTGCAGCATGGTTTGCTGACTAATCCGATAACTCCCCCCTCCATAAGATAGCTGTTGTTTTCTGGCAGCACCCAGCGGCTTTCAGCACCGCAGTGATGGGGCAGAGCTGGTCCCCAGGCTGCTGGGAGCGGGCTGGGGAGGGGGCTGGGGCCGGGACCCCCCTGCTGGCCTCAAAGTGGGCCTCTGTTCCCAGCCAGCGGAATTGGCCCCCGGGCCCTGTCCTGGCGGATCCTCCCCCAGTCATGCGCACCCGTCCAAAAAGGGCCCTACTCATCCCAAGCCTCTACCCTTGGCTCTACTGAGAGCAATTCAGGCTACAGCAGACTAAATTGCCTCCTTTATTTTCTTCTTACTTTCATCTTGGACCAAACCCTTCCCCCTTTCCCTCCCCTTCCTCTTTTCTTTTTTTCTGTGTGCCTGAGGCTCACATTAATACAATTTCGGCACCACCCCTATTTTAGTGTGTGTATGTGGGGAGTTGAGGGGGTAGGAAAAAAAAGGACCTTAGCACAAAAGCCCTGCTCAGCAGCTCAAAAGTTCAAGCTGCTGCTGCCTCTCTAGCTGCGTGATGCTTTTCCTGTTTGTGAGTTTTGGGAAACATTTTTGCTTTGTACTGTAATGGAATTAGAGGACAGATGCTGACTGTAAATGGGACACGCGACTACCAGCCCCTAGCTTAAATATTTAGATGCAATGTTACAATTACTGACTTGATGCAGGAGGCTTTGAAGTGGTGGCACATGATCTAAAGGGTAGCTCGAGCTAGATGGGCTGGCAGATGTTTTGATTAGGGCTGGTCAGTATCATGCAGCCAGTTATTTTTAGATTGCTAAACTAATAAAGACACTTTATTAAGGGAGATTAACATGGAGGCACCAGATATCAGTTTGAGCCATTCATTTCTGCATAGTAGACTGTTGGATTAGTGGCTGGAGCATGGGATGAGTCAGTTGCTGAGTTAGAATTGGGTTGCAGAGGTTGTCCTGGTTTTTCTCCGGTGTCCTGTCCCAAAGTGCAGTGGTAGGAGGAGCACTTAGGTGCTGCACTTAGGTGCTGTTTGAAATTCTGTTGTGGCTGAGAAGCACAGTTTGTTCCCCTGCTCAGTGTTCATGGTAAAGATTCACTTATTGAGTGAGATGTGATGGCTGTGGCTGCAGGCAGTTGAGCCTGAAATTTCATGCAGTATTTGATATATTTGGTCACTAGCAGGTCTAAAAAATCAACTTGTGTCACTTGAACAGTGTTGCTTCTGGGGCTCTCAGAGCTGACAAGAAAACAGTACTTAATTAAGAAAAACTCCCTAGTGAGTCCAGAATTTGGCTGAAGGGAGACAGTGCCAACTATATTTTCTGTCTGTCTTTTTCCCCTTCTCTTTCCTCATATCTTAATAGTGAGAGTCCAGGCCTAGGCAGAAAAGCCAGGTGTTGCACAGGTGCAAATTGGTCCAGGTGATTCCATGCAAACCCAACACAGCTTTGTTTCTTCTGTCTGACCCATCATCACTGTGGGGCTCTGGGCCAGGCTTCTTCTTCAAAATAATTATTCTGAAGAAATTAATAATAATAATAATAATAATAATAATAATAATAATAATAATAATAATAATAATAATAATAATAATAATAACTGATGACTTTAGCAGTGAATAAAGACCTCACCATCAAGTGAGAGTGTGATGTCCCAGCATGCTGAACATTTTTAGAAAGGTGCTAAATGTTTGACTTCAGGGTGACTTCAAAGTGGAGTTTGCTCTTCCAGAGCTGCCGGGGGCAGCCCATTCCCTCCTGTCCTGAAGTGGGGATTTTGAGGACAGAGCTAATTGTCAGACTAACTGCAGGCTAATCGTCTGACAAAAGCACCAGTAATATTTCCAGCTGTGGGAAGAAAGGGTGTTAATCTAGAAGCGACTCTCTGAAGTAATATATGTACACATCATATCCTTGGCTTGAAATCATGATTTTATTAGTGGCTTTGAACGTTTTGCCATCTGAGGGACGCTTTCTTCAACTTAGGAGTCAGCGCCTGTTCAAGCAGAATTGCTGTGGGCATCCTTTCCAGTTTTTCTAATTGCGTATATCTAGAACAAAGCTGAATGTTATTTCAGCAAATGTCAGGATTGCTTCACACACAGCAGTCAATTAACTTGAATTTGTACCCGAGTTAGCACCTTATTTGGTTGCTTTGAAGATCTTCATCTATTAGACTAAAAGGGTGTCGTTCCAGAAAGGGAGAGGCAACAAACACTTGGTTGACTTCGGTGTGGCTAGGACTTCCTCTGAGAGTGTGATTTATGTATTTGGTTTCCAGATTCTCCCGTGATTGCAGGATCTGTAATGTCAGTAGGAATTTACCCTAGCAGACATCAGGCTTTTCTTGGCACCAGCTCTGTAGTGTGCTGAGGAACTGCAGCTCTGGGGGAAATGCTCAGGTTTGGGATGTAAGAGGGGTTTGCTCACTCTCCAGCCCTGCAGATGCTGCACGGGCTGTGCCGAGCAGTCCCCTCAAAGGGCCTATTCATGTGTGTAACGCTGCTCACGTGGGCTGGGCCAGCCAGGAATGGGGCCCAAATTTGTTCTATTCTCTCAGTAAAAAGTACCCACTGCACAGAGTGGGACTTGAATCCCGAGTGAAACTCTGGCAAAACTCTCACTGAGAGCAAGGGTCTTTGTGTCTCAGTTTACACAGAGGAAGCAGTGGAATCAGAAGACAGACAGAGGTTTTAATTAGATAAAAAGCAAATTACCAATTAATTCTGTAAGTAATAGCCAATACCGATAAAATTCTTAAAACAAATAATTTCCTGTGTCTGAGTTTGAATAGTGATTCTCTGTAATATCATGCAAATACAACACTTTTATCTAACACTTATTTGGGGATCATTTAGTTTGATTTGGGTTTACTTATTGATAAGGGTTGGAACAGGGTTTAGGAGAGGGAAGCCAATAAAGCTGATAGTGATAAATTATCATGAGTCCCCAGAGCTGTGTAATAAAACTGCATTGGGAAATGAAGCAGAACTACAAAGTGCTCTCTGGTTAATTTAAGAAGAAATTGAGTGAAACACAAAGCAATAAATCAGAGCAAGCCAGTCAATGTGAATTTCTCCATGTAAATGTCACTTTAAATCCTATGTAGCAAACGTATGTGGCCAGAGAAAGAACAAAATATAGAAATAAAAAGGCAGGGTACTTCCAAGTGGTCCCTGAACACTGAGCTTTCTGGCTAATAAAAATGATGTACAGTAATGTAATTCACCACAAGATCTTGTTTAGCCTAGTGTGAATGTGGCATTTTACTTTACTTGCCCTAGAGTACTCCTGCCCCATGCTGTTAAACTAATTCAGTTTAAATCACTCTGCCTAGAAAAAAGTGAAGCCTAATGAAATTAAAACTCACTGAGGACACATTAAAGTGTGTCATGTGCTGAGATTATTTAGTTAGGGGAGTTTGATGTAATTGTTGACAGGTCGTTTATTCATCCTAGTAAATAAAGATTCACGAACTATTAAGAATGTGCATATATAACTAGTAAGACAGTAAAAGGCAATTAAGCAGTCAGTTTAATGTCTTATCTTGCTGGTTGCTCTACAGTTGTTTTACAACTAGGAATTAAAATTTGAAAAGAAAGTTTTCAGTGTCCCTGGCCAAATATTGATTAAGTAGTTGTTTGCTGATGCCATTGTGGCACATAAAAAGGCCAGTGGTTCTGCCCCTTGTTGTTCATCTTCCATTGTTGCTGATTCTTAACCTCGGAGATCAAAGGAGGATCATTTCAGTTTATCTGTCCTGGAAAATCCTTCTTTGCTCCTAAACCCGTATGGATTAATGGCCAAATTGTCTTTAATGAGATGTGAAATTTGAATGGAATCCTTATTTTGCATGGTCTGTTGAATGTATACACTGTATGCTTTACAGTTTTGTGTTTTTGGTTTTTTTTTTCTTTTGCATTACTGGATTTGATTTTGTTTTAATCACTTTATTTTTAGTATACAGCGCATTGAAATGTTACTATTGTAGCAGGTAAAATACAATGTACTTAACTGAATTTTACTAAAACTATTTTTATTGCATGTAATCTTTTTGATGAGTGTAGCCTAAAGGGGAAAAAAAAGTTATCTTTGTATACCAAATCACACAGGAGATAAATAATCCAGGGCTGCCAATAAAAGAAAGGGAGCTCGAGAAGCCAGCCCATTCTCCAGACTGGGCTCTCAGAATATAGGGGACACAAACAAGCTTGCAACATTTGTTTGGTCATTTTCTTCAGTTTGTATTTTATGGCCCCTACTTGCCTCAGCTAGAATAGTTGTGCTGTGCCTTCTCCCAAAAAAAGGGAAGTTGGATTGACGAGGCTGCGCAGAAAAACAAGCAAGAGTCCTTGAGAACAATCAGTTCCTTGTGCATGGCAGAAAGCTATATTTATTTCAGAGACAGTAAAATGTATCCCACCACATCCTCAGTAGAAGAGGCTGTGCAATCTGGATGTGTTTTCTTGTTATTATGACACGAGTTTTCATCTGAATTGTGAGGTATGGGAGTGTTAGATCCAGGTCCCATTGCGCCCACCAGACACAGTTTGTGAATTTAGCCTCACAAACAGTAGTAAGAAGCCTGGTAAAACCAGGAAGCCTCTCCTGGTGTTGCATTTTTAGGTGGGTGGGTGGGTCTCCTCTGCTGTTATGAAAAATAGCAAAGGATAAGACAAAATTTTTAATCATTTTCTCATTCCTTTTCTTAAATACATTCTGTTTCCATTCTGTCTGGTTACCGCTGATTAAAATATCAGTCCATGCATGCTTTGCAAGTGCTCAGCTACTTTAGGAGACATTTTGTCTCAGGGTAAGAGCTACCACTCTTTGAAAGCATTTTAGATACAAATTTCCTCACAAAGTCTGTGAACTCATCTTTTTTGTTTCCATAGAGAGCTGTGGTGAACACAGTGATACCCATGCTACCTTCTGATTTTTTTTAACAGATTTTTGCCTGGTTATAGACTTTCTGGCAAACACAATCAATGTTTATATCATGCACAAGCCCATATAAGGACCAGTCTTAAGGATTTTTATATTTATGATATGCCTCATGTTGGATGTCTGATCTAAAAATGACTACGCAGTAATTTCTTTATCAGATATATTGTCACATAGATGGCTGTGCTTTGAATTGTATGAGGAATAAACTGTCTGTGGCTGACAATTCTGCAAGCAGACAGCTTATTCAGCCCCTGTCAAATCTTATTCACCTTGCTTAAATGAGCAGGACTGTTCATGCCAATATAACCAGAATCTCTTCCACGTACTAGCCTGGAAAAGCAATAGCAACCACAGCTCTTTTGGCAAAATCACCCTGCACTTTGTTAAAAATGTAACCCATCTACCCCCTGTGAGGCAGTAGCACCAGCCATGCTCAGTGTAACCAAATTGTACTTAAAATTGGTTTTCATCTCTGTTTTTAACTGTCCCAGGGAGGATGGAGATGAGTGCAGACAGGCTTTACAGAAACCAGGCTAACAGAGTAGCAGGGAATGTTTCCACAGAAAATCCGTTTTTACTGAAGATGGTGTGGCAGGACTTCCTTTTCATTTTGACCTCAGGGCTGGCTGTTTGATCTGGTGTGAAGTGCTGAAGGGTCAGAGCGTGGGGTGGGAGGATGTGTGCCCCAGTAAATACTCTGACACCTACCCAGCCCCTCCTGTCAGGCTGAGTGCTGAGAAAAAGCTCGCACAGATCTAGCTGGAAGTCAGGACTCAGCTGGTTTCACAAACAGCAAAATAAGTCCTTTTCAGAAGGAAGGTGTTTTAAAAAAAACAAAAGGAAGTGGAAATTATTCAGCTAAAGAAAATGAAGAAAATGGGAAGTGAAATACACTGTTTCCCAATGAAATCCTGAAAAGTACAGATTTTGAAAAAAAATAAAAATCTCTGGAATTCCATTTACCAAGGGATAAATCAAGTAACTCCACTGCAGATGGTGAACTGATGCTGTTGTGTGAGCGAACGCTGAATTAAATTATCAGTATTTGCATGGAAGAAGAGATTCTTCTAAACAACTGCTAGCTAAGGAGTGTTGGTTTAAGTCAGCAGTCATCCAATCTTTATGGTGTGATGTTATAGGTGAAGATCTACAAAGTTTTTTCTGTAGAATTTTAACACATGTGGTGCAGAGAAAGGCATCGTGTGTACCTCCCTTGCTGTGTGTGGTGGCTATTCCCTGTATGGTATATGACTTCACTGTGTTCTTTGTCTGTGGAACTGGAAAATAATAGAAGAAAACATTCAGGAATCTATTTAGAAGATTATACAATAGATGTCACAGTTAGGAAAAAGCCCTGTGGGTTCATCCCTGCTTTAGCACAGTTGATTTGACCTGCTCTCTTTTAAATCAACAGGCTCAAGCAAAAATGCTCGAATATTTGGCAGCTGCATAGAAAACCACACAAACCCCTGTTGCTTTAGTACCCACAACTTGTTTTCCAACAAATACAGTGTTGTCTTTTGAAAACCCCTTAAAGCTAGCTGCTTGTCCACCTCTTCTGAACAGCTCTGAGACTGGTGTGAGCTGCATGTGTGTGCACTGGGGCAGGGGCTGAAGCAGCCAGAAGCTTTGCAAGGTCTCAGGATGCTCACATGTCCTGGTGAGAATGCAAAATGGCTGCATACAGCAGATATATTTTCAGGCTTTTTGTTATTTTCATCTCTATGTTTTAAAAGTTTCTTGGGACCAAATGGTATTGGCATTTACATCAGACCAGTCCTGTGCTCTCAGCAGAGTTGTGCAGGTTATTTAGCATTGAATTTGGCCCTGCATGAAAGTTTAATCACATTCCAGATTTGAGGGAATACCTTCACTTTCTCAGACTTAGCAGTCCTTAGAGTGCTAAACATCTATTTTTGCTGGTAAAGACCTAACATAGCCAGTAAGTGTAGTTAAAATGTTGCAAGCAGAGCAAATTAAAAAAAGCTGCTTTAGAGAATGGCACTTAATTTTTCTAACATATGATTTAGCAAAAAAAAAAACCAAACAACCCCCCCAGCTCTCTGCTGTAAGGAGCTCTGTAACCAATCTGCTCCACCAGTCCTGGCAGAGTGGGAGGCAGTGCTGCTCCCTCTGATTTCTGGCTCCTCCCTGGCTGAAGGGTATCAAGAGGGGAGGCACACTCTGTCCCCATATGCAACATTCCTGTCCTTGGTCCCAGTCAACACAACAAATGAAATATTTGGAAGGACACCATGTAATTTGAATGGTTGTCAAATCTTATACTAGGATGGGTGTAAAGAGGGTTGGTCCCCAGGCTGTATGAGGCCACTTAGCCAAGGAAGAACTTAAATCAGAATTCAATGTTACTGTGCTTCTCCTGTATTGGCAGTCGAAAAGATGGAGTGATGATTGATGACATAAATCCTTCTGTTAATCTGATATCAGAAACAGAATTTTCAGTCCTGAAAGACTAAATCAGAGACAGAAACTTAAAATGAATATTAAAAAAATCATAACTATAGCTAGTATCTGAATCCTGGTAATGATAGTTATAAATAAACCACCCTAGAAAAATGTTATGAGGGGGAAAAAAAGATCCTCCAGGTGATGAAAGTGTAGGGGGGACTCACCTGTTCCTATTCTTGGGTACTACCATGCAGAAAAGTGACCCCTATTAAAGAAATAAGCAGCTGGTGCTGAATGCTTGGCTGCTGGCAGCACAGGGGACCTGAGCAGCAGTGGCTTTCCAGGATGGCAAAGGGAGAACCCCTTTGGATGCACTTCTGTGCTGCTCCTCCTGTTTCAGCCTCGGGGTTTCTGTGCAGTGCTGTGCCCTTAGGGTGCCTTGGGCCCCTTTTCAGGGCCAGATCCTTTGGCTGAAAGAGCCATTGTGCCTCTCTGAGTGTGAGCTGAAGCAGTGAGCAGAGTCCCTGCAACTGAGGGCTGGGTGCAGGGCTGGCTCCCAGCCCAGGTGGGAGCTGGGGCTGCCCTGTTTGCAGCCCAGGCAGCTCCTCACTCTGCCCTTTTCTTCTGGGAGGCTTGCAAGTGATTTTTTAATATTTATTGTGAGGTTTAAAGCTTGCACAGGACTGTTGTGCTCTCGAGGTGCAGACAAGGGGGGTCACAATGGTGCTTTGCAGGTGGTGCTTTGCACTTGGTGGCATTCAGCTGTTGCAGTGGATGCCTCAGGTCCCTGGGATTTGGACTGAAGGGCTTGCTCCCACCCTTGCACAGCTGCTGCTGGTTTGCTGCTGTAGAAAAGGGGCTGCCCAGCCCATCTTTCCATAGGCTTTGACTTTCTTCTGACTGGGCTGGGGTGAGTGTGGTTCTGTGTCTCTGAATTGGGCTAAAGGAACTTTTTTAATACCCCTTTTGAGTAGTAAGGAGTGATCTTAGTGACTAATGTGTTTATAAGTAAGTGATACCCCTATACAAACAAACAACAAAAATGTGGTTATAGCAAAATTGGTGCTGGAAGAGTTGGCTTTAGTTTGAGGGAGAACTGGTTGGAATTGGAATTTGCTTTGTGTTTCTTGTAGTGACTTTCTGCATTGCTTGTGCCTGGAGCCAGCTGAGATAGGACTGCTTGCTTCTCCTTCCCTTCCCTCTTACTGATCTCTTGCTCCTCTGTGGTTAAATTTTCTCCTTGTATCTGTGGTGGTTTTTTTCTTTTTGTGATTTTTTTTTTGTGTTTTGGTTTGCATTTTTTTTTTTAAGAAATGGGACCAATGATATTTTCCTCCCTCAATGGTATTTCCAAATGTCTGGTGTCCAGGAATCAAAAGTGTTCCATAGGTTCAGCTGTCATCATTCATCTGCTGAAACTGCAAATCCAGAAGGAATGATACTTTAGAATGAATGTTTGTGGCTAGAGAGGATTGCAGCCTGTCCTTGGAAGAGCAGTTGGGCTTTCAACTTTGGGGTTTGCAGAGTTGGGGAACACCAGGGGTTGTTTGTAGAGGGGACATTGGGTCCCTTCTGGTCCAGTGGCCCATGGTATGAACCACTTAACTCACCAGATGCACAGAGTAGCAGGGGTGTGCTTTGGTGAAGTGGTAAACACTCTGCACCTTTATTTTTAGTAGTTTTATTACTATTTTCTAAAGCTGAAGCAGATCAGTAGCTAGTGTGGGCTGGGATTAAGTCCAAGAATCTGGAGGTGTTACCTCAATTTACACTGAGGCTCTGAGCCACCATGTATTTACTGGAGTACAGCAGGAATTGATACATATTTTTTGCTGGTTTTGCTGAGTCTCCCATGAATACCCTGCAATTCTCTTAAATATGTGGTGTGAAAAATCTATTCAATAATATGTATGAATAATCATTGGTTCTAAGCAAGCATTCAATGCTTGAAATTTATGTGGTTGTGACTGGGCACGCAGGTCTTGCACTGATTTCTCTTCTACAACTGCTCTTGCATATACTAAAAATGTATATTTCCTGGATAACTGTTAAAACTTTTTTCTTCTTTTAAAATTATATTTATTTTTTACTATTGTATTTGTTAAAACAGAAACATGTACTGAGCAGAAAAAAGGAGACAACAATCATGCTTTAAGCATTCTTTTGTTGTACATTACCAGTATTTATAATTTAAAACTGTAACTTTCCATCCTTATGCAAGAGAATGCCTTTCTCAGTGGGGGGATTTTTGTGTTACACAGGCTGACTAGAGATAAACTACTTTATTTGATTTTAAACTTTCAATAAATGAAGTCTGTAATTTATTTTATAAGCATTATTCTTGACAAAGAGAAATAGTCCAGCAACTTGGACATGAAGTTATGAGACAAAAAACTGGGGAGCCAGTTGCAATTGATAGACTGGCTTAAACTTGACAACAGGTCTTAAAAAAAGAAAAGTTTTAAAACTAAAGACTGCAGTACAACTTGCAGTAAGGCAAGATTTGATTTCCAGAGTTGGCGAAACAAATATTTTTTACTGATTTCTAAAATTTCCAGGAAAGTTGTATTGTTACAGTCTATTCCTTAAACAGTAAATTTATAGGTTGGTTTTGTGTGTTTTTCTTCTTTCTTAGCACCACTAATTCCTCTAATTAATAGTGTCAAGCATGTGAGATTGCTCATAAATCTGAAAAAAGGCCTATTGAATTTAATAGTGAGACTTGCATTGTCTTTAAAGAAATTTGGTCAGACCCTAAACAGAAAGGTTTTTTTTCCCGTCTCTCTCTTTGTTTTTTCTTTCCCCCCCCTCCTCCTCTCCTTTCCTTGAGGCAGAAAAAGTTTTGAGTTTTTCTGAGGAAACTGAGGAATTCTAGCATTCCTGGGCATGAGAGGAGAATACTGATTAGAATCAGGCAGAGAGCAAGCAGGTGCTGAGCATGTTCATTGCTTAACCCCCTGCCCTGCTCCTGCATCCCTGCCTGACCCAGTGCTCAGACCCTGCAAATAGCAGCAAGTTGCCAGATGTTGGAGATGTTTTCAGTAGGGTGATTATTCACCAAGTCTTGTCTAAAACCAGGGAGTTCCTACAATGCCTGTATTTCACATTTAAAGCTGGGCTGGGTGAGCCATGGGAGACAGTGCTGAGAAAAATACTGTATTTCTGGGAATCAGAGCTGGCTGTTCTGTTGCTGGCTGCTCTGTGGCATCCTTTTGCAATAAACTAACAAGCAGAGTAGGTTGCCTGAGGGGGAGAAAGCTGTCTATTTTTTTTTTTAAAGAACAGAAAAAGATTTTATGGGTTAGAAACAGTGCACCCTAAAGAGAGGTGTGTTTAAAAGTTAAGACTTGAAAGCTTTTGTCTGGAGAATAATGCACTTGGAGTAAAGAGCTGCACAATGGAAGTCTTTTCTTCCAGTTATGTATGGATGAGCATCAGTCAGCCAAGGAAGAACTTCAAAGGCTAATGTGAACACTTGCTAGGCTCTTTTTTTCCTGACAGGTTCTTCTTGAGGTAAGATGGGGAGAGCTGTTTGTGCTGGGAGCTGGAGCTCTCCTCCCGCAATAAATCATGCGCAAACAGAGGTACCCAGCCTCAGCTATCTCTGTCTCCAGATTTGCCTTTTTGGAAGTTGCTAAACCATCCCATTTCATGAGTCTTTTATTGCTTATTCATAAAGAGGTCTCAAATTCCACTTCTGCCTTGCTGGAAAGGCACCATGCCAGATGGAGGGGGAAGATGATCCATTTCTCTGTCTCCAAAAACACTCATTATTGATACACTGTAATTTGCTTTTAAGGTGGAAAAAACAGCCTCAGTGTGTTTTAATAGAAGTGGTCCAAGGGTATAACTGCTGTGCATTAAAACAGCAACTAAACTTCATGTCTGCAAGAAGACATGGAGACATGTCTTGTGTGTCTCTCTATGGAGAGGTCAGGGTTGGTAAAGGAGATGCTTCTCCAATATAGGAAAGAGAAACTCCAAATAGCATCCAGAGAAATCTCTTTAACTTGTCCTAATAATTTCATTTTATGAATTTTAAAATACTTTATTTTGGTTGGAAATTTATTTATGTTCAATATTGCAGTCTAGAGAGATTTATCTCGTTTTAAAATGGGTTTAAGGAGCAGTTTTAGTGTTACCTATGAGGCTGTGCTTAGAGGCACTACTTTAGAAGACTGTGTGTGTCACATCAGTCTTTGTTAAAGGCAGACACAACAGGGAAACCAGAGGCTGTCTGATGGAGGAAGCAGCTTTTTTGAGTTCCCAGGAGCACAAAGCAGAGCAGTCTGTACTGCAAGCCCAAAAGGGCTGATGCTCCTGCTGATGCACACAGTGCTATTCACATTTTTGGGGGGTGGGGTAGGGAAGGCCAGGCCCCTTCGGTTACAAAGGAAACCCTGCAGCATCTTGTCTCCAATATCTGAAAAATGCTTGCCCAGGTGAGTGGGTGACCCCTCTGCCAGCCCATGGCCATGAGCAGTGTGTGAGCATCCCTGGGTGCCACATGTGCTGCCACAGAGCCAGGGGCCAAGCCAAGCTGTAGGAGCAGAGTGCTGGCTGTTCTTTCTCAGGACATTTGCAGCAGTATTCCTGAGGTTCAGGGAAGGGCCACGTAGGATGTTCTCAAAGTGTTTGTGGTGCAAGCCTGGATCTGGGACTTCACTGCTGCAAAGATGAGGCTCTGGGGTTTTTGTGTGCCTTCTCTGTGTTACTATGCTGATCATCCAGCTCTGCCAGACTTAACATTTGAGTCCCTTTCCATGACAGCCCTCATTCATTTAGCTATGCATTAGGCAGGGAAGAAGAACCAGTAATTATGAGCAAGCTGGCAATGCTGTGTTCCAGTAACTGTTTCATGGTGTGTTTGAGTTGATGGCTGCAAGAATGGAAAATAAGTCTTTGGGATGATGTGGAAGATCTCTGTTGCATGCTCTGTCTCTTGGCTCGAGCCTGCCCTACGTGCTCAGGCATCCTTGGCTTCAGTCAGGCTGTTTGAAGGAAATGGGGTTTCTCTGAAGGTTGGGTTCAAAATAAATGATTTACCCACAGCAGCAGCAGCAGTTGTGATAGTCTCTAGGAGTGCATTGCATGACTTATCTAGACACAGTCTATGAGCTGCTTTGAAGCCAGCAGTGGAAGGTGGCAGAAAAGCCAGATTAGTGTTGGCTGGCTTAAATTTTCTGTATAAGTCTTTGCACACATACTGAGAAAAAATTCTTTAAGTGAAAAAAAGATGGGTTCCCACTGCATTAATGATTCAGATGAGTTCAGCTTCACTGCTGAGAAAATTTCATTTAGCAAAGCAAAGGGGTGTTTCACACAAGGAAGACATGCAGTTGTGAAAAATGGTCATTTGAAACAATGATACTTTGTAATAAATTTCAAAATGTGCAATCCTGCAACCGATATTTTTTGGGTTTTGTTTTGTTTTTTTTTTTTTTTTTACTTTCAGCATAACCCAATGCTATCTAACTCCCTGAAAATCAAGTATATGAACATTCACATACATTGAATTTTATCTTCCATTTCAGGAAAAGGGTGAAAGAATAAATAGGATTTAGAGCTAAAACCGGGACAATAGAATTGAATTTGGTGGAGTGTTGTCAGCTGATTTTAGTTTTTCAAAAGTAAGGGAAAGAGGAGCATTTTGGATTTTTGTTGTGTTGTGGGCTGACAGTCTTAGACCATTAGTAGAAATCAGGTAATAGTCCTTGTTTTGCATCAGCTCTAGAGACCTTAAACATATTTGGGAAATTAAAGAATTTGGTACCTGCTTTCCTGAAACAATTCTAGACTCTTGCAATGTAAATGGAACATTTTTGACCATGATAATGTCTCTGTAGTCCCATCTCCAAAGTGCTTGTTTTTATAAAATAATAAATGTCCTTTGACTTCCCTGGTGGAAAAATTCTAGATAAATTCAGGGTGTTATTTTTACTCTATTCCTTCTCCAAATTTAAAGCAGTCTCTGTTTGCTAAAGATTGAGATAGGGAAAGTTAAGGACCAGGAGTGATTCTTATTTTGCTGCCACTTTTCATCAGATGTTCATCAGTCATGGAGTGCCACAGGCACTTGTAGAATGAATCTCTAAAGATATCAAAATAGAATACAAACTTGACAATTTGTCTAACAAGTTTCTGTTACACAAATATTCAGGATATGTTTGGGCATTTATCTGTCTCTGCCCTTGTTGCATGGGGAGGAGAGCTGGGTAAGGAGCTCAGCATCAGCTTCAGTCCATGTAGATTCAGCCATTCTCTCCTTTTTCCTGTATATTTCTGTAGTTGCTGTGTATCCCTGATTCGAATTTTAGTAAAAGAACAATTTTTAATTTCCTTTTGTTTATTTTGATGGGTTACAAAGAGTAAACCAACAAAATCT